>NC_140233.1:4272500-4302500 GCF_951802725.1 Rutilus rutilus
CCCTTGACAACCACACATAAATGTACAAAAAGCACATAAAACACCTTAGAAAGTACAGAACTACACCATGGAAACCATCAAGAAACACCATAAAAACTGCATAGCATAGCACCCTAGCAACCACATAGAAATATGCTAAAAACACCTAAACACCCTAGGAACCGCAAAACACCCTGGCAACCACATAGAAGACCATAGCAACACCTTAGCAACCACATCGAAATATGCTACAAAACACCTAAACACCCTAGGAACCACAAAACACTCTGGCAATCACGTAGAAGACCATAGCAACACCCTAGAAACCACACAGCAATGTACAAAAAGCACATAAAACACCTTAGGAAGAGCAGAACAAAACCCTGGAAACCACTTAGAACACCCTCGCCACCACCTTATCAACACCCTAGCAACCACATAGAAATACACTAAAAACACCTAAACACCCTAGGAACTGCAAAACACCCTGGCAACCACATAGAAGACCATAGCAACACCCTAGCAACCACATAGAAATATGCTAAAAACACCTAAACACCCTAGGAATCGCAAAACACTCTGGCAACCACGTAAAAGACCATAGCAACACCCTAGAAACCACATAGTAATGTACTAAAAACACATAGAACACTTTAGGAAGTGCGAAACAACACATTGGAAACCATCAAAAACACTGTAACAACTACATAGCAACACCCTAGCAACCACATAGTAAAGTACTAAAAACATAGAACACCAACCTGGAAACCACATAAGCACCCTAGCAACCATGTTGCAACACTGCAAGATACAACTTTATGATTATTAGTCTGGATCTTTAAACATCCACATCCACCCATCTGTGAAATCTCTGATTTATCATCTTTGTTTATAGTGTCTTACAGGAGATCAGTCCAGGGGGCACATTTGACTTTTTAATGGATGGACAGAGATGTACGTGTGTGTGCGTGCGTGTGAGTGTGTGAGTGTGTGAGTGTGTGTGTGTGTGTGTGTGTGTGTGTGTGTGTGTGTGTGTGTGTGTGTGTGTGAGAGAGAGAGAGAGAGAGAGAGAGAGAGAGAGAGAGAGAGAGAGAGAGAGAGAGACAGAGAGAGAGAGAGAGAGAGAGAGAGAGAGAGAGAGAGAGAGACAGAGAGAGAGAGAGAGAGAGAGACAGAGAGATTGATCACATTGTGGGAGATTCCTACAGAATGCCTGGAATCTAATCTCACACAGGACTGGAGAATATTATTGGCTTGACCTTCCACTGTCTTTCTTTCACATCAACACACACATGACTGGGATGGTATCTATGTGTCATGTTAGTATTGTATGCAAACCTTAAAATGCAAATACAATGGTAATGGTATTGCAAGATATAGGCCTAAAATTAATCAAATCTTATTCACGGTCACATATATTCAAATTCAACACACATACCGCACTAAGTTTCATGTCAGTGCTACTAAATACATTTGGTTCACATGACCAAACTAAATATTCAGAAGTGAGAATTAAAAAAATTACTAGCAACACCTTAGAAAGTGCTAAACAACACCCTGGGAATCACTAAGAACACCATAGCAACACCTTAGAAGGTTAAAATGTGATAAACCATTCAAAACACCTTAAGAACTGCAGAAACCCCTGACAACCACCTAGAACTCCATAGCAACACCTTAGAAACCACATAGCAATGTGCTAAAAACACTCAAAACACCTTGGTAACTACAGAAAACCCTGTCAAACATATATCATACCATAGCAACACCATATCAACCACATAAGCAGTAGGTTAAAAACACTTAGAACATCTTATAAGGTGCAAAAAAAAAAAAACTCCCTGGAAATCACTTAAACGTTAGAACACCCTAGCAACACCTTAGGAACCACATAGCAATGTGCTAAAAACACTCAAAACACCTTGGTAACTGCAGAAAACCCGGTCAAACATATATGATACCATAGCAACACCATAGCAGTAGGTTAAAAACACTTAGAACATCTTATAAGGTGCAAAAAAAAAAAACTCCCTGGAAATCACTTAAACGTTAGAACACCCTAGCAACACCTTAGGAACCACACAGCAATGTACTAAAACACTCAAAACACCTTAGGAATGGCAGAAACTCCAGACAACCCCCTAGGACACCATAGCAACACCCAACCAACCCCATAGCAATAGGTTAAAAACAGGAAACCACTTAGAACACCCTAGCAACACCTTAGGAACCACACAGCAATGTAATAAAACACTCAAAACACCTTAGGAATGGCAGATACCCCTGATAACCACATAGGACACCACCATAGCAACACCCTACCAACCACATAGCAATAGGTTAAAAACAAACTTAGAAGTGGAAACCACTTAGAACACCCTAGCAACACATTAGAAAAACAATCAAATCACCTTAGGAACTGCAGAAAACCCCAACAACCATTTAGGATACCATAGCAACACCCTAGCAACCACACAGTAATGTACTAAAACACATTTGTACTATAAGCGCACTTTAGGAAGTGCAACTCGACACCCTGGGAACTATCTTGACAAAAAATTCAATAACAACAATAAACTGTAATAATATACAACAATAATAATAATTATAATAATAAATGAAAAATAATAAAAGATTATATAGGTTTAAATTGTTATCTGTCAATCAAATGATCATATTGCCTTAAAACACTGGCAAAAAAGCTCAACAGAAAAAGCAAGTCAGACATGCCGATGAGAATTTTCATGGTCCTTTATGGTATCATCACATCCACGTCTCCTTATGAGTATATTTTCCTCATCACATCATCCTATTTCCTCCTCGTGTCTCAAACCTCACCAAACCCTCATCCTCTAAACACCCCCCCTCTCTCCGTTCCTCCCTTCCAAATCCTTATCGAGCAAATGAAGGCATCAGTCAAAGCTGACGTGATTATCAGGACGGGTTATCACCTCCTGTCGGTCTGCATTTGGCTGTTTGGAGCTCCACAGGGCAAAAGCCACTTGGACAGCCACATTAACACTGTTAGCCATTTCCATTTCTTTAACAGATATCTGGCACAAATGGATCCTGTGCAAAATAAAAAAAACAGGATCGTTTTTGCTTTTAAATGTGGTTTGAAATTCAATACACGTCATCTGACCTACATCTAAACATTCGTACTTGTAATTTCTGTGGCACTGAACAGTTTATAAAACTCTGCCATTGGCAAACAGATACAGTAAAAACAGTAATATTGTGAAATATAATTACAATTTAAAACAGCAGTTTTCTATGTGAGTATACAGTATGTTAAAATGTAATTTATTCCTGTGATCAAAGGTGAATGTTCAGCATCATTACTCCAGTCTTCAGCGTCACACGATCCTTCAGAAATCATTCTAATATGATGATTTGCTGCTCAATAAACATTTATGATTATTATCAATGTTCAAAACAGTTGTGCTGTTTTATATATTTTATATTATTTTTTCAGGATTCTTTGATAAATAGAAAGTTCTAAAAGAACAGCATTAACTTGAAATAGAATCTTTTGTAACAATTTAAAACCCTTTACAGTAACTTTTGATTAATTTAATGCATCCTTACTAAATAAAAGTATTACTTTCTTATTGAGCTCAATCTTTTGAATGGTAGTGTATGTATTATTTGCATTAATTATAATCTTAAAACTCACTTATTTACTGTGGCTTTTAAGAATGAATGAATTCTTTATTTTTGCGTATATTATGTTATAGATTGTAATCGGTTTGCTCATATATATTGATTATAATCTAATATTCTTTTTTTTATTCTTTTATTTCAGTTCCATACAATTATTTTTAACAGCTTTAGTCTTCCTGAACAATAACGGCACTGAATCACCATCTAGAGTTTGTCAGAGTATGTGTCTGCAGCACACGTGTATTTGCAAACTGTTAAGGTTTTCTGGTTGATCTACTGTGTGTCTGTGAACTAACTGGGGTCTGTATGCAAATATGATTTGTCACTGCCACTGTTTCAGCGTTTTGGAACCTGCCACAGGAAATATGAAGCTCTCTAATGTGTCACGGACCACTGCTGTGCCCAAGCAGAAGGAAAAGCGAGAGTGTTTCCATCTCTTGTGTGCCCCCGCACACACACACACACACACACACACACACACACACACACATTGTATCATGGAAATCCCACAGATTACAGGCCACTGTTCACATAATTGCTATTCCACAAACCAGAGCGTAATCACGGTTTCCTGCGTGACGAGTCGCTGCCACTGCACCCAGAAACGTCTTTATAGAGTCCGGGACCGCTGAGAACACCAGCCAATCAGCAGGTGTCCTGGAACTGGTTTTGTAAAGCATATTTGCATGATTTTGAAAATGCATAGAGCACTGTCCAGTTGATCATTATACTTAACGTGTTTTCTTGTGTTGTTGTGGACATTGCAAACCAGATGTGTTTTTTATTAAGATCCTGAGATATAAGAATATCCAAGATTCTCTTCAAATTGTTGCTCTGCCTAAATAGTAGTTAAGCAAGAAGTTTAATTAGTGTAAAATTCATTCACTCATGAATTTTCATGAATCATTCATTCACATTCATTCATTGTTTATATTTATAAAGCACATTTAAAAACAACCAAGTTTGACCAAAGTGCCACAACAATGTACTAAAATACATAGAACACTTTAGGAAGTGCAAAACAACATCCTGGTAACCACCTAGCAACACCCTAGCAACTACACAACAATGTACTAAAATACATAGAACACTTTAGGAAGTGCAAAACAACATCCTGGTAACCACCTAGAACACCATAGAAACACCCTAGCAACTACACAACAATGCATAGGACACCTTAGGAATGGGAGAACACCACCATAGAAACCACACCACTCTGGCAACCACCTAGAACACCATAGAAACACCCTAGCAACCATTTAGCAATGTACTAAAATACATAGAATACTTTAAGAAGTGCAAATCAACATCCTGGTAACCACCTAGAACACCTTAGAAACACCCTAGCAACTACACAACAATGCATAGGACACCTTAGGAATGGGAGAACACCACCATAGAAACCACACCACTCTGGCAACCACCTAGAACACCATAGAAACACCCTAGCAACCATATAGTAATGTACTAAAATACATAGAACACTTTAGGAAGTGCAAAACAACATCCTGGTTACCAGCTAGAACACCATAGAAACACCCTAGCAACTACACAACAATGCATAGGACACCTTAGGAATGGGAGAACACCACCATAGAAACCACACCACCCTGGCAACCACCTAGAACACCATAGAAACACCCTAGCAACCATATAGCAATGTACTAAAATACATAGAACACTTTAGGAAGCGTAAAACAACATCCTGGCAACCACCTAGAACACCATAGATACACCCTAGCAACCATATAGTAATGTACTAAAATACATAGAACACTTTAGGAAGTGCAAAACAACATCCTGGTAACCACCTAGAACACCATAGAAACACCCTAGCAACTACACAACAATGTACTAAAATACATAGAACACTTTAGGAAGTGCAAAACAACATCCTGCTAACCACCTAGAACACCATAGAAACACACTAGCAACCACACAAAAATGCATAGGACACCTTAGGAATGGGAGAACACCACCATAGAAACCACACCACCCTGGCAACCACCTAGAACACCATAGAAACACCCTAGCAACCATAGAGTAATGTACTAAAAACACACAGAACACTTTAGAACATGCAAAACCATCTATAACACCCTATCGACTGCATAGGAACACCATAAAACTGAAATAAAGTTGAATTAAAGCTATATATAAAGATTTGAAATTAATAACAATAAAAATGGCAACAGCACATAACAAAATGACCCAGAAAGATGATTTTCTGCCAGTCTGCACCTTTGAAAACGCGTTCCCACAGCTCCAACGGAGATCTGATAGATGTTGTCTTTGACTAGAGTAAAGTTCATCTCGACTCTTTGACCCTACCCAGACACCGTATTCATCCACACAGGCCACATTGAGCCCGTTGCCGAGGTGAGCCGGACTCTCTGGCAGGACTTCAAACTTGGCATAACAAACTGCCATTGTAACTTCCTGTCTTTAATCTGGGAGATCAATGCATGTGTCTTTCTTAATCAAAACTCCCACAGCGCACACACACACGGCAGTCGTTTTGATCTCAGTCTCTTTTCAATGGGCTGTTTGATATGGGATAATATCTAACCTGAGCGAGGTGACTTGTGTAATTAAGGTGCGCACCTGTGCATGCCAGAGCCGCCCGTCCCAATTCAGTCTCAAATCCGCCATGGATCACTAGAAAAAAATAGGTAAATGATTACAAATATAAACCATTTCTCACTCTAAATTAAAGACTAAATCAAATCAAATTATATATTTTTACTAGTGGTGTCAAAATATAGTGCTGACCAGAATTGTATGCACCTCTTGATGGAAATAATATCACAGCATTTATTTTCATCAAGAGGTGCATCAATGTTTTAAGGAAGCTTGTTTCCGCCACAGAATAAAACATTTTGAAAGATAATTGCTACTTTTTATCTCACAATTGCGAGTTTATATCTCACAATTCTGACTTTTTTTTCTCAGAATTGCAAGATATAATGTCAGAATTGTGAGAAATAAAACTGCAATGCAATTCTGACATCTTTTCTCAGAATTGCAAGATATAATGTCAGAATTGCGAGATATAAAGTCAGAATTGTGAGACATAAAACTGCAATGCAATTCTGACATTTTTTCTCACAATTGCGACTTTATATATCGCAATTCTGACATCTTTTCTCAGAATTGTGAGATATAAGCTCGCAATTGCAAGATATAAAGTCCAATTTTAAAGACTTTTTTTCCTCAGAATTGTTTATATCTCACAATTCTGATTTCATATCATGCAATTCTGACTTTATATCTCCCAATTGCGTGTTATAAAGTCAGAATTGCAAAATATAAACATGCAATTCTGAGGAAAAAAAGTTCGCAATTCTGACTTTATAACTCGCAATTGCGACTTTATAATGCGCAATTCTGATGTAAACTCGCAGGTGTGAGAAAAAAAGTCAAAATTGTGAGATAAAAAGTTGCAATTACCTTTTTTATTTTTTTATTCTGTGGCGGAAACAAGCTTCCATAATTTTTCCTCCAGATCTTGTATTGTCCAGCACTTTGTAAAGTCTCCTCCAGAACATCACAAAGATTTTCAGTGAATTTAAGCTCTGTATTTTTAAAATGATCATATTTTAATGACAGTATATTTATTGAACAAAATTTTTATTTATCAAAATGGACCGAAAATAGAGCAAACTTAGCTAAAGTGACTAAAAAGTAAATGATTAAAAACATAATTTTAGCTCAAGTATTTGTATCAATAATGTGTGTCTGTGGGGTCAAAGGTCTACCTCAAAATCTCATACATTTATACGATTTTTAAACAAAAACCCCTTTTTCGATGATTTATTTTCACACAAACTCCATCAATGTTGAATAGAGAGATTTCTGTCAGGACGAGTGTTTACGTCAGGCTCTGCTGGAGAGATGCTGGGCTCTTGTGTTTGCTTTGCCGAGTGTAAACCTGCTTGTGTTTGAGGATCTTCACACCACCGGTGCCGGTCAAGCCTGTGGATTTACACACCGGCTGTTGCTGCGAAACGACTGGACTTCTCACATGTTTTCAAGACACATGCGGAGGAACTATATCTGAGACACAAAGTCTGTTACTGTTGACTGGATGACAAATATTTATTAACCAACTTGAGTCTTCCAGGGTTTTCATTGGTTTGCTAACATTCAGTTTAATTAAACCGGTGCCTTTTCTGAAATTTCTATTGGATTCTTAACTATTTACCAGACAAAGTATGTTTTTCCCTCTCAAGGTAAATTAACATAAAATAAAATGTTGGCATAATCTGAATGTGATCTGATAGGAACATTTCATTACAGTTGATTTGATTTGATAGAATGATTTTTAGTGTTAGTGTTAAGGATTTCTTAGTTTTTTGCAGTACAAAATAGCATTTATTCAGCAGTTTACTGATTTATTTTTGTGGCATTTTTCACATGTAACAAAAGTAAAGTCTCTTTTGACTTTGTGTGTACAGTGGTTACCCAGCATGCTTTGCAGCTGAGGTCAAATCAGAGCCAATTTGATATAATTAAATAGGAAAAGTGTGTGAAATGGGTTTATTATAGCTGATTGCATTTGCAGATTTCACTGTTATAATTTCACATTATAATGTTGTTTTTTACTAGAAGATATGTGAGTGTTATGCAGGCTTGTTTGTGACCGTTATTCCTGCTTTTATTGTACAGTTTCTAATTGTTTACAACCTTTTTTACAAACATTACCATTTGAGTTGGCATAGATGCAAACTTTTGCACTTGGTTTATAGTTCACTGGCCTTGTTTCTACCACTACATCCCCCTCTGCAATGTGCAATTTCTCACACAATTCATCTTTTTACTGAAAACCATCAGCTGTCAAATTGAAGTGGTGTGGAGCGAGCCTTCATTCTCGCTACTGCTTCTCACTTATCCATTTAGCAGCGCCGCTAATCACAGCATAATGACTAAACGAGCGCTGTGACTCAGCAGGAAACGGCCAATGTGTTTAACATCCCAGTGGCTTCATGACTCACGGCTTTACTTGGCAAACGCGCTCGCGTAGCCAACCGTGCGCTAACTCAACGCACCACAGGAGCTTTCCCACAGACGGCAGGTGAAATGCCATTTATAGGGGAATTTCTTCACGTTTTACAGCCTTTTAGGAGAATGTTTCATTTGGACATTTCTTTTCCATGCGTTTTGTGCGCGTCAGGCTTTTCAGAACATTGAGTGTTTGATTTTAGCATTGCCGAATTCCAGAAATTCCAGCTTTGTTGACGATCCAATTCTTTGCAGACTTAAGATTTGTTTTCAGCAGATTCTGCCTTAATATCCATGTTGTGTGTGTTTCTGTGGTTTTTTTTAACAGACATAAACAATGTTTCTCAGAGCTTTGGCTAACTTTATGGCATAGGTTCTCTCAAAGTTATGAGCAAACGTTCCAGTAACGTTCGGTCAGTGTTATCTAATAATGTTGTCAAATAGTTAGCACAAAAACATTATTTATACATTGTTTTTTTTTAAATGTGTTCTTCTGACATTTTTTTAAATGTTACCACTGGTTTCGGAATGTTTAGAGCACATTCAAAAGTAACATTCCCATAATGTTTGCAAAATGGAATGTTCCTTTAATGTTCGAAAAAACGATTTAAAACATTTAACTTAAACGCTCTTAGAACATAGTTTTGTTCAAAGCGAGGGGAGGTCAAGCCGCAATGCATGCTGGGTAGTGGGTGGACAGGCGCTGCTGGAGAAATGTCACCGGTTCTGTCAATCAGTTAACTTAAAAACGAACATTGAGATGTTTATGTGTTTATGCTAAATTGATTCTTGTAATAAATGATTTACTTTTAAACAAGGTCATCAAACAAGACCTAACTTTCAATGCAACGGAATGGCTCTAGTGTTGTGCAGTGTTGTTATTGTAAACTAAAACCATTCAAAATGCTTTCGGTAATTGAAATAAAGCTAAAATAGAACATTAGAACTTATAAAAACGTAACAACAAAAATTTGAAATGTTGCTTTTTGCAACTAACTGAAATAAATGTAATTACTAAAGCTGAAATTAAAATAAAGCTAAACAGAAATATATATAAAAAACGAATGCATAACAAAATTACTAAAACACTGAAATATAAAATTAAAAGCTAATTCAAAATATACTATAATAGCACTTAAATAACATTGAAATAACACTGATTTGATGTCTAACATAAAATATGCACACTGAAGCAAAACAAACTGAGCGACACTTTTGTAAATTATTCTGATGTAAACAATGAAATGCATATTAATCATTACATATGCATTCACTAGCTAAAGTGATTAGTTGCATTAAAATGACTAAATGAACATGCAACCAGAAATGTAGGATAATTTATCTGAAATCAAATACAATATACAGTAATGGCCCAAATTTACATGTGATCTCATGCATTTTTGCTATTTACGTGCATGCAACCAGTTACAAGACGTAAACAAAATCTTAATTGGTTGACAGTGTAAACGGCTCATGCAACACGTTAATTCAAATCGAGACGTGTGCATGAAGATGACCGTGTATTGAAGCTTTCGGGAGCCATTTTAGACCTTTTTGGAGATGTTCATCACATGCCTCCCATTCATTACTTTACAACAAAGAAGGAGTGGTGACGGATGGCGGCGTTTAAAAGGTTTTGGACAGACTGTGTACACTTCATCGAGGGGTTAAATGTGTGCTAGGACGTGCCGTCTAGACAAAGGGCTTCCTTTAGCTACAGTGAACGAGACGAACGATACACCTGCATCTAAAGGTGAGCTGAACATTCAATATGTGATCCTGTCACGAGTCGCACGGGTATATTTGTGGCAATAGCCACTGTATGGGTCAAAATTATAAATTTTTCTTTTATGCCAAAAATCATTAGGATATTAAGAAAAGATCATGTTCCATGAAGATATTTTGTAAATTTCCTACCGCAAATATATAAAACATTTATTTTTGTGAGTGAATGCAGCACAATCGGGGAACATAAATGCACAACTTTAAAGGCGATTTTCTCAATGTTTAGATTTTTTTATAGATTCTCAGCCAAATATTGTCCAATCATAACTAACCATTCGTCATACATCAGTTTTCAGATGATGTATAAATCTCAATTTCCAAAAATTGACCCATGCGACTGGTTTTGTCGTCCAGGGTCACATCCATCGGCATCGTCAAAAACAATGTACAGTATAATGCAAATAATAAAATGACATTAACTATATAATCATGTCAACTATCATTACTTATTATGTCCTAAACAAGTCCCCAGATTGTGTCTGTGACAGACACCCCAACAGATTATTATATCCTTCTTCTTTTTTTAACACTTTCATGTCAAATGTTGCATATTTATGCAGTTTCGTGAACACAATCTACATCCCAAAATGAAATCGTGTGCATTAATGCTCGTGATTTGCATGCTCTTTTTGTGGGAAAGGTATCGCTTTCGCATTCAATCCAGTGCAATATGAAATGCGGTTTGCTGAATTTTTTGATGCATGTTTGGTCTGACACAAATAATATGAGATTGTGAGGTTGGGCTTGCCGCTGATGTTTGTCCTGGCAGAACCGGAGGATGTTTTTCCTCTCTTTCCACTCCCTGCCACGACACATTTCAGATCTGTTAGTTGTTCTGAGGCCTCGTGCCATGTGCGTTTTACGATGTTTAGGAAATTATTTTTATTTATTTTCTGACTTTGCGGTCCGCTGCATGAGCCTTTGCATGATAAAATATTTTTCTTTCGCTCTGTCCGTTTGAAACGTATAATTAGCAATTAAGCCGATGCCGTTTTCTTGGCAAGCCTTCCCGACTCGCGATATCCCCCCCCCCCCCCCCCCCCTCCCAGAAATGATCCTGGTGCGCTTTTGATGACCCGCAGTTTTGTTCTCGGAAGAAAAGCAAATATAGGATATTGATCTACTACACAAAACGACAGCGCTCTTATTGCCTTTTCTCAAATAAATCACAAATGCAAACGCAACGACCTCAGGGAGCGCCTGTAAATTACGTCCACGAGAGATTCATTTCTTCTGGTTTGAAGCTCAGTGACCTCTGACCCCTGCGTGGCGTGCCGTGAGAAAAGCGTCCTGCGGTTCGCTACAGTCTGGCGTGGTTTGGTCTGCATGGCGGGGCACAGCTGTTTTGTTTTTATTTTGGTCGACGGGGAGTTCAGGAACTTCACCTTTTGCCAACATTTAATTAGAAAAACAAGCCTGCTTTGAAAACGCTCGACTGCCATTAGGATAAACGCTGAAACGTTTCGGTTCGGATGCCATATTTACTCATCACGATGCCTAAATTACATTTATTTTAGATCACTGCCAGATTTGAAATGAAAATGTCATTGTTTACTCACCTTGATGTCGTCGTTTCGACCCTGTAAGGCTTCAGCTTTTGTGATCTGTGAGGGAAAAAACAGCATGATTATTCACTTTTAAATGAAATACACCTTGCGGGAAAAAGAAAGTGTGTTAAGAAACAGTCATGAAAGCACACTTACGTTACCTTTAATTGCATTCATTTTTTTTTTTTTTATATATATACTTTTAAGATTTGAAGTACACTAAAAGCACACATTAAACACAATTAAGAGCGTTTCTGTATTTTAATGAACTGATTAAACTCTTGAGTCCGTCCTGCTGTGACTCATTTGCAGCTTTACATTGTGTTTATATAGAGTGTGATTTCCTCTTGCAAAGACTGACGCTTTTCATTGTGGTTTGTTCTTTGAGGTTCGTCCGGCCGGCCTGATTCTGTTTCTTTGCTGTTTGAGAAGTTCATTTTGTTCTGCTTATGTATGAAGGGTGAAGCTCCGGGTCAGGAGTGGGTAATATTTAACCAGTGGAAGAATTCAGGGTGGTGGACGAGTTTGGTGAACATTCTGTACTCACACTTGAACAAAAGCACACACACACTCGCACACACACACACACGCTCTCTCTCTCTCACATGCACACACTCTGACACACACACACACACACACACACACACACACACACACACACACACACACACACACACACACACACACACACACACACACACACACACACACACACACACACACACACACACACAGAGAGACACACACTCTCTGACACACACAGAGAGACGCACACTCTCTGACACACACACACACACACACACACACACACAGAGAGACGCACAGAGAGACACACAGAGAGACACACACACAGAGACACACACTCTCTGACACACGCAGACACACACGCAGACACACACACACACAGACACACACTCTGACACACACTCTGACACACACTCTGACACACACTCTGACACACACTCTGACACACACTCTGACACACACTCTGACACACACTCTGACACACACACAGACACACACACACACACACACACAGACACACACAGACACACACACACACACTCTGACACACACACACACACACACACACACACACACACACACACACACACACACACTCTGACACACTTTTTTCTTCAGGGGCTGTTTTCATAAATTGTGTCTCATACATGCACACACTAATCTGAAGCCATCTGTTAGTAGGTTTGATAAGAATATTAGATTTAATAATGTTGAATTTAACATTTGAAATGTAAGAATTAATCATAATAATAATAATAATGAATAAGTATAATGATATTTAATTATTATTATAATTTTTTTTTTATTATTATTAAAATGATATTTAAAAGAAAATATTAAATATTTTAAATGATCAAAAAAAATAAAAAAAATAATAATAATCCAGATAGTCAATGGGGTCTCAGACGTCTGCATGAGTAGACGTTATGGTGTCTGTTTAAACACAAGCACAGGGTTAATTTCCACATGCAAAGGGAGGCGGTCAGGAATGCAAGGGAGTTGAACATTGATAGAAGATGAATTGATATTCATAAAGCATAATGTCTGAGGTAATACTCAAAGGTGTGAACACAGTTATGGAGAGAGCTGTGTGTGTGTGTCATACGGGACGCTTCGAGCTGCCAGCACAGATTATAACACTCCTCCGAATGTATATTTCTCTTGGGGGTCAAAGGTCAATTTGCTCACTTTCAGATTTCTGAGTGTAGCAAGAGATGGGCTGAATTTGGAAAAGCATACTAAACAGTGTTAATGTAATATATAATTTATATTCATTTATGCATTAAGCATATCTAAAGAATTATTTATATTTTGAATGAGCTATTTTTATATTTTCAGTTTTCATTTTAATTTTAATTTTTAGTTGTTATGGGCTTTTTACATTTTTACTCTTTCAAATTTTGCTACTTAGCTTAGCATTTTTATTTCAGTTTTAGTCATTTTAGTACTTCGACTTATTATTTAAAACATATAATTTTAAGTTTTTGTTTTATTTTTTGTTTTATTATGTATTGCAATATCAGAATAATCAGCATTGAGAGTACAGGCATGATATATAAATACGTAAATAAATAAATAAATAAATAAATAAATAAATGGATGACTACATAAACAAACAAAATACATAAATATTTAAAAAGTATATTTAAAATATGTTTATATATGGATATACAACATGGTTAATCTCATAATTAAAATACAGTAGAATTGAACTATACATCGTAAACTTGTAATCAATGCAATTTATGAATTAAATCAGATTTACCTTTTAATAAAGTAAGTGTTTCATCTAATATTGATATTTTATTTTTGAAAATTTTACTTTACAGTATCAACAGCGGTCATGTGACAGCGGTACCGTTTAAAATTTGTATCGTTGCATATTGCATACTTTTCAAAAAATAAAAATAAAGACTAGTAATCCATTCCAAACAGAGCCAAGAAAAATCTCATTCAGACACAAAATATTAAAAGCAACAAAATGTTCCAGTCTAGATAGTTTGTGCAAACATGCCTTTATTAAATTTTATTGGCAATTAGCCTCAAAAGATTGTCTCATAAGCATTAATTAAGTTATTATTACTTTATGTATTTTTTTGCATTGTTCCACCCCAGTGTTTTATTTCTATAAAACGGCAATTAAACACATTTGTTTTGAATTGTAGGTCACAGGTTATTTGTGTAATGTTTGCTCAGGGCTTTAGACGATCAACTGATAACCTGAAACAAACGTTCGATTCGTCCTGAGCTTTTGTCTGGACGTCAGCCTGTGTGTTTGGGTTGTACGACTGTTTTGAAACCATCCCGACCTCCAATTCATGAAATGCCTTTGGTTTTATTGTTTGTTCCAAAAGGCAGATCCATCTTGATTATGTTAGTTTACATTTGAAAGGCTGGTTTTAATGTTTGAAGACGAGTCTTCACTTGAATGATGTTTCAGCGGTGAACGTGACGGCCCGTCATCTGTTATTGGAAACAGCCAGGAAAATGTTGTGTCAGATTACCTAATTGAAAGCATCCACTACATTTGTCTGCGAGAAGGTGACGTGCTTTAACACTGGTCAGAGCTCAGCCTGGCAGCTGTTTATTTGCACATGTGAATCTGATGAATGAAAACGCTGGGATTTAGGAAGCGAGAAACATCGAGGAAAAAAGTTGGGATTTTTAGAGAGAATTTTGCAGGAAAAGTATTTCACACAAATGGATTTCCGTGAATGTCTCCGAGCATAAATAAAGAGAGCTGTGAGGAATTCACTGCAAGATTTGAGCAACTATCATTTATTTTCATTGACAAATTCGTTTTTTCTTAATCTTTTGGTTTCTGTAAGCAACATTTAATTCATTGAATTATCCAAAAAAATTGTCCACATAACCACCATTTAATATATAAAACCTTCCTACATTGGACACAATTTCCAGCAAAAATGACTAAATCTCAATACGTTGCTGTCATATTTAATCACTCATACGCAATACAACATTTTGGACATATAGCATACTCTTAAAGGAACACGCCGACTTTTTGGGACTTTAGCTTATTCACCGTATCCCCCAGAGTTAGATAAGTCCACACATACCCTTCTCATCTCCGTGCATGCCGTAACTCTGTCTGACGCATACACTGCTAGCCTAGCTTAGCACAAAGACTGGAGGTAAACGGCTCCAGCTAGCATACTGCTCCCAATAAGTGACAAAATAACGCCAACACTTTCCTATTTACATGTTGTGATTTGTATAGTCACAGCGTAACAAGGTCACATGAGACACTGCCATCTTCTAACCGTATACATACTGGGAACTATATTCTCAGAAGGCGAAGCACTGCTACGTCTGCGGAGTGATTTACTCCAACTCTGAGCGAACTCTCTGCTCCTCACCACGGGGCTTCTCAGGCGCTGCGAGCAAATCACGCCGCCCAAGTAGCAGTGCTTCGCCTTCTGAGAATATAGTTCCCAGTATGTATACGGTTAGAAGATGGCTGTGTCTCATGTGACCTTGTTATTTGTACACGCTGTGACTATACAAATCACAACATGTAAATAGGAAAATGTTGGCGTTATTTTGTCACTTATTGGGAGCAGTATGCTAGCTGGAGCCGTTTACCTCCAGTCTTTGTGCTAAGCTAGGCTAGCGGTGTGTGCGTCAGACAGAGTTACGGCACGCACGGAGATGAGAAGGGTATGTGTGGACTTATCTAACTCTGGGGGATACGGTGAATAAGCTAAAGTCCCAAAAAGTCGTCATGTTCCTTTAAAGGCCTGTTCACACCAATGACGATAACTGTAACTATAACATTACTCAAACCGTGATGCAAAATGTTGTTCATCTGCCAACTCGTTGAAAACTATAATGATCATTAAATTAGCATCCACACCAATGCACAATATCGTTCTGTTTATTATAAGTGCGCGCTACAGTTTTGTCGCTCTTTAAACTCTTTAAAGCAGGATGGATTCTGATTGGCTGTCGATGTTTTTAACGTTCATCAGCTGATTCCTGTGCAATTATTGTTAGAGTTGTGATGTGGAATCAGAATTAGAACTTCATCTTTATCATTTTCAGTTTTTGGTTTAAATCGGCCTTTACTGTTAGTTAACCTTTATTTTTACTTTTAATCCCAGCTAACAAAAATATGTTCTCTGAGTGTTCAAAAAGTCAAGTTAAAAATAAAAATAAAAATGTTTCAAAACGTTCTTGGTAACGTGAACGTTAACATTCCATCTGATCATTCTGCAAACATTATGGGGAATGTTACTTTTGAATGTTCACAAAGTTAGTTTTGACGTTTGAGGAACATCCAATTATAAAGTTTCTGAAAAAAATGTTAATGCTTTTAATGCTAACATTTTTAGAACATTATTAAAGACCAGATAACTTTGAACAAACATTCTACTAACGTAACTGAGAACGTTTGTTCATAACTTTCAGAGAACCTATCCAGAGTGTTCCCTCTCAAAAACAAGTAGCACACTAACATTTGGCCGTGAAAAAAAACCATGAAAACCTGCAATATTTCATTCATCCTTGATGACATTCACTTCCTGCTGGGTCACTCGACGTCGTCAGAGATTTCTATTTCTGTTCTGTATCAAAATTTCATGAGCGATTTGTACATGATTCTTGGCGGAAATGTGTCTGCCGGTGACGCATTTTTCAGGATGCCAGGAAGGAAACCGTGCCAAAGCCGGTTGTAGAGGATGGCACTATGTTCACGTATGCATGACGGGTTCAAACAGTGGGTGTCCTCATCTCTTCAGACCTCTGCTTCATCCTTCAAGCAGCAGGGGATACAAAACACATCGAATTAATCCGACTCGTAGAAACGGGTCGTCTGAAAGGGTTTTGTGGGGACTCAGAGAGGGGTGTTGTCTAAAAAGCTTTTTCACAGTGAAAACACGCTGATTACGTTATTGTTGAGTGGCTTTTGATTCCCACACGAGGACCTAATGCTTCCCCGAGGAGACCTCCATTAACCGGCACAGCGGGGATTAAACCTCCACCTCATCAGAGTCTCGGACCCTCAGCGAATCACGGGAAACGCTGGTCCGGCTCTCGAGCGCTTTTGACCGTTGCGCCTCTTTCTAGTGGCTGAATGCGGGGTTCACAGTTTGTTGTTCCAAAACAATGCGCAGGGGTTGGATGAATGAAGAGTCCTGCGTTTTTTTCTGCGTTGTTTTCCCCCTCCTTCTCTTCTTCTGCTCCAAGGGAACGTAATTAGAGTGGGGAATTGGACGGGAGGAGGCTTGGGATGGGGGTTGAGAATGAGAAGGCTATTATCCCGCTGTTAGACGTGAATGGAGAGACCCACTCAGACGGCACAAAAGGGACGAAGCTGAGAGGAGCCCTTGCTAAAAGAGACCCGGCTCCACCGGAGCTTCAGTTCGGGAACAGATGCGACGACAAGTTTCTCTCCAAGCGCTCTGACAGGCAGCGTTTATGTTTGGTGGAGAGTGTTAAGATAAAGAAATGCCGTTTTACCTGAATGTGAAAAATGGTGCAACTAAAAGTTCTTGCAAAATTTCACCTCAAGAATCTGCATCATTTTTCACCCTAAATTCAAGAAAAAAAGACTAAAAGAAAGAAATTAGGCTTTTTTTTTTTGAATTTGAGATTATTTTCATAAAAAGATACAGTTCTCACTGTAATGCATAAGAATCTTTCTCATTGGTGTAAAATGTGGAAAATATTACTATAAAGCAAAGCCAAATCTCATTCTTGTTACCATAATGTGGAATAAATGTCATTGTTGTTAGTTAAAAGCAGAAAAATCTCAGCAAAAACCATCAAATATAAAGCAAAAAAAAAAAATACAAAAAGAATGCACGTAATACTGTCATACTACCGTTGTACTATTCACTACAATAATCTGTAACACAAACAACGCAATCTCACAAGTGATTTTACAAGGTGGCGTAAAAAATAAAATTCTAAGTAAGGATGAAGGACCACTATTGAACATTACCATAACTGAGGTGTAAAATAATGGTACAAAAACGTTAGAAATGTATATTATACATGCAAGTCGACTTGGATCACAATGGTTATAGAGACTACAGCCGACGTCAAATGCAATCTCCTTAGGAACAAAAATCCGACTTCTAAATTTGATCATCATTCCCACGGCCATCTATACGAGTGAGCCCTGGAAATCATCGGCAAGCATCACCAAACGTCTTTCAACAACGTCTTCGCCAAATACTCCGGGGGCCCTATCTTACACCCGGCGCAATGCAAGTGTTTTTTGCTAGTTTCAGCCCAACGCAGTTTTCATTTTCACATCCTGTGCCACGTTGTTTAAATAGCAAATGCATTTGCGCCCATGGGCTGCTGGTCTGAAAACCAGGTTTGTTCTGGCGCATTGTTGGAGCGTTGCCACTTTGAGACAACAGAAATAGACTGAGCCATTGACCAACTGAACCCTGGTCTAAAGTCAATGGCGCAATATTTTTTTTTGTTATTTAAAGAGTGCGTTAGTAATGTGCGCCTATAGGCGGGTCCACAACGTGCGTACACTCTGCTTATTACACACACAGGGACGCACAGCAGCACACAAATATGCTAAATATTAAAAATAAAAGGATTACACTGTAAAAGATTATTATTGTGTACATAAAGTTATGGTGGAATCCGGCTTGTCCCGTAGCGCACTTTTACCTCGCGCACGAGCAGATCCGCTTGCGCTCTGGAGACGCGTTCGGTCTTTCCACTATCAAATTCCGTCATGTAAATAGCGAATCTGCCATGGTACGAGCGCAACTGGCATTTAAAGGCAATGAGAGATGAGACTCTGACTGGTTTAACGCACGTAAATCCCAAAACACACCCATTACTCATTAAGAGAATAGAGACAACCCTTTTAGACCATGCGCCGGGAGAGCCGACCATTTTTCCCATCGTTAAACTAGCAAAAGTGGATTCGGACTCACCCTTAGTGAACTTGCACTGCGCTTTAGACCATGCGCTTAGATCGTTAGAACAGGGCCCCAGGTCTCATACCGCAAACATGTCAGCAACGTGGAAATATACAGAAGAACTGTTTTCCGCCACTAGGCCGATGTAGTCGCCGAGTGCCGCTTTCACTTTGCGGGCCAAATTCGTCGCCTATCCCGGATTACTCTCGGCCCTCAAAACTGCATGCATTTTGCAGAAGAACATTGTTTTGGTTGTGGTTTGGCTCTGCGTAACTGTATGGATGAAGATGGTTATCCTACTGCTCATAAAACATTAACTGCTAGGCTTAAGATATATAACCTGTTTAGATGGAAATGATCTCAAGATGACTAGTTACTGTAGCTTTACCCATTAATAGATGCGGTTCTTCCTTGAGAATAAATTCCAGCACAGTTACAACAAACCATAATGAAATCACCTTCACAATAGATAATGCCTTACAGTGAAGAGCAACATATGGCAATTTATCTGTTCAATAAAATAGTAATAAAAACACCATCATCTCCACGTCGCTTTCACAACATTTCAACCCCTTAGTTTTAATCTCTGAAAAGCCAAGCTAATGTTGATTCCTGTTTTATTACAAGCTCTGTCTCGTTCTCTGTTTAAACGGGTGATTCTCCGGAGGTTGGATATTTAGCGGCTCCATGTCAACCTTTCTCACTCACTGTGACAACTAACCTCTTCCACAGACACCACACACACACTCAACTAACCTCTTCCACACATACACACTCAACTAACCTCTTCCACACACACACACACACGCACACACTCTGCCCCTCACACCAGACACACGGCAAAGCAGTTGGAGCAACTTTACTCTATTTATGGATATGACGTAATTTCTCATTTTATATGAAAAAAATATAAACACTTATAACAGGCTTACCAGAGTGAATCAGCAGGAAGAAGGACTAATGATATATTGACCTAATTTTGAAAATTAATAAGTTAAATAATGCACCTTTAAATTCAGTACAAGAAATAATAGGCTTTTTTTTTTAAACATGTAAAATGTACAACAAAAACTTCTAAATCGTCCTAAAAAAAATAGGCTTTATTTTCCCTGTATGCAATAACCTCGACGGTGAAATGTGACCTAGACCTGTTCCTGACAAGTTTTCAGGAGATTCAGGTGAGAAATCATTTGTAAGTTGGCAGCATCATCCAGCGTGGCCTTTAAAACACAGCGTTGTGTAAGTCAGCAGTGCTGTTCACTTTTTCCTCCACACTACACACTGACTACGAGCATTTCCAGAGGGAAAAAAGGTCAGGTCTTACGCACGCTCACCACACGCGTATCAGGAAAACACGTTACTGTGTGGCCGAGGGGTTAAAAAAAGATTTTGGAGAGGGAGAGAGAGGAACTTCCCTGAGTATCAGCCATTGCGGTGAAGTTTACGATACGGAGAAAAAAAATGGGGTGTCAGGAAAGAGTTATAGGAACCAAACGACAGCTGTTAATATTACCAGCAAAGGAGAAAGGTCAGCTAGATTAGCACAATAAACATACAAAAGTTGGTGAAAATGTCCATATAGGTGAGGAATTCATGTGAAAGTTTGTTAATACATACATTAATGATATATTTTTTTAAATAAAGGATTATTAATAAGCTTTTGTGGTATTCAAACTGGTATCAAAAATCATGAAATTTTAATTGTATTGGCATCAGCTACTACAATTTTGATTACTAAATGATATTTAACAAATTTTTAGCTGCGTGATTGGTTATTTTGTGGCAAATAAAATGATATACACTATAATATGTAGCAAATCAACTCAACTATGTTTCTATATTATTGGCCAGCTCTTTATATAAAGTTGGTCAACTTTATCTGCATACATACAGTATACTCGCGTAGGGCGATAGCAAATCTCTACATTTTGCAATGATACAAAGCAATAAAGCAAAGTATATTATTGTCCAGCTCTAATCTGCCAAATGCGACTATAAGATATTAAGAGTTCACATCTTGACTTTCTGTAAAGCTCCTCTGAATAAATGTGGATTGTGAAAAGTTCTATATTGACAAAAACGTGAATTCTGAAATCACATTGCATCATGTTCACAATTTTGCAGATTTCACCCCAAAAATTAGCACAGAAAACGTGCTGCAGATCCCGTCTGGGCCGGTAGTGGAATTGGTCTAACATTGGCGTGGCATTGAGACCAGCCCAGTTAATAGTTTCCAGGCTGGTCATGAACCACTTCCTAAATGAGGCCTGTGTTTCTGACCCCAAGGCCCCTGTCCTGTCTGGGGCAACAGAGCCGCAAACACACACGCGCTCGCCCGCTTAATGCATCTAGAGTCTGTAGGCATGGTGAACTGTGAGCGCTTTTCAGATGCATGTGTTTTGACATGAAAATCACATTCATGACCGACCGATGTGATCCTTGAGAGGGAGGAATCATAAATGAGAAGAATTTTGTAAGAATTATCATGTATTAATTACTTCATCAATGTTTGAACGGCTTGTAATGAAACGTAAAAATAAACGAGACTCCCCGACTTCATTAGCGTTGACTCCTAGGTTGTCCATGAAAGCCTGTGAACTGATTTTTCTGTGAAGGATGTGGCGTTAACACACGTTCCCGAGAGTATTCCTCCCGTTCAAGGACACATGAAACTAATGCTCATACAATGTCAGAAAAACATAATATAGATACTCGATACTTAATCGAAACATGCCTGAGAAGAACATTACGGACACGAAGCTTATCTTTGGAAACGGAGCTTATCTGGAGTCCAGGTGCTTTATTTGGAGGCCTTTTGGAGGAAAAAGCACATTTGAAACTCTCCGAAACGCTTTCCACCACCCAAACCACAGTTTCTGGGAGACATTGAATCAGAATGCGATCTACGCCGCATGGATTACCCGTGTTAGGGTGGCCGCAGGTCTCAGACCCAACGGAAGGCCCCTGAAGGGATTTCCTGACCTTAGTTCAAAAATAAGGCGCTTTAACGACCGTTTCTCTGTGTATTTCAGGATCTGTCGAGAGGCGAGGCCGCGTGAGTCAACGTCTCCTAAAGAGAATCGCCACGCTTGGCTGAAAAACCACAGGGGTCCATACCCAGCTAATAGGGAACGTTCTGCCAAGGTTCTCTCGAAGTTATGAACAAACGTTCTTCCAGTCACGTTAATGGAATGTTTGTTCGTGATCTGGTCTTTAAAAATGGTCTTTTTATACATCAAACTTTTTTTCTGAAACATTCTAGTTAAGCCTTCATCAAACTTTTAAAAAATGCTACTACTTGTTTTAGAATGTTTAGAGAACATTCAAATGTAACATTCAAAAGTTGGACGTTCATGTAACATTTTTTAAATGTAACTACTCAATTTAGAATGTTCAGAGAACATTCAAATGTAACATTCAAAAGTTGGACGTTCATTTAACATTTTTTAAGTTTTACTCATTTTAGAATGTTCAGAGAACGTTCACATTCTCATGGTAAAATGGAATGTTCCCTTAACATTTCGCATAACCAAGAAAAAACACTTTTCAGAGAACATTCAGAAAAAAAAACCATTTTCATAACTTAATGGGAACGTTAACAAAATGCTCTTAGAACTTAGCTACTGTAGGCAATTCAATTCATTCACATTTATTTGTATAGCGCTTTTCACAATACATATTGTTTCAAAGCAGCTTTACAGAGAATTCATGTCTACATTACAATTTAGAGTGATCTGTTATCAGAGGTGACTGAGAGTTATGCATTTATGTAAAGAGAGCAGATGCAAAAATGTCTCTGCGGCTGATGTTACGATGAATCGGGGGACGAGAGGAGCCGGTTGCACGAGCGTGCATGTCAAGAAAGTGTGCATGTCAAGAAAGAGCGCACCCGAACTGACAGAATCTGCTTTGCTTTGTGTATTTTCTCTTTCACGTCTGTCTTCCTCTCATTAACTGGCGGTGTGGTACTGTGGATCTCTGTGATCTGGCCTTCGGATTCGCCACACATTGCGTGAGATTCGATCGTTGCTCGCTGGTGTATGTGACAGAGGTCGTCAACATAGCATTAATTAAGACCCAAAAACAACAAAGCCCAAACAATAAACACCCGTCCACAAAAGCCACTACTGCCTCCCCAACCCGACCGGGGTTCAGCCAAAGAAAGTAAATACAGTAATACGTTCAAGATTTGTTTTCCCTCCGCCCAGAGAGCAGCTCTTTGAGGGGCTTTAAGTGAAAGTGTTATTCAACAGATTCAACCGTTCGATTGTCATTGCACGAAGTGGCGTTGAAATGATCATGTTCCTGGCGGCGTTCCTCTGCAGATGTGCAGCTTGGCACCTCAAGCCATTTCTCAAATAACCACATAGTTGGTCAAATGGGGCACCTCAATAAATGGTTTCTTTTAGCACTATTTAAGTAGTATTCTCTCGCTATCGGTGTCTAAAACACGTGTTTATGTGCATATCATTCAGCAGTTTCTGCACAGCCAGTACAGTTAAACCTTTAAACAACTCAAGCCAAGTTTTAAGAAACACACGCTAATCCTAATTGTCAAACGGGTGCCGATGGCTTTTTCTGAGTAGACTTTAGTTACACTCTTAAAAATAAAGGTTGCAAAAGGGTACGCTATAGAAGAGCCATTATTGGTTCCCCAAAAGAACATATCAGTGAACATTCTAAGAAAAGAACCCATGTTTTATCAAAATAAAGAACCTTCTGTGAAAGATTCAATGGATGTTAAAGGTTCTTAATGGAACCATCAATGCTAATATAGAACCTTTATTTTTAAGAGTGTAGTTCCAGCTGTCAAATTTCACTTCTGGTCATCCATCCAATCCTGAGATTACATATAAAAGTGTGAAATAAGGAAATGCAGGTAGTGAAATGAAAACTTTGGAGGTTTATTCTAGACTAAAAGTTGCGATATGAGCCATCCCATCATCATGTCTGCTTACCTGTTAAAGTTCACAGCATGTTCAATAGTGACATATTACAAGCCTGTCTGATCATGTTCGTTAAAAAAAGTGAATACTGACTGAACACTGAACACATAAAAAAAAAAAAAAAAAAAAAGTTAGTCATTTGGCTTGACTGTGATTGAATCACCTCATAAGTGAAATACCAAACCGGGTGCAATCGTCAACCGCAAACCAACACTGTGGTCCAAATGTTTTTCCATGACACTGGTAAGAGGGCAAAGGAGGTGACTGTTGGCCCGGTTAGCGCTGAGAAGGAACATGACTGCTTTGAGATTGCTTTACAATCCGTCATACTATTCGCCGTCGCTCGTTTGCCGCCACCGAATTCCCGCTGGAAGAACAGCGTGTTACGGATCATTCCTAAAACTTTACTCGCAGGTGCCAGAGCATTAACTAAGTGCTGCCATGAACGCCAACACACTGCAAAAAACAACGTCTTCTTATTTGTTTTTTTTTTTTGTCTTATTTCCAGTAAAAATACCGAAATGTTCTTAAATCAAGATATTTTACATGAGATATTAAGTCTTGTTTTCTGAAAAAGTAATCAAAACTGAGTGAGTTTTGCTGAAAATAAGAAAAAACTAAGTTTAAAAAACTTAGATTAGTTAAAACTAACTAATAAAATTAAGTTTTATACATCGGTCATGGAATGTTTTATTTGGACATTCATCTAACATTTTTAAATGTTACTTCTTGTGTCAGAATGTTCAAAAGTAACATTCCAGTAATGTTTTTGCAAAATGGAATGTTCTTGTTAAGTTCGTAAAACAACAACAACAAAAAACAAAAACAATTTTTTTTAATGTTTAAAAATCTGGACGTTTTGAAACGTTCAGAGAGTGTTCTGAAATAACGTTTCCATAACTAGGATATTTTTTCTTGTTTGAAGCATAACTTTTTTCATAAAACAAGAATTAACTCTTTCCCCGCCATTGACGGAATTTTCCGGCAATCCATGTTTTCACTGTTATCCTGTAGGGGGCGCTATAGGCATCGTCTGAAAGAGTACAGAATCTCCTGATCAAAACACAGGCGAAGAAGAAGCAGAAACAAGCCATAAAAGCATTGCTTACGCACATGTAAAATAATGCGATCATCAAACATTAAACAGCATATAAATCAAAATTGCCTAACGTTACTGAATGAAACGATGACCCCATGAAGAGGAAACGACTGTGAAGCTTTGAGGCGTTGATGGACTCGATCTACTCCGTCTGTGTTTTGATCATCGCTCTGAATCCCACCCGGATGAAGTCTTCAACAAAAACGCAATATTCTCAGCTTTTTTAATGAAACCTTCCCATATTCAAGTGTTGATTAAAAAAAAGAATGCATGAAACTAGAATAAAATGTTGTTTTTTTGTTTGAAAGGCTATGTTCTTTTTTTCTTTTTCTTTTTTTTTGGATATATGTGACCCTGGACCATAAAACCAGTCACATGGGTAAAAAAATGTAAATTGAGATTTATACATCAGCCGAGATACAACTATTTGAACATCTGGAATCTTAGGGTGCAAAAAAAAAAAAAAAAACATTGAGAAAATCTCCTTTAAAGTTCTCCATTTATGTTGGCGATTGTGCTGCATTCACTCACAAAAATAAATGTTTTATATATTTAAGGTAGGAAATTTACACAATATCTTTATCGAACATGATCTTTACTTAATATCCTAATGATTTTTGGCATAAAAGAAAAATCGTTAATTTTGACCCATACAATGTATTGCCACAAAAATACCTGTGTGACTCGTGACTGGTTTTGTGATCCAGGGTCTCATATTGCATGTGCAGATATTCATTCATACAACAAAATATTCTGGGGGCCATGAAAGTTTTGTGAAAATGATCCAAAATGGGCAACTTTCCACAGGTGGGAAAGAGTTAATATCAAGTAAATGTATCTTCGTCAAAGAATATTTAGATATAGGAAACCAAGTCAAAAATACCACTTTTTTTTTTTTTTTTTTTTTGGCAGAGTTCCGTTTTTTTCCCATTCGGATAAGGAGCATCTTCTTTGTGATTCCCGTCATTCATTTTCTCTGTCTATTCTCTAAAGAGTGCAGCGGGAGTCTGTCTTTCTCTCGCCCCTGAAAGAAAGCCCAGAATGGCCAGTGAAGGGAATTCAAAGTCGTTGATAGACTTGTCGGAGACGAGGTCTTTGCATCCTTGTTGACAAAGGTAAGTAATGAGAGTTGGCCGTGAGTCTGGAGGTTTCTTTAAGGATCGGGATGGTGGGGGGGCTCGCTTTGGCTTTTGTTGACCAAGTCAGAGATGCTTCTCACAGGCATCAGAGTGTCAAGATCGGTTACCTCTAACCACCGCCGATTGTTGGCGAGATGGATGGACTCTCTCTTTAGAGCCAAAATGGGAGAGCGTGACCGCACAACGACGGCTTAGCATTCTGGGAGCTGAATTCACTCCGCCAGAGCGCTGTGGGATCCATTGACCTGCGCGCCATTGTTCGACAGGTCACTTCCCTGAAACCGTAACCTCAGGGGCGATTACCATTGGAATGCTCAGGACAGCATTCCTCCTCGACGAGCCCATTGACTGGGATTGGCACTCTGCGCCGGGCTGCCGGAAAATTCCCAACGATTAGCTACCGGTCCATAGAGACAGGGTTGGCCGTCGTGACCTGTGTCAGAGAAACGATTCCCGGGACTTATGGGAAAAGACAAGTCACAGAAGCTGCTATAATGACCCGTCCTGCACGTTGCTAAACCCGGCCTATGAGCGTAATCGGACGGGATTATTGCCTGTACAGTCGCATTTACATTGCAGAATCTGTATGAAGAGCAGGGATTTAACTCAAAACTAAAACTTTAAATTAAATACACTTTAAAAATAAATGTTATCACTGGCGTTTACGATGCATGCTCTAATACTAAACTGCTAGGGGCGTAACGAAACCCTCAAGTCACGATTCGATACATATCACGATACTGAACTCATGATACGATATTATTGCGATACTCCAAGACATATGGTAAAAGGTTAACAAAAAATGTACTGTTGATTTAATTGGTGTTACATTGTGTGTGTAAATGAATAGGCTTGGACTTGGTGCTGGAAACCCAAAGCACAGGACAATAGAGACACCAGAATGATTCTGAAGCTGAAAACTTTATTTTAGACGAATATGCTAGATATAGATATATTTAAAATAATGCATTATCAGGACCCACAAATATTCCCCCATTGCATTATTATACATTATACTCAACATTATATATAGTAGTTTAATGTAGTACTGACACAAAAATTCTGAAAACTTGAATTTTTTCTCAATTTTTATTTTGGGTGAATTTTTTTTAATTTTCTCTTAATTTTTATTTTGGGTGAATTATACACAATACATGTCACTATCCACGATACATATTGTTGCATTTTTTATAGCGATGTATTGTGACACGATATATTGTTACACCCCTATAAACTGCACTGGCTAATACGTTGTATTATGTAATATCTTAATTAGATATTTTAGCTAATTGTGTGCATCACTGAATCTCATCAAAGTCAACAACACATTAAAAACTAAGTTTCTTGATTTAGCTAAACAAAATCTAATGCTATCAACACAAACCAAGTCGTTGTTAAATTGTTAAATCTGAAATGCAAATTTGAATAAATGGCTGAAAAATTTATGGAAGCTTGTTTTCGCCACAGAATTAAAAATATAAAAAGGTAATTGCGACAATTTATCTCACAATTCTGACTTTTTGTCCGATACTCAAGTTTATATGTCGCAATTCTGACTTTATAACATGCAATTGCGACTTTATATCTCACAATTCTGACTTTATATCTCACAATTCTGACTTTATATCTCGCAATTCTGACTTTATATCTCACAATTCTGACTTTATATCTCGCAATTCTGACTTTATATCACACAATCCTGACTTTATAACACACAATTCTGACTTTATATCTCACAATTCTGACTTTATATCTCACAATTCTGACTTTATATCTCGCAATTCTGACTTTATATCTCACAATTCTGACTTTATATCTCACAATTCTATCTCACAATTCTGACTTTATATCTCGCAATTCTGACTTTATATCTCACAATTCTGACTTTATATCTCACAATTCTGACTTTATATCTAATTCTGACTTTATATCTCACAATTCTGACTTTATATCTCACAATTCTGACTTTATATCTCGCAATTCTGACTTTATATCTCACAATTCTGACTTTATATCTCACAATTCTGACTTTATAACATGCAATTGCGACTTTATATCTCACAATTCTGACTTTATATCTCACAACTCTGACTTTATATCTCGCAATTCTGACTTTATAACATGCAATTGCGACTTTATATCTCACAATTCTGACTATATCTCACAATTCTGACTTTATATCTCGCAATTCTGACTTTATAACATGCAATTGCGACTTTATATCTCACAATTAGGGCTGCAACTAACGATTATTTTGATAATCGATTAATCGGACGATTATTTTTTGCGATTAATCGATTAATCGGATAGTTTTTTTTTTATTCAATTTGATTTTTGTTTATAACTAAATAAAACCCTAAATCAGGGTATTTATGTGTAAAAGTGTACTTTAAAAAGTGCAAAAGCCACACAATGAGTTTTACTAATATAATCTAAAAATTTTACATTTTAAACCCCAAACACAAAAGTTTGTCCAGTTTTTAAACAGTAAAACTTCTTTAAATATCCAAAATATAAATAAACAAAACAAAATATTGGGTTGCGCTGCTCATATAAACTTCACATTATGAAATTAGGACACAAACATGTTTGTAATAAGATATTAAGCAGCAGATTTTGAATTCCAATGTAGAATGCGATCTGTTATTTCTTGATAACAGACCGCTGCGAAGTATAACACACCAGAAAAACAGAGCGTTGCTATGGATACAGGATTCTAACCGTAGAGACGGAACGGACTATTTTCTTTAGCGGAAGCAATACAATCATTTTTAAATCAAGAAACTCCTTTTTAAATCAATATTTTGTGTAAAATTATTGATTTATTTGGTGGGTAGCCATGTAATAAGCGGGATTATCCCTTACATAGTAGACAAATGCTATAAAAAGAGAGCGGAATGGAGGTACGCAGCTGACAACAGGCTTGATTAAAAGTACAGGAAAAATTATGTATTACTGCACAAGCATTCGCTGAAAACCACTGACTACAGTGACTAAAAAACAATATTTTACTGCTGCTGTTATTAACTGCCTTTATATTTAGTGCTTCACTTTGTAAACACCATTTAATTTAACCTATTTCTGCGGTAGCGCTATTTTAATCCATCACTTATGTTGCGAGCGAACTGATTGCGCAACCTGATGCTCGATACAAAATAGATCTAGTGTGACTGTCCCGAAGTTAGTAAACAAAGCTGTTTACACAGTAGCATTGAATTAAACTAGACTATACCATTTTCACATCTTCATATAATGAGAATACAGTTTTTGCTTGCCGTGCTGATGTTTCTCTCCGATTACTCTCTGCCATTTCGCGTGACTGCGTTGTCATGAAAGTGACGTCATCAGTAACGCTCCCCGTGACGTGAGCAGACCAACTAATCGACAATGACATTCGTTGACAAC
>NC_140233.1:4307500-4332500 GCF_951802725.1 Rutilus rutilus
TATGAGTTGCATTAAAAAATATCCTGGCTCTTCCAAGCTTTATAATGGGAGTGAATGCGGGGCCCAAAAAAGTGCGTCCATCCATCATAAAAGTAATCCATACGACTCCAGGGGTTCTGAAGCAAAGCCATGTGTTTTTGTAAGGAAAATATCCATATTTATAACTTTATAAACTATAATCACTGGCTTCCGGTAACGGCCGTAAGCGAGTCTAGTTCCGGCGGAAGTGACCTTTGACCCGACGCATGACGTATGATGTAGCGTAAGCTTAGCTGAGAGTAGCTCTCGTGGTTCAAACAAATAGGGCTGGGCAAACTCAAGCTCCTCCCACATTTCTCTTTAAAAATTCTAGTTTTAGACTTCTAATACTTGACCAGCGTTTTGCTCTATCCTCTGCGCTTCCGCGTTCATCAATACGTCATGCTTCGGGTCAGATGTCACTCTTCTGCCGGACCCTGACTCGCGTTCAGCTGTTACCGGAAGCCAGTGATTATAAAGTTATAAATATGGATATTTTTCTTACAAAAACGCATGGCTGCGCTTCAGAACGCCTTTATTAACCCCTGGAGTCATATGGATTACTTTTATGATGGATGGATGCACTTTTTTGGGCCCCATTCACTCCCATTATAAAGCTTGGAAGAGCCAGGATTTTTTTTTTTAAATATAACTCAGATTGTGTTCGGCTGAAAGAAGAAAGTCATATACACCTATGGTCTTTTAATTAATTTTGGGTTGAACTATCCCTTCAACGTTACTGGAAGAATGTTTGTCCATAACTTTGAGAGAACCTATCCAGAACGTTCCCCGTTAGCTGGGTGTGTACACGTGCTTTTACACCATCGGCCGACGATATGTGAAGATGTGGCGAGCAGCTGCTTCTGGCTAAAAATGTATTTTACAGCTTCTGCGGGACCCAGTATGTGTCTTCCCCTAATGCATTCATCTATTCATGGATTTTATGACAATGAGACTCCATAAAGCACCGAAATATCAGGCTCAGAGTTTACTTTGGACCAGTGAAACAGAAAAGATAGTTATAAGAAATTATAATTACACATTTACTCTGCTTTTTATCAGCTCGCAGGGCAAATGACAGGACATGTCCGATTCATGGGGAAAGGTCATGATCTGTCAAAGGCAATTGTGGGAGATTATTTTAGTTTTATGTCGGTACTTTACCTTACATCTTCAGGGTAGTTTGGGCTTCTTACTTTGTTCTTCTTTGATCAATCCCCAAACATTAAGATGCTGAAACAGGTGAAAAAATCCCACAGATGCACATTGAAGGAGAACCAACCCGCGTGTCTCCATCTGTAACAAATCCGCATCTTTTAAATCTTCACAAAATTATGTTCCTTCCCATGTGCCAAAAATTGTTCTCATTTTTATTTTTTTCTTCTATTTTTTGTCTCGACAACAGCTCGCGTGCTGTGTGAGCTAACCAAGATGTTGAAAATGCAAATATGTTCCAAATGTCTGGGGATTTTGTCTATGAAGTATCGAGTTTTGTGGTCTCAGCTGCGCCACACATTGATGTTTTATCAATGACATTGGGATCGTGGCATTCGTGGGCCTGAATGAGTCGAGACGCACGGCCTCGTGTGTTTCCAGCTTTAATGAGGAGATGTTTGGACACGACTATCCGTGTTTGAAGTCGGCTTATAATGGCGCCCTGTTGTTTGAAAACAAAGCGCCTGTAAGTCAAACAACAGTCGAGTATTGCGCTGTAAATTATTGCTTTGTAAACCCATGGTAACTATTTGTGTGCAAACAGCTTTACAAACATTACAAATCAGAAGCCGGTGGTCAGACTTAAAACAGATTTCTCTTCAAAGACGTGTTTGCGTGTGCATTTAAAGCTGAGAAAATGTCATTCTTTATACTGAGAAACATGATTATGAGTTATATGAGCAGATGCTGGACTCTTGCAGCAACCCAGTTTACAGGGAACGTTCTGGCAAAGTTATTACGAGCAAACATTCTTCCAGTTGCATTAATAGAGCGTTTGTTCAAAGTTTTCTGCTCTTTAATAATGTTCTCAAACCATTAGAACAAAAACGGTTTTATTCTGAAACGTTTGGACAAACGTTCCCCTAACGTTTTTTAAATGTTACTACTTGTTTCAGAGAACATTCAAAAGTAACATTCCAGAATTGTTTGCAAAATGGAATGTTCTGTTCTGGAATGGAATGTTCTGGAATGGAATGGAATGTTCTGTTCTGAAATGGAATGTTCTCATAACCAAGAAAAAACGTTTTGAAAACATTTGAAAGAATGGTCGTTTTGAACATTCAGAGAACATTCAAAGTTAATGTTTTTATAGCTTAATGGGAACGTCAGCAAAAGGTTCTTAGAACATATTTTGTTAGTTGGCAAAGTGCTTGTATGTCTGAGGTTTATGTATCACTGCATCCGAATATCCATACTTCCATACTAGAGATCGACCGATAATCGGTTTTACCGATATTGTTCCCGATATAGCACTTTCCCATAAATGGGTATCGGGTTTTGTAATATAGGATTTACCAACACTTTAGTGACAATGCACTATTATTTTTTAACTCTTTCAGACTCTATTGATGCAGAAGTGTGTTTTGTTTTGTATGCGAGGAGGGAGTGAAATTGCAGAAATTACAGTATTTAAAAAAGTGTACAAAGTTTGTTCTGTTCAGTGCTGTGGTGTGGTTCTAATGGTCAAAAACAGACATAAAACAATAAATAAATATCGGTTCTGTATCTCTGATAAATAAATATCGGTTATCGGGCACATAAACATGCAAATAATTGGTATCGGTTATAAAAAATCAATATCGGTCAATACTTTATTGTGTCATACTTATATAATTCCATACAGAGTGAGTCGTTATACTGATTCGTGAGTCTTTTTGACCTCTTCAGTAAAAAGAATCAGTTAAGATTCATTCATTTACTTTGCTTGTTTTTTTCTTTTCTTTCACAATTAAATCGTAAAGCAACACAACTTAAACATTTATTTTCTCATATTTCTACGGCAGTGCCTTGAGCACTCACAAATGGACGTTTTATATTATGTGCATTTCAAAAATAGTGAATACTTGTGATAAATAGTGAAACTTGATTCAATACAGTGTGGTGTTAACGTGCTGCAATGCAGACACTGCGATGCTCATAGACTAATAAAAATGCACAACAAATATTTGGTAAAAGCCTACAATGTTTTAGAAACGTTTATTATTAAAAAAAATTTTTTTAATAAAAAACATATATTTATGATAAAAATAATATGGGGAAAAAATAATATGCCAAATACAGGGTGGAAAAAACAATAACAAAAATAAATAAAAATTTTTATAAATTAAAACATGTATTTAAATAAATACAGGAAACATACAGGGTGGGAAAAACAACAAACAAATAAAAATAAATAGATTTATATATTTTATAGGTATATAAATAATACATAAATGTATTTAAGTAAATAAGTAACTTCAGACAAAATGGAGATGATATAAATATAAATAGAAAATATATTTAGATTTTGTTATGATGCATACAGGGTGGAAAAAACAATAACAACAAGCACAAATAAAAATGTATACATAAAAAATAAAAAATAAATTAAATAAAAATAAATATATTTAAAGAAACAAAAATAAAAATTGATTTATAAGTTTAATATATATAATAACTTATATAAAAATATATTTAAATGACTAACTTCAGAAAAATTGAGATACTAATGACAATAAAACCATAAATAATCAGTAAAATATTAAAGTGAAAATCTGACATTTTCTGATGGTTCTGATGTAAGAACCTCACAGAGCATCACGTTCCTCAGACACACACACACACGCACGCACGGACTGCTGATGCTGCCGCTCGCGGTGTGAGGTTGGAGGGCGGTTCTGTTCACCCATTAACCCTACTCTAGTTTTACGTCCACGCCAACATAAATACACGCGCCGGCCAAGCGCAGGATAATTATTTAGTGCTCGCCGGCCTCATCTCTCCCCCTCCCAGCGCGCACATCCACGGCCCTATCTGTTGATCTGACGTTATTTACGGTTTACTGTTATTGTCCAGAACAGAAACTTATTAAAGTGCAGTTATTAAACGTTCTCGCAGGGGCAAGATCCGCCGTAAATCTAACGTTTCCCAGAGTCCGTCGGACCCTAATGGATGGTTATGGTTATCTAGTTGAGTTGTTTGCGCAAAAATGCTGTTCCCCACCAGAAAGAGACGATGTAATCGGGTTTTATAAGAATTATTAAGCGTCTTCGACATGCGCTGCAGTAAAGATGATCTGGATTAAGAGGTTTTTATGTGATGAACTGTGTTTTTGCGGCCTCCCTTTCAACCACCTAGTCATCTTGTGTGTCTTCTCAAGTTTAAAAGTACGGCAACATAAGGAACAGCATACTTTCATAATGCTCAATATACTATTTTAGCAGTTCTCATAATTATGCAGGGTTATTATAGTTAACTATATATATAAAAAAAAAATATCAATTTTTTTTTTTTTTTTTTATCTGTTATATTTTTTCCTGTTAATTCAAATAAATTTAAAACATTTACTTAAATTAAAAACAATATTTCGAAAAAAATGTTTCTGCGTTTTCTCTGCAGGTAAATAGCTGCGATGGCAATAAACACTAGGAAACAATAACATTCAAACTCAAGTAACCTTAACAAACAAGTATATTCTATGACAAAGATTGTTTCAGTCACTCAGTATGTTTAAAATATAAAATAATATATTATTATTTGATTATGTACTTATCCATTTTGTTGTGGGTCCAGTGCGCTTGCAGAGACTCCGCCCACACACTCCTCTGATTGGCTGATTTTTTTCACGTCTCATAGTCATGTCGCATCTGATGTGGACAGACAAAATTGCATGATGCTGTTTTTAATGTTGTTTATGTGTCTATGTGGTGTTTTTAATACGCTTTAAGACAAACCATGTGCAAATTCATAAGTCGACAGCATTGCTGAGTGTTTTCTCTTTAAAACTGCAGTGAACCAAAGACAGTCTCAAAAACACGCTTTGAAATCGCTGCTGTTTCTGACGTCACAAACTACCTTGTAACCAATCAGATCAACGTGTGATCGTCAACCAGTGGATCTCTGAGCTGAGTGAGTGAGTGGAGGCGGGGCTCATTTGCATATTCATAGAACCGCGCATACTAAATGAGGCAAGGGTGTCGAGTTACATTCAAGATATTTTAAGGCGTTTTTAAAGAAGAAACGTTTAAATATGTCATTTTGGTGATCAAAGATGAGTTTTAAGGGGTAAAATGATTGACTACACGGGAACTATAAAAATAATGTTAACTTGCATAACCCGTGCAATTCCGTTGCGCTTGCACTGCCAAAAAAAAATTTGTTTTGCATTGCGGCAATGATATAAAAACATCCATAAAACATTAATTTACTTGGAAAAACAAGGCTCATAAAATTTTATTTTATGTGAGATTTATGTTAACAGCCAAGCGGTCATAAAAATAAGCATGAAAACAATTAATATCTCATGCAATTCTGCGTCCAAAGTAAATGTAAATCTCATTTTAAGGATGTTTGGACATTTGTACTGAATAACAAGACAAAAAATGCTGACTAAGAACATATTTTTTGCATTGCGTCCAGCTTTTATGAATGCAAGAACGCCCCAACTCTTCTTCTCGGCGGTTCACGTTCATCATTTTGCTGGGTTTTATTTATTTATTAATGTTGCGTGGTGAAGATCGTAGCAGGACACGTCGCGGGTTCCTCCTCCTCGGGCCGTCCAGTACCCAGCAATAGATGAGCTCAGTCTGTTCCTTTGAATCCACCATGTGTTCCTCACCACTAATATCAACCAGATGACAGAGAACCTCACAGTGATTGTCTCTCAATGAGACAAGTAGTCAAAATAACATGAAGGAGATTATGAGCTGCGTTACTCAACAGACAAAGCGGCACATTTGTCTCCGGAGTGCAAACCCGAACGGTTATATCACGAACTTCACAGGAGAGTGTTTTCATCATTCAGATGGACGGATATTTTGTTCATACAGAGAAAAAGGTTTTGTTCATAAACACTAAATTATTTATTCAAATGGAGCGACTCTCTTCATCAACACTTTTAAAACACAGAAACTCTTCAAATTCAAATTGCAACTCAATTATTTGACGTACAGGTCAAAGGTCAATGCCAACATGGTAGATATGTAGTCCGCTCGTCTCCATGACTTTGGGATTGTGTTCACGAAGCATGAACAGAAAGTCACTCGCGACTGGAGAAACTGCTTGACTTGCATCCAGAAGCAGGAATATTGAATATCCATTAGTACGCGATGAAAAGTTTTAAACGGCTTAAATTCTCATTGTTTCGACGTGATATTTCCAATCCAGCGAGACAAATGTGAGCAGTGCTTTTCACGACGTCTCAGGCTAATATCTCACTGAGTAATGACTGCCACCGCCATTAATCTTCATGACGCAAACGCCACTGGTGAAAAATCACTGTGCTGTTTAGACATTCGTGTGTGTGTGTGTGTGTGTGTGCGTTCAGTCTGAAGGGCCCTACAAACAGCACTGAGAATAAATGTACAAGAATGCATCACTTCACAGGGAGCGGGAATAGGCACATTTACCCATCAGCCATTGCGCTCCACATGAGTGCTACTCAAATCTGGGTTAAATCAGCAGCACAAACTAGTTAATCGAGAGTCGGACTTTTTTATTCGCCACAATTCACTAGATAAAACACCATTAGCAACAATTTATCACACGCATAGGGGTTGAGTATTGATTTATCTAAATATATAGGCCTATGTATATATTTTTTAAGAAAATGTACATACACACCTATATCTATCTATATATATATATATATATATATATAATTTAAGCATTTACATGTTATAAAAACTTTTTTATATAGATATAGATGTGTGTGTGTGTATCTGTACATTTTCATAAAAAATATATACATATATATTTAGATAAATCAATACTCAACCCCTATACGTGTGATAAATTGTTGATAATGGTGTTATATATAATTTAAGCATTTACATTTTATAAAAACTTTATATATATATGCATGTTTTTACATTAAAAAAAAGATCTTATTACATTATATATATATATATAATGTAAACATCTATATTTATATAATTTTTCATTTTGCCATATGTAAACATGCATATTTATTTACAGAGATATATTAAATATTTAATTAAACTTTAAATTTAAACATTTTATTATATTTATCATTTTGCCATATGTATGTAAACAGACATATGTATTTAAATAAAGGATGTTATATAACATAATACATTCTATATCAATTAGACTATATATACAATTTAATTGGATTTGATCATCTTTTTGATTTTGCAACATATAAGTAAAAGTGCATATACAGTGCTATGCATAAGTGAATACACCCATGGTAAAGTTGACTAAAAAGAGGAATAAAAAATCATCTTTTGGAAATTGAACTTAATGCCTTAATTTAAAAAATTAGGAAAAATCCAACCTTTAAGGACACCAATTTTCTTTGTGAATGAATAATGTATCGTAAATAAATAAATGTTCTTCCTTAAAATACAGGGTGCATAAGTGAGTACACCCCTATGTTAAATTCCCATAGAGGCAGGCAGATTTTTATTTTTAAGTATTTTTAAAAAAAATTTAGGATACTATGCATCCTGATAAAGTTCCCTTGGCCTTTGGAATTAAAATAGCCCCACATCATCACATAGCCTTCACCATACCTAGAGATTGGCATGGGGTACTTTCCATAAGATCATCTCTCAATGCAAATCAAACCAGCTATTAGGCTAACTGAAATAAAACCATGCCAATCTCTAGGTATGGTGAAGGCTATGTGATGATGTGGGGCTATTTTAATTCCAAAGGCCAAGGGAACTTTATCAGGATGCATAGTATCCTAACATTTTTAAAAAAATACTTAAAAATAAAAAGGTGGGGTGGTGTGGCGCAATGGATAAGACACATGCCTTTGGTGTGAGAGACCCGGGTTCGAATCCACTGTGAGACACCAATGTGTCCCTGAGCAAGACACTTAACCCCTAGTTGCTCCAGAGGCGTGCGACCTCTGACATATATAGCAATTGTAAGTCGCTTTGGATAAAAGCGTCAGCTAAATGAATAAATGTAAATGTAAATGTAAAAATCTGCCTGCCTCTATGGGAATTTAACATAGGGGTGTACTCACTTATGCACCATGTATTTTAAGGAAGAACATTTATTTATTTACGATACATTATTCATTCACAAAGAAAATTGGTGTCCTTAAAGGTTGGATTTTTCCTAATTTTTTAAATTAAGGCATTAAGTTCAATTTCCAAAATATGATTTTTTATTCCTCTTTTTAGTCAACTTTAGCATGGGTGTATTAACTTATGCATAGCACTGTATATATATATGTGTGTGTGTGTGTATATATATATGTGTGTGTGTATATATATATATATATATATATTTATATATAATGTATGTATATGTATGTGTATATATGAAATGTACACTTATATGTAGTTTTGGTGAGTGCTATTACTCATCCGTGAGGTCTGACAGGCTCGTCTCAGGGTGGGCTGGTCCGCTATCTTTCACTCCCCTAGTATGAAAACAAGACTAACAAGACATAAATCATTTCTGTGTTTTCACACTGGAGTCGCGTTACAAGCTGCCAGAACTGGCGCTCAGGTTCAGGAGCATCGCTAACAGTAGTTCACCGACGTTTCCACTGTATCGCACAGTAACAACCGCTATCTCTCCTCCTGCGGCGTCGCCGGGACGGTCCTGCAGAGCGGCGTAACGTGTGCAGTTTTCCCTCAATCTCCACCGAGCGTTCTGGAAGATCTCAGACGTCAGTTGAAAGCATCCCGTTACGCTTTTGTCTTCACCCTCCACCCTCCTTCCATTCCTTCTCCTCGTTTTTCTGAAGGATAATTTATTCTTTACGACTGTCACGTCTCTCCCACTCGCAGCTGCACGCTATCCATAAGCTCATCCCGCGCTAACTGATTGCTAGTCTGAGATTTGTGTGTCTACCCGGTAGGTCCCATGAAATCCCCCACAATGCTCAGCGCGTGCTGCTTTGGAAAACACGGGTGAGGTTAAACGCCAGTGTACATGTACACGCCTGTGTCTGATGCTTTATGGGTAATGCCAGGATACAGTTGATAGACTTGAGATTGAGAAAGCATATATATATATACACATTTGTGTGTAAACATGCATGTATTTATACGTATAAAATGTGTATGTATGTAGCCTATATATATTATACACACATTTATATTTTATAAAACTGTTGCCATATATATGCAAATATGCATGTGTGTGTATAAATACATATATATATGCAAATATGCATGTATATTTACTTTTATTCGTACATTTTCTAAGTTGTAGCGAAACAAAGATTATTGGAGTATGTTTTATAAGAAAATACTATTTCAGTCTTTCACATTTCATTTCATTTTTACCTATTTGTGAGTGAAAATTCTTTCAAAGTAAATCTGTAATTTTTTAATGTGCAGTATGAATAATCCATGCAATTATTAATAACATGTTATTTTTGCAATTCTGATTTGGTGATTTACCGTTAATTATCGGGTCAAATTTAGGCATAAATTGTGTAGTTTTTGGGATGTTTAATGATCAGGGTCATAGTTCAGTCCAGAAGAGGTCGGTTGGGAAATCTGTTTGGAAACAGTCATTATGCATTTCCCAAATGGATACACTAATGGCACACAAACGGCACACTATGACTCTACAAAATGCATGATTTCCTCGTGAGCATGAAGTGATCGGACGACACCTTTACCTCCAATCAAAACTCATGAATCATATTCATATTTCTGATGAATCATATTTCTAATCAAATGCACAGTCATGTTATCAACTCTGGACTCGTACTGGATGACTTTTAGGATAAATATTTCAAAGGTTGAGACTTAATCATAAGTGGGAACTCAATAAAATAAAGCCATAAAATTAGAGAGCGGCCGTCATTCTGCATTTTATTAGTCACTAATCGTTGTTAAGAAGTGAAACGAACAGTGATCTATTAAACACAGTTGTTCTCTCTCGCCCTCGTGAGATAGTGGCTCTCGATCGACCGTTTCTGTGTGAATAAGGCCGTCGGCATTTGTTCAACTCGCATTGAACAAACGATCTTGACACCAGAACAAAAGCCGCTTTAGAGGAGAGCAGACTCTGTTTTTCTCTCTCATATTTTTTAATGGCAAAATGTTTGCCAGAAACAGGTGGATTTATTTTGGGCAATCCGGGGTATAGTGATGGAGCTTAGATGGTTCCGGGCCCCAGGGCTTCAGACGACTAACAAAACACATCTTACTTCTGCTTTGCTGCCTGTCTGTAATGCCTTTCAGCCGAGGGCATGACGGTCCCGAGAGCTTCCCGAGAGAGACCGAAAAAAAAAAAAAACGTTTCAGCTTGGGTATATATTCTATAAAGCATATTTCAGTTAAATATACATTAACATCAAGAAATATCTTGACACAGACAAGACAATATTAATTGAAAACTGGATTGATTTAACTAAAATGTGACCCTGGATCACAAAACCAGTCACGAGTCGCACGGGTATATCTGTGGCAATAGCCAACAATACATTGTACGGGTCAAAATTATCGATTTTTCTTTTTTGTCAAAAATCATTAGGATATTAAGTAAAGATCATGTTCCATTTAGATATTTTGTAAGGTTTCTACCGTAAATATATAAAACTTTTATTTTTGTGAGTGAATGCAGCACAATCGTGAACATAATGCACAACTTTAACGGAGATTTTCTCAATGTTTTGATTTTGTTGCACCCTCAGATTCCAGATTTACAAATAGTTTTATATTGTCCTATCGTAGCAAACCATACATCAATGGAAAGCTTATTTATTCAGCTTTCGGGTGATGTATAAATCTCAATTTCATAAAATTGACCCATGTGACTGGTTTAGTGGTCCAGGGTCACAAATGTGAATTGTGTTCAGATTTTCCAAGTTTGTCGCCAGTGTCTTGCTTCTCAGATCTTTCTCTTGAGGAAAAGACCTTGTAGGCCTGTACTGTACATCGCTTAGATGCCAAAATCAATCAAAAATAAATAGGTTTGTCAGATACCACTTTACTGTTTAAAATATGTACAACAACTCATAAAAATTGAAGCAAGTTTTTCATAGTTATACGAGTTATAAGTTATATGAGATTCAACTAAATAGTTTTAGCCCGTTTTAATAAATTTAAGTTTAAATTGCTTGATTATACTTTAAAATTTAAGGCAAAAATTTAACTTAAGTTTTTTATTTGAAATAGGTGGAGATTCCCATATCTATTGTATTTAAAATCCAATCAAACAGTTATTTTAATGCTAATTTATTTGTAACTTGGCAATATGGCAAATACTAATATTATATGGTGGCTGTCATGACGTATTTATTTAAACATACATAAAATATTGAAAAACAGGTTAAGTAAAAATACAACGAATATGCATATATTTAGCACAATGTTCCTCTCTAGGGTTAATTTTTTTCTTGCTGACTTGCAAGTTTTTGGACGTGACATTGTTTACAAGCTGTTTTATTAGCGTCTTTCCGCGGTTGAAACTGATTTCTGTAGGTTGTACTGTATCTTTCAACATACCTTCTGATGTTCATTCACGTTTATTTCATGCTGTAACTAGTAGTAAAGCAGAAGAGATGACCAGTCACTTGATCACTTGAACTCCGTCACACCTCATTAAAGAGCACCAAAACTGTATTTATTGTTTGAATTTTATGATAAAATGAACAGAATTTAAAAGCTGAGACTTTGTTTCATGTCAGAAGTAACAAAGCATAAAGCTTATAGCGATTAATTGGATCCGAGGCACTACAAAGCTTTGTTCATTCATCAGCAGAAAACAGCTTAGACTAAAAGATGGGAATTTAAGGATCGATAATGGTTCTTCAAAATCGATTAAAATTGAGAAATCGATATTTTCAACCCAGCCCTTTTATAAAAAAAAAATGTTTTATATATTTTATTATATTATATATATATATTGTGTGTATATATATATAATTTTTGTTTAATTTTTGATTACACAATTCTGAGAACCAGGCTTTCAGTAATCCCAAATTCATTTTATAACTCTTAAAGTCTATACATTTTCATTTTTCCGAAGGAATTTTAGGAGAAACATGACTGAATCGCTATGAAAGAGCAAAATATCTACCGCAGTTCGAGACCGAATCAACCTAAACTCTCTTGTTTTTTCCCCCTTTAATTCCTAAGATAACTCCACACATGCCACAATCAAGCGAACGGACCACAAGATATTATAAACATGTGTTTTCCTCAGAAACGTAAAGAAAGGCTTGGATCAGCGAGCTGCTCGCTTGATTTAACTATGATATCTAATGATGTATGTTTCCTCCTCATGCCCTATTAAGATTAAGAGCGACTGGAACTGCGCAATACGGGCACAATTTTCGGCCTTTGGGAGCGCGGCCTCAAATATGAGTCACAGTGAATATCCCTGCCTCGTTTTAGGCAACATTCCCAAATGGGGTTCGAAGACATGGAAGTGGAAAGCTGTCGCTGACACGGCCAAGAAACAAGCATAAAAAGCCACCAATGCAATTCATCTTGTCATTTATAATGGGGAAATGGCGACGAGTCTATTCTTTTCGGGCTTAATGTTCGTTATGTTGAGAGGTGATGTGTGTTTAATGGTTTTCAGGCTTCTGAAATACAGGAAACTGGAGTTGGGATTCATACTGATGTCATGTGCACTTAAAAACACCAATGTTTGGGTCCAAACTCAGTCGACGTCATTTCTTTGGACTTTTGCATGTAAAAAAAAAAACCCAATTAATTTAGAAGCAATCAACCACAAGGGGGAAAACAATGCAATTAAGAATCATATAATCGTGCATAGTTAGGGTTGAAAAATTCTCCCGTCAATAAAATCCCAAATTTCAGTCAACTTGATATTTATTTTACTTTTAATTGCATCGTATCTGAATAGAAAAAATATCAGTGCAGCACTCTGTAACATATCCAGAAATATACTCGTTCCACATTTCATGAACTGAGGAAGGATCTTTGAATCGTAGACACTGCTTTAGCCAAGTTGGAAAAAGAAAAAGTGGCCCAAATGTCTATGGCATGCCTACGGCTAGGTTTCAGCAAAGATGAACCGATGTTAACATGCATCAGCCGAGCAAAAAAAAAAAAAAAAAATGACAGTGGTTTCGGAAGTCAACACATCATTAGCCATTAAACGTTTCTGTCGGAAAATACGGGGCCTTTACGTTTCATCTTTAGTCACGAGTTTCTACAAAGTCTTTGTTTCCATTACTCTTACACTTAGTACAAAATAACACATTTCTACCCGTTAGCACTTCGGTTCCTTAGGAGACTATAACATATAATATATAATAATTTATTTTCAGTGTTCAAACAGACAGATCCAGTGTGACTGGATAACTAACATACTCTACCAGGTTCCAGTTGGCATTTTAGGAAGCTTTTTATACATCCCTCGATTTGCACTGAGCTCCTTAAACACAACTCAAACGAGTTCCTTTGTGCCGCCGGACGCGGCGACGTCTCGTGCCGAATCCCTAGAAACGCTACAAATCCCTGGTGCACTGAATGCACTGGTATCCTGCAGTCCTTGAGCGCGAGTCAGTGCATGTACTTCTGGGCTCGTACCTACTGATAGAGTTTAGTATTTTAACTCTCATGTTAAAGCAAATATACATTCTGCTGTGCAAAAACCGGCCGATTAAAACTGGCTTCCTCCCGCTCCCGCTCCCGTTCATTTGCAGGTAAAAACCTCCGTCCTCTCGCTACAGGTGTTGCATTTCACAAAACAACACCACTGGAATTTACAGTTGCATTGCCACACCTTGGTGTACTGATGCGTGTTGTAGCCCCGCCCACAACACATGAGGTCACAACCATCCGTGTGCGGAGACGTCCGGTTGCACATTCGCCCCTGCGTCCCAACGCTGCCCGTTTTGGCGTCCTCTTCGCAATAGTTCGGCGAGCGCTCGATGTACACCAAGTCTGTTTCCAAGGGCTTCTGGTAACCGTGAGTCTTCTTCACCTTGAGGAACGTGGGCTGTCGTAGACGTGATGCGCGGACCGCCTCCACGTGCACCGCCTTGTTGTACTTGTCCTTCAGGACGTATCCGATCTCGCGAAACTTCGGTAACGTGGTCCAACAGGTTTTGGTGGTGCAGGAGCCCGAAACGCCGTGACATTTACATTCCTGCTTCATTCGCTCTTCCAGAACCTGTAGAAAATCACAACAACACGAGTCTCGTGAGATTAGCATTTACAAACTGGTAAAAAGGACAAACAACAGCATTCTGGAGTCACATGATGCAAGAAAACAATGGGCTCTATCATGCACTCAGCGTTATGCAGCGGCAGGCAAGTGTTTTTTGCTAGTTTCAGCCCGACGCAGTTTTCATTTTCACGTCCTGCGCCACGTTGTTTAAATAGCAAATGCAGTTGCGCCCGTGGGTGTGTTGGTCTGAAAACCAGGTGTGTTCTGGCGCATTGTTGGCACGTTGCTATTTTGAGACAACAGAAATAGACTGAGCCATTGACCAACTGAACCCTGGTCTAAAGTCAATGGCGCAATATTTTTTTTTGTTATAGTAATGTGCGCCTAGGTTCACAACGCACGCACACTCTGCTTATAACACACACAGGGACACGCAGCAGCACACAAACATGCCAAATATTAAAAATAAAAGGAGTACAATGTAAAAGATCAACATTGTGTACATAAAGATATGGTGGAATCTGGCTTGTCCCGTAGATGGTCTGCTTGTGCGCTTTAACCTCACACACACACAGCTTGAACCTCGCACACGAGCAGATCCATTTCCTCGCTAGAGAAGCGTTCAGTTTTTCCGCTTGCAAATTCCGTCATGTAAATAGCGAATCCGCCATGGCGCGAGCGCAACTGGCTTTTAAGTTGAATGGGAGATGAGAATCTGATTGGTTTATTTCACGTTACGCCCAAAACACACCCATTCCCCATTAAGAGAATAGGGACGACCCTTTTAGACCATGCGCCGGGGGCACCGACCATTTTTCCCATCGTTAAACTAGCAAAAGTGGATTCGGACACGCACTAAGTGAACTAGCGCCGTGCGCTTTAAACCATGCGCTTAGATCGTTAAAATAGGACCTAATGTCTGTTTCACTAAACTTGCTGAATAACTGTTTATGAGAAATCCTTCTTTGGACAATTTTATCAATCACATGGTCTTAAATAGCAGCACAGAATAAGGTTTTGCAATGCTAGACATTTACTAGCATATTTTGCTCTTCTTCATCCAAAGCTTTTTGTCTGTAATATAAAATTGAACAGCTGCAAACACTAATTTAGAAAAAATACACATTTTAAAACCAATTCAAAGAATTTATTTTATTATTTGTTTTATTATGATTGTATTGTTTGATTTTACAATGCTATTGCTATGTTGGTCGCCGTTTAATATCCAATATAAAGTACTAGCTTACAGTTTATTCTGAAGGAATGAATACTGCAGTGTTCAGCGTGTCACATCTTGAACATTAAACAACTCTTTTGCATTTTTAAAATGCAAACCGTGTAAAAATGTCAGTCAAGAAGGGCTTAAATTATCATTAGTTCATTCATCAGACTGGAAAAGGAAGGTCGAGTCGACCACACTGCATTGCATTGTGGGATATAGTATCTCTCGCGTATTCCATGCATAAAGAAAATTCACAAACGCTGCACATTCTGCATACTTCAGGAATAGTATGAACACTCTGGAGACAAAAACACAGCACATATATATATATATATATATATATATATATATATATATATATATATACGGAAATCAGCCTCTTTATGGTTAGCATCGGCTGTTTGGAAGACAAGCATGTACATGCAGTGGAAAAACCATACGATCTAATGTGCTACATTAATACTGCTCTCCGCTGATCTCTGCCAGTTACCCATCAAACCTACTCTGTAATTCCCTCTACCTTCCTGCGCACCACATCTATGAGCAGGAAAAATAAATATAAATCTCCTATAGCCAAACACGTTAGATGTGGATTATTGAGCTTTTTAATGAATTGCAGATCTTTTGCAGCGATGAAGCTACAGAACGATGAATAGCGGAAGAAGTCATCAAACAAAAAATGTATCTGCATGTATACAGTGTGTTGCAAAGAAAAGGAAATGTATTATTTTTAGATTTACACTGGATATCATCAATACTGTATTAAATGCTGAAAGACTTTTTCCAGACCCCCTTTTTCTCTGTCTGGCACGACTCCTCACCAGAAGCAATTATCATTTCCCTGGAAAACACATGTAAACTAATCGATCAATCCCACAAAACCCATCCTGACCAACGCGAGGCCATCGACGGTTAGAGCCGACTGGGATCTCTCGATTTCAAGAACAAAAGAGGTCGGAGGAATTGTTCTGGCAAGACATTTATAAACATCTACATTAAAGTTCTGTCCTTCCTAGCCTTTCCCTCTGACTCTGATGAATGCTGCCAGTTTTCCATTTTAAATAAAAATGGTTCCTAATTGGGCACTGATTGAATTATGCTACAAAAATGAACAGAATAAATATATTATTGCAATATGATTTCACATTTTAAAAATGGTCTTGTTCCAAAACCTAGTAAGCTGCCTACATAGACTGCATTATAAGGCATATATATATATATATATATAAATGCATTGTTATTTATGTATACATTGTGATATATGCATAATTGTTTTTTCTCATTTTACATTATTTAAATATTATTATATTTTGGTAGTTTTCTATTTCATTTTAATTGTATATATGTTATATATATATATATATATATATATATAACAATAATTATTATTTTTAGTACTTTTAATTTCACTATATATATGTATAAATATATATACACACAAAATCGTGTGTGTGTAAAATATCTACACACAATTTCAAACATGTAGATATAGATATAATGTATATATAAATGTTAACTAATATAAAAAATGTAAAATATATATATATATATATATAATGTATATAGGCTATATATACATTATATAGTTTTTTTTTTTTTTATGTAAAATATAAGCATAAAAATGATATCTTGTAATGTATTGTATATATTTTAAGCAAGGCAGCTCACTTGGTTTTGGAACCTTTAATAACGAGTAGAATGTTTCATTAATTCTACCAAGCAGTAATTTGATTTCATAAAATGTAAACTGGGATTTTCAGCCATTATTTAACCAATTAACTTTTGAAATCAGTTCCACGTGTCTTCAATACATCAACGCTGATTCTGCAGAGAAATGCGTTCATGACTAATGTTGATTCAGCGTACACCGAGCCAGCGTGTGCCCGCAGGCAAACGGCATTTCAAAATGAACGATGTGTTACTTCACAAGCCGTCCGAAGGCCCACAGCGCTGTTTACATTTGCCTGGATACGCTTATATCCACAGCGCTAATGTGGACCAGTTCTGGCCCGGCTCGCTACAACCACATTCACGTATGATAGCAATTGAAATTCCAGAGTGGCAACTTCCATCTTCCCCCATTCAGAGTCACATGGTACGTCCCGTTCCCCCCCCTTAACATGTGATGCTATGGCTCCATGAATGCCATTGTGGGTCCTCTATAAAAGCCTGACTCAATGGAGCGAGGGTTGTGTTTTCAGTGCAGCAGAAAGACTCGCAATAATATCCTGTTACAGGCTTTAGACTTGATGATTCCATACAGCGGCCCGCGATGGGATTGGACCGGCTCCAACTGGCAACCGGGCTCAATCCCGGCTCGCTCACACCATAAAGCATGCTGTTTCAGTGCATGTTGTTTTGTGTTCTTGGATGACTAACAGCTATCAAACAAACAAACATGGCCAAAGCGGCGAGCAGCCAAACCGAGCTTGAACCGGCATCAAGGAGCGAACCGAGAAAGCACTCAGTAATTGGCTGAAGCGAAACGAGTTGCTGAAACTGTTCAAGCATTCGTCTGGCGAACGAATCCTCGGTTTGCCACCTGCGAAGGACGAGCTGCACCGTCTAAACTGTATTGGAGGACTGTGAAGATGAATCACGCCAATTGCTAAAACGCTCTAAATGCATTTGTCTTTCAAACAAGAATTAATGGATAAGAAGTTTTCCGAAAGAATTCGTTATTTGTTTCTTTTAACTAAACGTCGGCCAGAAAGTGCTTCCAAGCTTCAGTGTTTTAAAGCCTCAGACATCTAAAACAGATTAAGCCGCTTTGTCTGGAAGATTTTCCTAACTGTGCAGTCAAACAAAATAGATAAATGTTTCTGCAAGATGACCATGACCAATGTTGGTAAATTGTCAAATTAAAACGCCCTTGAGAAATAACACACAATAACTTTTCCCCGAAGATTTGATTTGTTTTCTTCAAGTCAACGTTGGCCTCTTTCGAGCCTTTAAAGGTTTTAGAAAAGCTTAACGGATTAAAGGAGTAGTTCACTTTAAAATGAAATTTACCCCATGATTTCCTCACCCTCAAGTCATCCTAGGTGTATATGACATTCTTCTTTCAGATGAATACAATCAGATTTATATTAATAATAAACACCCTGACGCTTCCGAGCTTTATAATGGCAGTGAATTGCAACCATCAGTTTGAAGCTCAAAAAAGTGCATCCATGCATTATGTAAGAACGGCTCCGGGGGGGTTAATAAAGGCCTTCTGAAGCAAAGCCATGAGTTTGTGTAAGAAAAATATTCATATTTAAGTAAAATAACTAGCTTTCGGCCAAACGAACATGCGGATTCCACTCAAGTCTAAAGCGCAACTTACGCCATGACGCACTACGCTACATCCGACGTCATAAGTTGCGCTTTAGACGCAAGAAGACTGCCTTTATTAACCTTTGGAGTTCGTTTATGAAGGATGGATTAAGAAGCATTGTCTGGACGATTTTCCCAAGCATGCAGTGAAACCAAACATTGGATGAATGGTGTTGCAGAAACAAAGTATTTGAATATATATATATATTTTTTGCTGTTGTTGTTTTTGTTTGTTTGTTTTTTCTTCTCGTTTTTCTACGTCTAATCTTATATTGTTGTTTGTCTGTGTTTTGTTTTGTTTTTGTCGATAATTTAGTACAATTTCTGAACGTATTCCTGCAATAAAAAGAAACAAACAAAGTCCCTAAATGTCGAATCAATATAAGCCTCACCTTTCGCCCAGCTTCGTTGTTATGAAGGTTCATCAGCCGTCTGGCATTTTTTTTAATCTCCCGGGCGTCCACAAACTTCCGGGAAAACTCGATGCCATATTTGATGTCCGCGGAGCATCCGCCCCATTTCCAGCCCTCCTCCTGGTTGTAGTATCCCTGTTTGTCCCTGTCGCAGCCGCAGTGGCTCATGTTGCCCTGACTGCACGCGGCCGTGACGGCGTGGGCGACCCCAGCGGCGGTGATGGCGTAGGTGAATGCTGCCTCCCTGCTGCCTGGGGGGAAGAGGGAACACACTGTGATATCTGCTCAACACGACTCAAACGCCAGCGCGTGTGCATGCTAAAACCAGCTAAATCAGTATATTGTGGTAAATAGGGGTAGTAGAAAAGCTAGCATCACTTACTGTTGCTCATATGAGATTTAAGCAAACACAAGTATCTGTCTATTAAACTATAATACCATTGCTGAGGAGAGGTGTACAGTTAATTTACTAAGTGAGTTGTGATGAAAAAAAAAAACCCAGCATAGCAGCACCCTAGCAACCAGCGAAAATACACTGGGCAACCACATAACGTGCTAAAAATGATTAGAAAAAAAACTATTAGACTTTAACAACTGCATAGCAATACCCTAGCAACCAGCCAGAACAGAACTCCCAGGCAATCACATATATGTGCTAAAAAAACAATATAAGAACACCTTAGCAACTGCAAAGCAACATCCTAGCCACCAGATAGACCACCCTGGCAATTACATAACATTGTCCTCAGCACTGATTAGAACACCTTAGCAACTGCATAGCAATACCCTAGCAACCAGTCAGAACAGAACACCCAGGCAATCAAATAACTGGTAAAAACCAATAAAAGAACACTTTAGCAACATCCTAGCAACCAGCCAGAACACCCTGCCAATCAAACAGAACTGTACTAAAAACCAATAAAAGAACACCTTAGCAGCATAGCAACACCATAGCAACCAGCCAGAACAGAACGCCCAAGCAATCACATAACTGCTCAAAACCAATAAAAGAACACCTAAGTAACGGCATAGCAACATCCAAGCAACCAGCCAGAACACCCAGGCAATCAAATAATTGTTAAAAAAAAAAAAAAAAAACTAAGCTACTGCATAGCAACACCCAAACAACCAGCCTGGCAATCACATAACATTGAACTAAAAACACAATAAAATACTTAAGCAACTGCATAGAAATACCCTAACAACTAGCCAGAACAGAACACCCAGACAATCACTTAACTGTGCTAAAAACCAATAAAAGAACACCTTAGCAACTGCACAGCAACATCCTAGCAACCAGCTAAAACACCCTGGCAAACATTGTACTAAAAACAAATGAGAACACCTAAGCAACTGCATAGCAACATCCTACTGTAGCAACCCGCCAGAACACCCTGGAAATCACATTACATTGAACTAAAAACAAATTAGAACACCTTAACAACAGCATAGCAACCACCTATCAATGTTCTAAAACTAATAAATCATTTAAAATGCAGAAGAAACAGCATAGCAACATTGTGCTAAAAAACAATTCGACCACCTCTACAACTGCAGAGCAACAACCTAACAAAATATAATATTGTGCTAAAAAACAATTAGAACACCTTAGCAACTGCATGGCAACACCCTAGCAACCAGCCAGAACACCTAATATAATGGCAGCAACTTTTGCATGTGCAAACACCACTCGTGTTCTTTAAAATATATATATATTTTTAAAATGAATTAGTAATTTCAAAAGAGAACTGACTCATGCTTGCGCAGATGAAAGATTCGAGTGTTTCTGTACACCTATGGCGAAGCGACTGCAGCTGTTGAGCTGGAGGATTCTCAGAGTGTGAGGAAGCAAAGCCAAGGTGCTGTCCAAAGTGCTGAATTCTCCTGCCAGAGCACCTTACAAACCCACCACAAGAAACACACACACACATCTGGAGCTTTATTTAACATGACGCCTGGAGGACATTTACAGTATCGGCTGAACAATCTGGGGAAATGAATTCACTGATGAAAGCCAACTTTGATCATCTCAGAAGAGCCAAACACTGGTGACTAATGGTAATAGGAATTGGAGGTGAAATGTTAAAAGTGGCATGAAAATAAATGTTACAATAATAATAAAAAAAAATAATAAAACATATCTTTTGGAGTGTAATTTTGGACCAGATTCACCCTTCAAAATTTGTTTGTGCAAAATGTCACATGTAGACCATAATAACCAATCTCTCCTTTCTGATTTTGTTTATTAAATACAACCAATCATGTGTCATTTTGGTGACTATGAACAGTGTGTTTGCCATGTTTGCAACACCTCTGGGCAGCTGTTCTGTTTCGGGCATCGAGTCCTATCTACTTGAATGGGGGAATCCTGAAAACTCAAAAACTGCTTGCCGAGTTCAGATCAGCAACAAAATCTGACATGAACTGTCCCATAAATGTTGTTTCTTGTGCTCAAATAGCATTCAAAAAGCTTATTATTCAGCAGCTGCAGTGATGCAATGACTTCACCAATCACTGATTGGCTCTTTTATTTAGAAGGCGGGACTTATTCAGTCATATTGCTCATTGCACTTTCACCCATTCATAAGTAATATATGAGTGTAGCATCTTTGTATATCTTTAGTCTTTGCTTTAAACCAGCCAACTTGCGATGACAGAAAAGACTTGCACTCCCACTACACACACATACACACACACACACACGAACTGGCATGTTCAAGTCTCTGACTCAAACACACATATATACACAGTACCAGTGTTTTGGCAAAAGCAGAAAAAAAAGTTCAGTGCCAAGAAGAAAAGTGGCTGCCATAGACCAGCATTTGGATTCATGCAGCTTACACACACACACACACACACACACACACACACACACACACACAGAGAGAGAGAGACTCACACAGAGACAGACACACAAACACACACAGACACACACACACACACACACACACACACAAACACACACACTCAAACACACACTCACTCACATTCAAACACACTCACGCACTCACTCACTCACACACACACACACACACACACACACACAGAGAGAGACAGACACACAAACACACACACACACACACACACACACACACACACACACACAAAAACACTCACACTCAAACACACACTCACTCATATTCAAACACACACTCACTCACTCACACACACACACTCAAACACACACTCACTCACAAATACTCACTCGCACACACGCTCCACCAGAGCATGTGAGCGGAGTGGAGCGGGAGCGAGCGGGGAGCGCGAGCGGGCGGATCTTGGACAGAGCGCAGAGCGGCAATTTCAAAAGGACGGAGCGTCGCATTTCCCGCTCCAATTTCGCTCCGCTCCGCTCACACCACGAGTCTGAAGCATGCTCAGTCAAGCCTGACCCTGAATCCATTTGTCTTGCACAGTCATCAACAGTAGACTATTTTCAGGCAAAACTCGGCTCAATAATGGAGTTCAAAAAGTAAAATGAGAATTCATACAGGTGTAGCCTATCAATATAAGTCGCTCCGGAGTAGCCTATAAGGCGCATCAGTCAAAAAATGCGCCATGAAGAAGAAAAAACATAGGCCTAGCCTCGCACTGGACTATAAGTCACATTTATTTAGAAATTTATACAAAAAAAAAAAAAAAAATTGTTATGGACGGGACAGTTCTCCGTTACGGACGTGAGCGCTCTGAAGGCGGCACTAAGACTGCTTTAAAACTTTCACTCAGACCTCAAACAGAAAGCACAAAGCCTGTCTTTAAAATTAATTTCGTTTTGTATTAATTGTATCTTAATTTTAATCAAGGTTTCATCAACCATTGTCTGGATTTAATATTATTAAATATTAGAAATATATTAGAAAATAGATAACCACGATACGAAGGCGCCGGCGTGAACCTGGAGTTTGTCTCATGAATGAACCGAAACTCAGCGTATAGCCAACTTGCCTCACACACCTGAGACATATATATAAAGCTTGAAATGTCTACTTTTAAACAGAACAATTCAAAACGAAAGAAAACAGACTGCTCTCCCGTATGAAATGTGCATTTCTCTCAGGCGCGTTCACTACTGCGAAGATCACGAGTCAGCATCTTTCCAGCCGACAGACATAAAAAAAATTAAAATGTCTTCTGCTATATTTTACATATTCATAATCATTTTGCCGGTTCGTTGTGACAGCTTTTAGGTGCCCTTACATGTTACGTGAACGCATCAGCACTGAAAACATAGAGATTTTTTTTCTTTTGGGGGCATTTTGTTTGTTTTCAGACTTTCTCATTTGCCTGCGCGATGTTAGAGGACGCTGTTAATAAAATTGCGAGTAGGCCTACACATTGGATTCACGTTTATTATTATAGGATATTTAAAAAAATACCCCAGTTTTTATGCCAGTCGTATCATTTTAATCATTTTTGTTGTATTTATCCGCCACACACCTTGAAGGCCGGTCCCGGCGGTCCGTGTCTGATATTGTCTGATTTTAAACCGGTCCGTGGCGCAAAAAAGGTTGGGGACCGCTACAAGTAATATAGCCTACATGTAGATTTTTTTTCCTTTTTTGGAGCGAGCGGGGGGTGATTTGAGTGGAGCGCGAAGCAAACTGGGTTGAGCGCTGAGCGAAAATGAGCGGAGCGGCCTGATGTAGCTTTGAGCGGGGGAGCGGAGGGGTGAACAGTTCAGTGAGCGATGAGCGGAGATTCTCACCGCTCCACTCCGCTCACATGCTCTGCGCTCCACACACAAACACTCTCACACACATGCACACACAGTTTAAAATTTGTTGTACACAATACACACACACTCACACACACAGAGAGAGACAGACACAGAAACACACACACAATCACTCACAAATACTCTCACACACACACACACACACACACACACACACACACTCACGCATGCACACACAGTTTAAAATCTGTTGTACACAATATACACACACACTCACACACACAGAGAGAGACAGACACAGAAACACACACACAATCACTCACAAATACTCACACACACACTCCACACACACACAAACACACTCACACACACTCACGCATGCACACACAGTTTAAAATCTGTTGTACACAATATACACACACACACAAATACATTTTGTATCCGACTGAATGAATAAATAAACAAAATAAATACATCAAACATGAAAACCCTTCAAAAGCAAGAACACACAAATACAAACTCACTAACAAAACTTCCCAATTTCAATTTCCTGAATTCTCTTAAAATATCGTCTCGCTCTTCCTCACAATCTTTCCCATCCCTCGCCCGATCAGGCTTCTGTCCACATCGGGTTCACACACACACACACGCCACAGTGAATAAAGCCCGTCTGAGGAGGCCAGAACTCGACTCCAGTGAGGAGCACCCTGGGAAAACCTCGGATCCTGCCAGTGGAAAACTGGACTGACCAGAAAACCCTCAGAGAAGTTGGAAGGGAAGAACAGAGGAATATTAAAACACATGTCTAATAGAGTTTAGTGGCAAGTGTCTGCGACAGAGTCCAAGATCGCTGTGTCTCTGTTTACCCTCGTTTCACGTGTTCATCCGCTGACCTTGCGTGGAGAAGAGTGTGTTCGTCACGCAGATTGACGGCTTTGGCTCGGAACACGAGAGCAAACCACTAAACAAATCACGCTTGACACGGCTGAGGAGATTTACAACCTCAGAGCGAACAAACAAACGATCCCGCTGAACCCGAGGAGGACCCGATGCTCCATTCATGAGGAG
>NC_140233.1:4335000-4525000 GCF_951802725.1 Rutilus rutilus
CACACACACACACACACACACTCACACACATTCACTCACTCACACACACTGATTCACACACACATACTCTCTCACACATACTCTCACACACACACACACACACACGCAGACTCACACACACACACACTCACACATGCAGACTCACACACACATACTCTCTCACACATACTCTCTCACACACACACACAGACTAACATGCAGACTCACACACACACACACACTCACTCACACACACATGCAGACTCACACACACACACACTCACACACATTCACATATTCACTCACACACTCACTCTCACACATATACACAAACTCCCACACTCTTACACTCACACACTCTCACACACACTCACACACACACACACACATGCAGACTCACACACACACACTCACACACATTCACATATTCACTCACACACTCACTCTCACACATATTCCCACACTCTTACACTCACACACTCTCACACACACTCACACAAACACACACTCACTCACTCAAACACGGGCTGTTCTGGTCTGACACACACCAGGTCAGCAGAATACAGCAGATCTCCTGAACTGATGCACTAGCTGACGCTTTACACACACAATGTTGCCGATCAACGACACATGACTGCTGAAGTCCACGAGCGCTGTGTTCCAGCACTGACTGCAGTTCATCACCGTGGAGCAGATCTTTGATCACTCCTGCTCTATTGTTCAGAGCCGCTCACATCTTTCAGATCAGAGATCAGTGTTCAGGACACATGCAAATCAGGCTCTTTATCTTCAGTGTCCATGATGAGGGTCAAAGTCTGGCCAATCAGAGACGAGCGATGAGGGTCTGATAGTGACAGGCAGACTTTTATCGGATGTTCCCAAATCCTGTTTCCATGCACACAAACACACACACACACACACACACAGTCGCTGAATCAGCACTGTCCTCTATTCACACACACACGGCCCTGCACCACTTCAACACACACACACTCACAGAAATACATAAATAATAATCTCTCTCTCTCTCTCTCTCTCTATATATATATATATATATTTATTATTATTATTATTATTATATATGTTATTTATACTTTTATTGTAGTTTCTCATTTTAATTGATTATATTATAAATGTAAATATTATATATAATATATACATACACATATAAATAATCAATTAAACACAAATAAAAATTATAAATAGTATACAATGAATAAATAAATATTAGACAATATATATATATATATATAGTTTTTATTATTCTATATGTTTATGTATACTATTTATACTTTTATTTTTGTTTCTTATAATTATTCTTTAATTTTTATTGATATTATAAATGTAAATATTATTAATATAATATAATCATAATAATTTAAACATAAATAAAAATGATAATAAAATAACAATAAAAGTATAAATATATACATAAAATTATAAATGAAACAGCAAATAGTATGCATACAAATTGAATTAATTATATATTATATATGAATAATTATATATAAAATTATATATAAATATATAAAGTTATATATATATATAAAGTTATATATAAAGTTATATAATATATAAAATATCCATTTGTCGACTATCCATATTCATTTTTCTAAAAAGTTGGGAGTTCTGGAGGTAGAATATAGATAACGTATCTTTTCATTATTTTCCGACTTCTCTTGATCCCTGATGAGAACGTAATCCCTGACCGGCACTGAACACACACACACATCTCCACCCGGACACACTCATCCGTGTCTCTTCCCTGTTCCTTCAGGGTGACCGGACTAATCTACGCTTCATCAGTGACAGACGGGCGAGAGAGAGGCAGTGGTGAGGAACTCTGTTAATGCAGGAAAAGCTTCGGCTCTCAACATGTTCCAGGATTTAATGCAAGCTTATGATTCCAAGCAGTTCCTGACAGTAAATTCCATGTAAGCTGTTCAGGCGTTGGATTTCATGCTTAGACGCGTGTGCTTGAGATTTCCTTCTGATAACTGCGAATACTTCCTTCTCCTTCTCCTTCTCCTTCTCGTTCTGCTACACCGGGAAAAATGCTGTAGAAACAAGTTTCACTCAGGAATTGCTAGTGAATTTCACAATTAATTACTAATAAATTACAAATAACACACTGACTGAAGATGACAGAGACAAGTAGAACGACTGAAATAGTATTTTCTTGTAAAACATACTCCAATAATCTTTTACAGTGTGCATATCATGACATTATATATATATATAATGTCATGATATGCACTCTGTAAAAAATATTTTTTAATAATAATATATATAATATATAATAATACAATAATATAGATTTTTTTTTAATTATATCAAATAAAATAAAAAGTATATAATAATTTAATAATATATATAGGCCTATATATAATAAAAAATTAAATAAAAATGTAAAAAAAATACAAAATTATAATGAAAAGATTTTTTTGATAAATATAAGGATTAATTTTAAAGTATTTTTAATATTATTGTATTAAAATTATAAGAATTAGTTTTTAAATAGTATACATAAAGTTTTCCACACTTAAAACATAAATTAATTAATTAATTCATAATTATTATTATTATAATTAATTATTATATTAAAATGATAAGAATTAATATACTAATTATGAATAATTTAAATAGTATACATAATAATTAAATAAATATTACCCCCTTAAAAATTATTATATATTTTAATATATAATTACAAATATATATATATATATATATATATATATATATATATACCCCTTATATGGGTCAATGACGTGACGGGTCATTTTTTTGTCCAAAGGCCTTAATAATAATAATAATACTAAAAAAAACAAATATATAACATCCAAAGTATGTAAGGTAGTACAACTTGATCTCTTTTACTGAATCCAAAAGGTTTTAATTATATTTTACTACATATAAAGGTATTTTAAAGATTTTGAAGTGTCAAAAGGTCATTTGGTAAAACCGATCGGATATAGTAAATGTTTAAATGGAATAATACTGTTTTTAATAACTAAAGGACCTACAATAATACAAATATAAAGCAGATAAGGCTCTTTTTCTCCTTTCCCTGTGCAATGTTTTACTTGAATATGTTGGAGTGTTTAGAGTAGTCCAATAAATGATTACATTTATGAGATCAGTGATAATTGTATTTAATATTTCTTCTGTGGTACACACTATATACTCTCTCAACATCAATGTCAAATCAGTTTTTAACTTTCAAATCAGTGGTTACACCGAATGACTTTTTTGGTGACAAATTTTTTCCATCTTGTAAAAAATGACAAAACACAGTGTTAATTGATTGTACAAACCACAAAATATTATTGTTAACACCTATTTTAGGTGTCAGATATAGTTATATCTCCATTTTACACTTTTAAAAACCTTATTCGTCAATGACCCACATATTCAAATTTATCTGGATGCAACAGCGACTCAATGTCTACATTATATTTAGTGAAGAGGATCAAATGCTGTCGCGTGAAATCAGAATGCATTCTTCAGAATATTGCGTTTGATGAACTCTGCTCGGTCATAGACTGGACCTCACAGTAGTCTCAGTGTGTTGTTCGGCTTCGCTGGAGAGTAATTTGCGATTATGTTCAGCGGCTGGAGCGTTCCAGGAGGGTCTGATTTCACCACAAATGAAGAGCGAGAACAACTCGTTTTATTCACTGGCGATCGATGCGAAGAACGACAACATCCACAAGCGTTTCTCTTCTCCACTCGAGGAACGAGGGATTCATGCAGGAGCTCAGTCATTCCTTCATTATGAGTTTACTTTGGAAACACTCACAAAACAACTTTGATTTCTTTTTCTGTGGTCTGATACTCAATACCGAAATGAAAGAAGGCCTGACATTGTTCAGACGAAGCTTTAGTAACATAATTGCATAATTGTAACACATGAGACAGAGACGGATCACTATATAATCAATTATTTTGTTCTTTAGTAAAACATCTAATCATCTCAGATATTTCTCATAAAATGATTTGAGCTGGCTCTTTAATCAAATAATAATTTCTTATTTTGAAAATTATATATAATTATAATAATGATAAAAATGATAAGAATTAAAATAAATACACATAATTACATAATTAAATGAATATATATTCATTTCTATAATAATATGTATAATTAAAAAATAAAATTCCTCTCCTTTCACGTCCTGTGAAGGAAAAGGATCAATAAATAGCTATAAATAACTATATCAAATTATGTGAGCTGCTCTATAGCTCTAGACTCTTACTTGATGAATTTATTTTAATTTTAATTTAATTACATTTTTTCATAAAATAAATTCAAATTGAGTAAACAAACATTTATCAAATCAAATAATATGAATTAAAAATATACATATATATTTATTTATATATCAATTTAAATGGATTAAATACAAATTATAAGAATTAAAAGTATAAAAATATAAAATATATAAAATTAGTATAAAAATACATAATTACAATTGAATATATATATATATATTCATTTGTATAATAATATGTAAAGTTAAAAATCATTTATAAAATGCCTCTCCAATCATGTACTGCTTTGATTTTTATCATAATAAAGGAAAAAGCTAGAAAATATTTGATATAACTATAGTTCAATATCTCAATATCAGCCCAAAAATGTCCATTTGATGAGAATGATTGACTGTTGTTACAGCATCATCTGGGACAGCATTAATACGTCAATGAGAGAGCAGCTTCTGAGTGATAGAGACGGCTGTCGGTTCGGTCTCGAGAGTGTGTGTGAACTGTCTGACGCTGTATTCATCTTCTCCTGGGCGTTTAGGAGTGTGTTTGGGGAATGATTGTGAAGTCTTCATGTGTTCAGAGGCTCACCTGTCGAGAGCAAAGATGAGGAAGAGCAAGAGAGTCGAACTCTGATCATATTTCTCTGAAACTGCCCACAAACTCCTTTCACACGAGCGCCATCAATCACCTAGATTGCACACACACACACACACACACACACACACACACACACACACACACACACACACACACACACACACACACACACACCAGGAGAGGAAGAGGTGTGTGTGTGTGTGTGTGTGTGTGTGTGTGTGTGTGTGTGTGTGTGTGTGTGTGAGTGTGAGTGTGTGAGAGAGAGAGAGAGAGAGAGAGAGAGAGAGAGAGCGCAAGCGCTTCATTCTGTCAGCACCTTCACACACAGTGCACACACACACACACACACACACACACACACACACACACACACACACACACACACACTCACACACAGTATACACACACTTAACAGCCACTTAATCCCACTAAAAACTAACAGATATTATCAGGTTTTTCTTTTTCATTTTAGAAACACTTTTGTGATCTTAGATTATAGACACAATCAGCTTCATGAGACAATTAAAGAAACGGTTTGTGCAAAATAAATGAACATTCTCTACAAGACTTTAAATAGAGTTTAATGTTATTTAGGTTGCTAATGACACAATAGTCTAATAAAAACAAAAATGCAAATAATGGCAAAAATAATAAATTTTTAATAAAAAATAAATATAATATTTTATTAATATTATTTATATATATACAATTATATTATAATTTTGTATTTATTATTATTATTATTATTATTATATATTCATTATATGAATATACTTTGATACTTTTTGTATTGAATGAATATATTTATAATATAAAATATATAAAAAAATATATATACATATATAATACATGTTTTATTAAAGAAATATAAATAACATTATTATAATATATCTTATAATAAATAAAATAGCATATAAATGTTAAAGTCGGCATGAAACGGAAGTTGAGATTGTCATTTCTTTCTTGTTGTGACGTATATCCGAGTGAAACGGCTTCTGAAATTAGAAAAAAATGTAGGGCGGGGCTTGATTTCGTCCTTCGGGAATTGATTGGATCATTGGAGTTTGGGCGTTGCAAAGAAAATGGAGGCAGATTTGAATGCCAGTTTACATTCAGTTGTGGAGGATTTCTCTCCACCGGACTCCCCACCGTTACCCTCACATGAAGGATTTTTTTATTGAGGAGCCCGGCGACGAGAACGAGGACGAGCGGCTACATTTTCTAGACAGACACCGATAGCCGCACCCTCATCGGCTCTGGCCGCTCCCTCATCGGCTCTGGCCGCACCCTCATCGGCTCTGGCCGCTCCCTCATCGGCTCTGGCCGCTCCCTCATCGGCTCTGGCCGCTCCCTCATCGGCTCTGGCCGCTCCCTCATCGGCTCTGGCCGCACCCTCATCGGCTCTGGCCGCTCCCTCATCGGCTCTGGCCGCACCCTCATCGGCTCTGGCCGCTCCCTCATCGGCTCTGGCCGCACCCTCATCGGCTCTGGCCGCTCCCTCATCGGCTCTGGCCGCACCCTCATCGGCTCTGGCCGCTCCCTCATCGGCTCTGGCCGCTCCCTCATCGGCTCTGGCCGCTCCCTCATCGGCTCTGGCCGCACCCTCATCGGCTCTGGCCGCTCCCTCATCGGCTCTGGCCGCACCCTCATCGGCTCTGGCCGCACCCTCATCGGCTCTGGCCGCTACCTCATCGGCTCTGGCCGCACCCTCATCGGCTCTGGCCGCTCCCTCATCGGCTCTGGCCGCTCCCTCATCGGCTCTGGCCGCTCCCTCATCGGCTCTGGCCGCTCCCTCATCGGCTCTGGCCGCTCCCTCATCGGCTCTGGCCGCTCCCTCATCGGCTCTGGCCGCACCCTCATCGGCTCTGGCCGCACCCTCATCGGCTCTGGCCGCACCCTCATCGGCTCTGGCCGCACCCTCATCGGCTCTGGCCGCACCCTCATCGGCTCTGGCCGCTCCCTCATCGGCTCTGGCCGCACCCTCATCGGCTCTGGCCGCACCCTCATCGGCTCTGGCCGCTCCCTCATCGGCTCTGGCCGCTCCCTCATCGGCTCTGGCCGCTCCCTCATCGGCTCTGGCCGCTCCCTCATCGGCTCTGGCCGCTCCCTCATCGGCTCTGGCCGCTCCCTCATCGGCTCTGGCCGCTCCCTCATCGGCACCCTCATCGGCTCTGGCCGCTCCCTCATCGGCTCTGGCCGCTCCCTCATCGGCTCTGGCCGCTCCCTCATCGGCTCTGGCCGCACCCTCATCGGCTCTGGCCGCACCCTCATCGGCTCTGGCCGCTCCCTCATCGGCTCTGGCCGCACCCTCATCGGCTCTGGCCGCACCCTTTCGCCATGGCACGTGACCGAAAGAGAAGAGAGGTCGTTTCGAGGGGGGAGGGAAGGTAATATATTTGATTAAAGATTATAAGGGTACATGAATTTAAAAAAAAATAATGAAGTGCACAGATAAATCATTTATAATAAACACTACAATATTATTACATATAAAAAGAAGATTTGTCAAATTTGATTTCATGCCGACTTTAAAAGATTTTAATATATAGAATTACTATAGAATTTATTAATTATTATTATCAATACAGTATATAATTATATATAACTTTTGATATTTTTTGTATTAAATGTAATGTAGCCTACTTATAAAAACTACAATATATTATAAAAGTAACTATAATACAATAAAATAAAAAATATATACCATGGTGTACAGATTCTGTCACTGAACTCGTTGCAATGCATCTGCTGTCTTCTCTATGATGCAGTGCTTCAGTAATTTGGATTATGAAGCTTCTGTCATTCTGCAGAATATTTATTCACAGACCGTTTCTGAAACTGAGGATCCAACTCTTGGCCCTTTTCTTTCGCCTGAAACCGAATCCTTCCTCGAGTCAATTCTTCAGGCGCTCTGAAACTCTCAATAAATGAAGTTCCTAAACGCAAGTTAGGGAGGAGTGAGCCCATCTAATCTTTCAATCAACAGCCTGAGTATATAAGCAGCCGCTTACCTCTCTCTTGCATCAGCTGTTCCAGTATCCCTCCACCTCCCCAAACTCCACCTTCATCTCAGGTACCTTGCCCTTCAATTATCATATCCTACTTTTAGCCACTGGGGGGGTATATCAAAGCTCGAGTTGAAGCTGCTTCATCGAGCCCCTCTTCAGTGGACAGCAAGCCAAATAAGTTTAACCTAATATCTTAAAGATTTTATGGGCAAACAAACTCGTTAACCCAGCTATTAATGTGCGCCGCAGAGAACAGCCAAAACTGACCGGAGAGAGAGAGAGAGAGAGAGAGAGAGAGAGAGAGAGAGAGAGAGAGAGAGAGAGAGAGAGAGAGAGAGAGAGAGAGAGAGAGAGAGAGAGAGAGAGAGAGAGAGAGAGAGAGAGAGAAAGAGAGAGAGAAAGAAAGAGAATTAACTCTGCGGTCTGTTGATCATCATCTCTTCGAAACAACAGGAATCTAGCGAGCTCCTTACGAGCAGGAACAATTTAGTGGTTACAATCTGGAGGATTTACAATTAGAAAAAATCCCTGAGTCTCCGCGCATGAGGCGTTTCATGCCGTCTATTATGAGTGGACTGAGATATTCCTGGAATCGCTGCAGCTTCTAAAGAGCGACTAAAACATCGGTTTTAACGTCATTTACCAATGAACTCAAGTACAAATCAACTCTCAAAAGGCTTTTAACTGCAAAAACGCTCCACATCGCAACACGCATTAACCGTTCTAGAGCAACTGTGAACGTCACAACACAAGCTAGCCATCGAAACTGTTTTGGCAACACAAAACGGACACTTCACAGGCTTCACGGACAGAAACACATGTTTGTTTTGCAGGGAATGAGACGGTGAATGTGTTTCAGATCTGCAGTTACTACGTCAAAGTGACATGTTCACTTATCGTCGTACCGAAACGGAAAAGGAGCCACATATGCATGACATTACTAATGCCTCCATTAGTTCAGAGGTGAACTCTACACTCTTGAAATAGGTTTTAAGAGTTTATTGTCCTTTTGCATAATCAATAAAGCATAAAAAGTCGATGAGACATGCAAAACATTAATAAATGCACCAACAAGCGTAAAGTCTGCACACCTTCAAGTGAAACAGGATAATCAATGAAAAACAGAAGAAAAAAAAATGTAGGATGGGACTTGATTTAAAGGGGTGGTTGATTATGATTTGACTTTTCTAACTTTAGTTAGTGTGTAATGTTGCTGTTTGAGCATAAACAACATCTGCAAAGTTACGACGCTCAAAGTTCAAAGCAAAGGGAGATATTTTATTTTACAGAAATCGTTTTTTAAGGACTACAACAAACGGCTGGTAGAGACTACACGAGCTTCCTCCCGGGTTAGTGACATCACTAACCCTAAAATTTACATAAACTCCGCCCCCAGAACACGATTTATAGATTATCTAGACAGAATTTGCTAATCAATGACTAGAAGATAACTACACACAAGCTACATAAGTTCATCAACTAACCATTCAGAAATATTGTCTACATGTCGCCACTTCTTCTTGAGTCTCTCCATCTTTGTCTGACTCCGGTTTGAACATAAAAGGCTAAAAGTTTTTGAAATTTTCAGTGCATGTCTGTGTGAGGTAAAAGGACACACGCTCTTGAAGCTCCGCCCCCTGCGCCGGGAGCAGCAGCTCATTTGCATTTAAAGGGACAGACACAAAAACAGTGCGTTTTTGCTCACCCTCAAAAAGTGACAACTTTAACATGCTATATACAAATATCTGTGGGGTATTTTGAGCTAAAACTTCACACACACTCTGGGGACATCAGAGACTTATTTTACATCTTGTGAAAAGGGCATTATACCACCCCTTTAAACAATCAAAAATGGATTGGACTGTGAAAAGTGGGTGTGGCGTCAATGATGTCATGGTGGTTGGAGGGGAGGAGTTTAAAGTTGGAGGGATTCATGATGTCAGTTGGAAAAAAAAACAATACATTCTGATACAAAAAGTTTTTGTTTGCACTGAAGAATTCTACACATAAAAGAGTCTTAAAAATGTTACAACTAGACACCATGTTGTACTTTGCATCTGATGGATAAAATAGCCTACCTTAGTACCAATTTTCAAAAAAAATGCTCAACTTAATAAATTTAGGTTTTACAGAAAAAAAAAAGACATTTCAAAAGATTGGTGATACTGAGCGCCACTCAGGAAAACTATCGATCTTAAGTTAGCCCTACTTAATTTTTTTGCATCACCAAGAAACACTTTTCAGTCAGTATAATTTACAACCAAAAAAAAAAAGAAGCTTGTTTTGTTGTGCAGGCTTAAAAATATGGATTCAGAAGAACGAAACCGGCATAATCTACCGTTTTACTACATGCAAAGCTGCTTAGACTACAGGACTCCCTGCAAACTGCAATAAAAGCTGTTTATAAATGAGATTTCCATCAGTTGTATTTTTGGACGAGAGTAAACAAGCCCTTCAAGCAAAGTTCAAAGATTCACCACAGAAGTGTAAAATTTCAAAGGAACTGCGATGCGTTTAGTGGGGTTGAAGTGATGGAAGTTTACAGAGCGTTTTGGTGTGAAGTCACAGTCTGACCGCAGTTAAACAGCGACAAAACGCTTTCAAATGAGGGGAAATGTATAAACGACGAGTGTAAAAGAGCAAAGTGCCCTGCAACCCACTCAGGAATGCCTCTTCACACAAAAGCCATGAAAATGCAAATGTTTGCCAGGTTTGTAGCTCATTTCGACTGTATAAACACAACGAGGAGAGAGATCGCGTGAAAAAGAGCGACAGAACTTTCATGGCAGGGTCTTCAATGGTCAATGCATTCACAATATAAGCTTTGCTGGCGTTTTCTAAAGTATAAAACTCATTCTGCAGTGTTCGGTTGAATATCATCCAGGTTTATGGTGCACACAATTCTGTACCAACTGCATACTATATATAGCAGAAGTAGTTCAAATCAAATTTTCATGCAGTAATCCGTAGCTGATAGCATCTTTTTAACCTAGTGTGTATGTGTACGGTCAATGTGTAATCAAATGAATAGAGATGAATCAGCACTATATTAATCACAGCAACACAAACATGCTTTCGCAAGCCTTTGAGGCTCAAGTGTGTGCATGCAAACCATGCTGGGTTCGCCCACAGCACAAAGACACACTCCTTTCATATCAGCACATTTGCCCGTTTCTGAGTTCAGAGTTTTTGTCACAGTAAAACACTGAATCCTGTGTAATCAAAGCAGCATTTGTACTAGACGCTTATCTTCACAACACTAGTTCATCACAAAACACGCTTTAATCATCGTAACAGGCATCCCAAAAAATCTTGAACAACATCCACATCTACATCAGGTATAAAGCGTCACAGAAATGACATTTACCTGATAATGTTCATCCCATTAGTCACATTCAGCCCTGCCCAAAATCAAAGAAATGTTCTGCATAAAGAATTTTTAAAGTATCCTTTTAGTCAATCATTTGATCCCTTAAGACTCATCTTTGATCACCAAAATGACATATTTAATTGAAAATGAAAATTTCTTCATGCCTTAAAATTCACCAACTAACCATTCAGAAACATCCTGTTGCTTCTACATGTTGTCACTTCTTCTTGAGTCTCTCCATCATTGTCTGACTCCGGTTTAAACATGAACAGTGCATGTGTGTGTGAGGTAAAAGGACACAAGCTGTTGAAGCTCCGCCCCCTGTGCCGGGAGCATCAGCTCATTTGCATTTAAAGGAACAGACACAAAAACGGTGCGTTTTTGCTAACCCTCAAAAAGTGACAATTTTAACATGCTATATACAAATATCTGTGGGGTATTTTGAGCTAAAACTTCACACACACACTCTGGGGACATCAGAGACTTATTTTACATCTTGTGAAAAGGGCATTATACCACCCCTTTTAAAAGAGAGCCGAATGTACTGTTATTGAACAAAATATTGTTTGAATGCAGATCTTAGTCCACACCACCCTGAAAACAAACCCTTCGTGACAAAGACCTGCGACGACCACTGACCTACTCGCAGCTCCTGCCCGAAGACCGTGCGTTCGCCCAGCGCCGAGCAGTTCCAGCGCCCGTAGCGAAACTGGTACTGGCACTCGTTGATGCCCAGCTGTGCCCCTTCTCCGATCACTATGATGGCGTCGGGCCGGCTCTGACAGATGGCACGCTGGCGGGGCGCGAGACCCGGGATCTTATTACAGATGATGTTCGCACCAAGAGCCACCACAGAAGAAAGAGCCCTGTGGGACAAAAGAGACAAAACCAAAGAGTAAAGAAAGGGGATGGACATTAATGAGAGGCTTGCATCACAGGGGCTACGTTTACATGCACAACTTTAATTTCAATTGGACTCAATTCATTCCGATTGATGAATCTGAATGTAGTGTTTACATGAACGCTAAACGTGATTGGGTTGATGTGCGCGTTTATATGTCAAAAGCTTCAAATCGGAATTGATTATAAATAATATAATGAATACTGAATATAAATTACTTATAAATCTAAGTAATATACAGTTTCTCTTACATTGGTTCTTTATTTTTTTTAAACAGCAAGTAATATTTATCCATTTCTGGTCATAATTTGGAGTAAATGAGCATGTGAACCGTTGTGTCGTGCTGCTTATATTTATCACACAGTAAAAATGCCCAAAACCAGTCGTCTGTGGATGAGAATCCAAAACAAGTTTCAATCCGATCGAGTTCAATCGGATCAATTAAAGTGTTTACATGAAGGCTTTTCAGTCCGATTGAGCCGTCAATCCGATTACTAACGGATTATTTGGTTGCATGTAAATTTAGCCAGTGTTGAAGGTTGGTTAAAGTCACCATGAAATAAAATTTTACATTTCTTACTTTATTATGGAATATTGCCGTGTTTATTATAAATGATTCATCCGTGCACCTCCTTATTGTTTTTAAATTCATGTGCCTCGTAATCATGAATCATAATAAATTCCCATCGCTCTTGCAGCAACATCTCTTCTCTTCTCTGATGACGTGTTGTCCTATTCTGCTCTACAGTTTCGTTTTGGATCATTCTATTCTGATTTTACGGGCGGGACAACCTGTCACTCCACCAATAGCAAACCACAACCATCCAATCAAATCCCAATGATAAAATCAAGCCCCGCCCTACATTTGTTCTTGTTCCAGAAGCCGTTTCACTCGGATATACGTCACAACAGGGAAGAAAAGACCAGCGAAACTTCTATTTCATGCTGACTTTAAGCATCCACAGTAGTTCAAAATGTAGAATTAAAAACAGTTATTAAAGATCTAACCACAACAAAGCATAGAATATATTAGAATATCATAGAATAACACATAATCGCAGACTCGAAAAGAACTATAATTAATGAAATAGACATTAAAAAACTGAACAGTAATGAATAAAATAGAACTGAATAGACCAGAACATAACTGAACATAACATAGAATAGAAGCGAGTACAATATAATTGATCAAAATAGAATAGAATTGAACAGAAGTGATTAGGCCAACGCTATATTAAAAAACTTTAATATAGAATAGAATCAACAGGACAGAATAGAATAGACCAAGACATAACCGTATAGCAAAATAGGACAAAAACAAATATAATAGAAAACAAAAACATAACTGAATGTGAATGAATAAAATAGAATTGAATAAACCAGAACAGCATTAATGAACATGACAGAATAAAGTGAGCTGAATGTAATTGAACAAAACAGAATAGAAGTGAATAGACAAAAGCATAACTGTAATATAGAACAGAATCAGAATAGAATAGACCAAGACAACTGTAGCGCAGAATAGGACAAAAACAAATAGAATAGAAAAAAAACAAATTAACATGACTGAATAAAATACAATAGATCTGAATAGACCAGAACAGCAATAACTGAACATGACATTTAATTAAAGTGAGTAGAATGTGACTGAACAAAACCGAATAGAATTGAACAGAAGTGATTAGGCCAACGACAAACTTTAATATAGAATAGAATCAACATGACAGAACAGAATAGACCAAGACATAAACGTATAGCAAAATATGACAAAAACAAACAGAAAATAAAATAAATCATAACTCAATGTGAATAAATAAAATAGAATTGAATAGACTAGAATAGCCTAATTTGACAGCAGAATGTCATTTAACAAAACAGAATAGAATTGAACAGAAGTAAATATGCAAAAGCATAACTGTAACATATAGAATCAGAAAACAATAGACCAAGGCAACTGTAGAGCAGAATTGGACAATAACAAATAGAATAGAAAAAACAACTGAACGTGAATGAATAAAATACAATAGAACTGTATAGACCAGAGCAGCATAAGTGAACATGACAGAATAAAAGTGAGCTGAATGTAATTGAATAGAATTGAACAGAAGTGAATAGACAAAAGCATAACTGCAACATAGAATCGAACCAGAATAGAATAGACCAAGTCATAAAGACAGAACAAAAATAGGACAAAAACAATTAGAGAAGACGAAGAGAAACACTGCTGAATGTGAATGAATAAAAAGTACAATAGAATTGAATAGACCAAAACAGCATAAATGAACATGACGGAATAAAAGTGAGCAGAATGTAAGAATAGAGCTGAACAGAAGTGAACAGTAATTTAGAATATAATCAGAATAGAATAATCCAAAACATAACTGTAGAGCAGAATAGGGCAAACACAAATAGAATAGAAATGAAAAACATAACTGTATGCGAATTAATAAAATCAAATAGAATTAAATATACCAGAACACGACATGATAGAATAAAACTGAAGAGAATATAATTGAACAAAACAGAACCCCGCCACAACTGAACATGATAGAGTAGAATTAAAGCAATAAAGCATAACTGAATAGAATAGAAAAGAACAGAACTGGAATACTACACACATAACAGAACAGAATAGAACAATGTGGTACTGGTTATAAAGATCAGATTTTTCATGCCCCTTTTTTCGATTCTCGTCATATTTTCATGCAACTGTGACCACACAAAGTGGGTCGTGTTCCAAACGCACACATCTCTGTCATCACGGGGCTTTTGGTGTTGATACAGCCCTCGACAGCGCTCTTAAAATGCACGCCGAGTATTTTCTCCACTCTGTTTGCATGAGCTAAACTCTGTTTACGAGCATTGAACCCGTTCAGATATGTGCCTTTCAAACATGTCAGAGACGAGGGCTGTAAAAACTCATGCAAAAACGCATGCCAACTTTGAAGAATGACGTCACCGGCCGCGAGGACTCCACCGCAAGCGAGGCGAGTTGCAACAAGCAATGCGTGTGTCAGCAAAAAAAAAAAAGGCACGCAGGAGTGGACGGGTCGGGAGAATAGCTGCGACTTATGGATTCCACGTCAAAATAGATCAAACAGTGCGGAACAAAGACCAGGAATGTTCATTGGAAATCGGATACGGCTGGTTTGATTCTTTTCTGGTTTTGTGTTTCCATGTCCACAAAGGCTTAAGAATTACTCTTAAATACAAAAGCACATGTGTGATGAAGTCGAGGGTCTGTGTTTAAGAAACATCTCCTGTTTCTGCATATAATGGGAGTTGCGAGGGGCGAGCGGCTAAAAGTGTGTGTTTATTTAAACCCTTCTGCGAACACAAACTAACACTCAACCACACGTTAATATATCGCCTCCAAAGCCTTCCAAACCCGGGCATTAAGTGAGCCGCTATGAGGAATATGAAGTTTTGCTGCCAAATCTATAGATCTGTTCCAAACCTAGTGAGCTTCAAACCTAGAGAGCATCAAAGGCACGTTCAAAAAGTACTAACGAACCTGATGTAGGCCGAATTTTAAAGGACGCATCCCATGTATCCTTTGTAATCCCAGGATGCAATGCAAAATGCTTCTAAATGGCAAAGTGAGATAAATATTGATTGTAAATATGGTTACAATAACTGATCAAAAGTGACAGTAAAGACATTTATAATGTTACAAAAGATTCTGTTGAGAAAAGGTTTGAAGCAGCACGACTTTTCTCAACATTGCTAATAATCATAAATGTTTCTTGAGCAGCAAATCAGCATATTAGAATGATTTCTGAAGGATCATGTGACGCTGAAGACTGGAGTAATGATGCTGAAAATTCAGCTTTGATCACAGGAATAAATTATATTGTAACAGATATTCACATAGAAAACAGTTATTTTAAATATATATATATATAATATTTAACCAATTTTAATGTATTTTCAATTAGACTTGTTTCAAAAACATTAAAAAAATATTTTGAGCAGTAGTGCATATTTCATTAAATATCCTTAAATAAAAAAAATCCTTTTCCCCAATATGCCAAACTCTGTTGAAATCAAATCGGGAGTCAAATCTCTCATTTGCTTCACTATTTGCGTTCAAATCAGTCACTTGGTTTCGTTTTATTCAGGATGCTACCCGAAGTATACAACACAGCTCACGAGGGTTTGAAGCGTGCTGCAACTGCATAACAACACCCTGGCAACCACACCGTAGCACCTGCATAACAACACCCTGGCAACCACATAACGAGCTACAAAACACTCCAAATATTGTAGCTAGCAACTGCTTAACATCACCCTTGCAACCACATAACAAACAAAACACTCAAAACACTTTAGCAACAGAATAACAACACCCTGGCAAACACATAATGAGCTACAAAACACTCAAAACACCTTAGCACCTGCATAACAACACCCTGGCAACCACATAACGAGCTACAAAACACTCAAAATATTGTAGCTAGCAACTGCATAACATCACCCTTGCAACCACATAACAAACAAAACACTCAAAACACTTTAGCAACAGCATAACAACACCCTGGCAACCACATAACGAGCTACAAAACACTCAAAACACCTTAGCAACTGCATAACAACATTAGCAACTGCATAACAACACCCTGACAACCCCACCATAGCAACTGCATAAAAACACCCTGGAAACCACATAACGAGCTACAAAACACTCAAAACACTGTAGCAACTGCATAACACCCTGGAAACCACATAACGAGCTACAAAACACTGTAGCAACTGCATAACAACATAAGAAACCGCATAACACCCTGGCAACCACACCATGGCAACTGCATAACAACACCCTGGAAACCACATAACGAGATACAAAACACTCAAAACACCTTAGCAACTGCATAACAACATCAGCAACTGCATAATAACACCCTGACAACCCCACATAGCAACTACAAAAAAACACCCTGGCAACCACATAACGAGCTACAAAACACTCAAAACACTGTAGCATCTGCATAACAACACCCTGGCAACCACACAACAAGCTACAAAACACCTTGGCAACCACACAACAAGCTACAAAACACTCGAAACACCGTAGCAACTGCATAACACCCTGGAAACCACATAACGAGCTACAAAACACAGTAGCAACTGCATAACAACATAAGAAACCGCATAACACCCTGGCAACCACACCGTAGCAACTGCATAACAACACCCTGGCAACCACATAACGAGCTACAAAACATTCAAAACGCCATAGCAACTGCATAACAACACCCTGGCAACCACATAACGAGCTACAAAACACTCGAAACACCGTAGCAACTGCATAAAACCCTGGAAACCACATAACGAGCTACAAAACACAGTAGCAACTGCATAACAACATAAGAAACCGCATAACACCCTGGCAACCACACCGTAGCAACTGCATAACAACACCCTGGCAACCACATAAGGAGCTACAAAACACTCAAAACACCGTAGCAACAGCATAACAACACCCTGGCAACGACATAATAAGCTACAATGTGCAATGTGCACAAATGTCAAAAATAGCCACACACACATGCACACACACACACACACACACACACACACACACACACACACATATATAATGTTTTTTTTTTCTTTTTTGTTGTTGCCATGTGTGATTTGGATGATGAGACTAAATGATTTGCAAGACTAGTCATCACATAGCTTCATCTGCAAATGTTTTTTTCCCATAGCTACATAAATCAGATTGTGGACCACAGAACATGCTGCTTTAGAAACAAATGAAATGCTCCACCCTTTTTTTCATATTTATTTGGCTTTCATTTAAAACCTCTTATTATGGCTGTCCTGCTCATCCACAGTCATAAAGTACCAACTGACGTTGTTTCTGGTTAAACAAGTGATGTCTTCGGTTAAACAAGTTGAACATAGACCGTATCCTTCAGAGCAGGTTATAGTGATGTAAACCTGAAGAAAAGTCACACATCGCTTGATTTAATATCTCACAGTAACATTGATAAGAGTGCTTTTTTGCTGGTCTTCTGTTTATCACATACTTTGCATTGTTTAATCTCATAATAGTAAATCTCAACAATGTCTCAAACTGTGGCAAGATACCAAAGTCTGCGACCAAAACACAGAAACTCCAACATTTCTCATCACACTTCCCTTTTAAACATTCACTTTCTCCTTAACTTTATATAGCTCCGTAATGAGGAAAATGATTGTTTAAGAAAAACTATTAAGATGCACATCAACCTCAACCTCTTAAAATACAAATCACAACCTGCTAGCTGCATGTTTAATGGTTTCTTAACAAGTCTTTTCTGACCACACAGGTAACGCAGGATGTTTTAACTCCGACAAAACACGCAACGTATTTTCCCATCTGAAAATAACCGTGTTTTTTTACCAAGCGACCCTACACTTAAATATAGCCCCAAATGTAAGTTTAATTGTGGTCCATTTAAAATATGACTAAATAAATCAGTTCTGTCTCACCAGGAAGATTTCAAACATGAGTAGGATTTCCTGGTAAATGAGGAATAAATAATCCCCAGGATGAGTAAATGCACTCTACTTTTAAACACAAGAAAATAAATGTTCCCTGTGCGCTTGGCTCCAGCTATCACCCAGTCCATTCTACTTAAAACAAATCCTGCTAAAACAAACTCTAAACTACCAACATGGATGAACTGGCACCAGAAAACTCTCAAACCTCAGACTACATCTCCAAAAAATGGAAATGGGACTTTTATAGGCTTAGTTATACGTCTAAAACGGCAGTTTATTAAAGCTACGTCTCTTTCGGAATAGCAAAGGATCTTTCATACTAATAATGGGACAGAGTGAATTGATATTTTTCAGAAGATAAGTTGGTTTTTTTATCTCTGCTATGATGGCGGGTGGTTTTAGGAGGGTGAATTATGGGGATTTGTTTAAAAATAAATTGTAATATCTTTATTTTTACACAAATGCTCCATGTCTGAAATCTGGAAACTGTAAGTAACTCTCAAAAAAAAAAAGTTGTTCCTACTTTTCCAGTACAAATATCTACACATTTTAAAATCAAGATACATTTACTTGAGAAGCAAAATTTCTTAAGATATTAAGTCTTGTTTTTCTGGGAAAAGAAAAGTATCAAAATTAGTCAAAGGTTTTGCTGAAAACAAGAGAAAAACAGAAAAATTATAACTTAATTCACAGGGAAATTTTTGATTTTTCTAACTAATTTTCAGCAACATTTTTATGAAACCAAGATTAAATATGTTATGGCATTTGTTAGCATCTCAAGTAAAAAATATCTTGATTTAAGAATGTTTAGACATTTGTACTGGAAAACAAGACAAAAATACTGGGAAAAAAAAAAACATTTTATTTAGCATTTAGGTATGCAACCCTTTTTTTTTTTTTTTACTTTTCCCACACCAAATTTTCCTCATAAAACTATTAAAAAGCATTCAGATGAAGTAGATTCACCCTGTGAGAGATTCCCTGATGCGTTTTCTTCCCCCAAAAAACTCAAACATGCCCATAACTATTAGCGAAAGCCACGTACTTCCTTTTTAACCTCCCTTTAAAAGCCATTAATTCCACAAAATGTATCGAATTTGCACTGTGCCGAATAAAGAGGGTTTAAAATGTAAAAGCAAACAATGGTGTCGTTCGTGATGTGCAAACCAACGCTATACATAGACTTACCCGCTTAAATGGCAACAAAAAGCCACATCTATTTTAAAAATTGAGTTTGGGGTCTCCAGAAAAATGATTTTCACAGAGCAGCTTAAAGACCAAATGCATCGCTGTCAGAAGCGACTAATATATATATAACTAATTATTTTGTGGAGCTCCATGTAAATATAGGGGAGACTGGGACTAGTTGTCACACATGGCAATTATCATAAGGGCTTTATCTCAGTAACTATAAAGCTTTACATTTAAAAGTCCAATTACACAAACACTTGTTTTCTCTAGCAATGCTTTGTGTTGTCTGTTAACTTTTTAGAATTCACACCTTTCTGAATTCTGTCTGCAAAAGTAAAATTCCAGTATGTTTAACACAAGAAACCCACAAAAACATCTATATATCTGAAATTTGGTGTATTATTATTATTATTTTATTTTTATTTTTTTGTGTGCAAGTTGTCACATGCATTTTATTCAATGTGCTAATTAATAATACCTGTGTTTGCCAAGTGCATGTATGTTTACTTCTACATTTTTGCTGTTTCATCATTTTTCATCCTCATTTACTGTTTACATTATGCTGAAAGGTCTTTAAATAGCTTTTAATATGACTGGAAAACCGCTTATGGTGTGACAACTTGCCCCAGCAATAACAGTTGTAATGTTTAATTGCTTGTTCGTACTCAAGACTTTGAGGTTTGTGACTAAACAGAAATAAACATGAACTGTGTGACAAGACAACTAGCCCCCATACTTCATTAGTATTAATGCAATCAATAGCATTTGCATGCAAAAGGTGTAACATTGATCCTGGTGCTGTTTACAGCAGGTGAAGGTTCAACTGAGAAACCGTCTGTCTGTAAAACCAAAGTAACTCATAATTGAACACACACACACTTTATATATGAATCTTACTGAACTTCTCTGCCACTCAGTGGCCAAATGAAATTCTCTCCCATTCAACACTTACATTTCCCAACCAGGACCAGATCTGCACTTTAACATCCTCTTCAACACTGTAACAAATAAAAAGGAGGTATTTCTATCTATCCTGACTCTAAAAAATGATTGTACCCTAGTCATATTAAACAATCTGCATGACTTGAATAAAACCTATGAACTTAGATGATGCACATTTTGAGGTCACCTAAAAAAATCAAACATTATTTACATTGTAGCATCATGAACTTATCAAGAGATCAAACTATCCATCAAAATACAGTCAAATTAAACCGAATCTTGCATTTGACCACATGAGCACAAGTGGAGCTTCTCAACACCATCATGACATCATTTATTAAGCTTATCTAAATATTAACTACCATATTTACTCAATCTATCACGAGTTCATTCAAGAAAACTCCCTCCCGACACAGAAGTCTCCCTATAGATCAATACTAAATGTTAATGTTTTATTAATCCATCATTGTACACAGTCAGTCAAAGGTTTGGACGTGTCAACTTGTTCTCTGCTGTGACTATTAACATTATAGTATAATAGTAACATGCTAAAAATTAAAAAAAAAGTCTGGGAATGATGTAGTGACCAACATATATCACACAAATGAAAACTACCCTAAATGTATCTGTCCAGTATTCAATACAATAAGACCCAAATTACTTTTTTTTCAGATGAGGATTCATCCAATGGGGTCTTATTTGATTACAACTGAATTTACCATTAAGTTCCAAATTCCAAATGGAATCCTGTACACATGGAAATTGCCACAAAAGCTTGCAGTAACTATAAAGCTTTCCGTTTAAAGTCTATGTTCCTTTGGGATTTTGTGAGGGATGCGTTTTAAAACAATATTACAGGAGATCCCATTCATGCTAAACACTTGTTAAGTGGTTTTCCATCAACTGTCCAACTAATACAGCTCAAAACATGCATTTAAATGTTAGTTTTGTAAATAAGCTTGCTGTATATATGTCTGTAAACCCCATGTTAAACATCTCTGCCATCGTTAGAAACAGTCAAATGTGCCCAAACTTTCGCCTGGTTTTGTATGAACGTGAAATACACAGATTTCGAGGTTAGTAAACTTACAGGTAGCTCCCGCTGGTGAGGATGAGGAAGATCTGCGGATAGTAGACAGACAGAAGCACACTGCGCGATGAGAAGAGGATCATGGTGACATATGGAGCGAACGGACGCTTTTCTGACGGGCTGAGAGAAACAAACGCGTTTAGTTCCCGTGATGTTCGGTAACGGAGCTTCCTTTACGCGGCGCGTAACTCCCAGACGCGTGTGTGTGCGAAGGAGGCGCGCTGTGTCATCGCGCAGTTCGTTCTGTCGGAGCGGGCTGATGGTTTTGGGGGGATTCGGGGATGGAAACAGAAGTGGCTCTCTCCTCTCCGGAGACTCCGGGCTGCCATTGGGCAGAGGACGGCACCATCACACCACCATCCGCCCACTTTTGGATAAAGGGGCCACTAGGGGCCACACTGACTGACATCGCGCCCGTGCCCGCTGGAGAGGTAACCGAGGCTCCCTAAAGCAAGCACAGCGTCACTTAAAGGTTTAAATACTATCACAAAAGTATGTAATGTATTTATTGCACAGACTTTGTGCGAATTCTTCCAAGGCTGCGTTGTAGTTTTTAGCGCGAAATGTGTCTAGTCTCGCGCAAACCAAATTGTAATTTTAGCGCGCCTCATAGGCCTACTATCCAAACGCAATTTAGAAGACTTTCTAAGTTAATAATGTGATAAACAATACGTATTCTGTCCATAGCGGTTGCTTATCTATTTAGCGACGTGACTTGTGTTCGTGAGCATTTATTAAACCTAGTAGCCTAGGTTTTTTTCACATGGCTCGCTGACTAAAATTGAATTCGCCGCGGTAGTCAACATAGCGACAGTAGAATCTCGAGTTTTCTGTTAGAATCTTTGAATTGACTGAACATTCTGAGATTACTTTTCACTTTGTTAACTTTTCCACTAGATGGCTTGTAGCAACAGCAGAACCGTTTTTTTGTAGTAGCCTACCTACTCAACTTTTTTTGTTGTTGCTTACTTCGGCTAATTGAATCCCTAGTGCTGCCTTCACGTGCTCGGAAATGTCTTACTTCCCACTTGTGAAGTCGTGATTACGAGCTCATCGCATTCCTATTTTGACTTGAGATCTTTAACTAGGAAACTAGCCGTGAAGACAAAACCTTTTTAGAAGAAAAAAAAAAACACGAGGAGAAGTTAACATATAGCCTACACTAGTCCTAAGACAAGCTATAAATCTGTAGGCCAGCTTTATTAATGCGCTGAGTGAAATGCTATGCTTGTACCTGCATGTGCTGTAGCCTATATGTCATGTTGGAGAAAGAGGGTGAAGGGGGTATAGTGACAGATATCAAGCCTCAGGGGTGACAAAACAGGTTTGACCTGACGAGACCCCACATTATCTGAAGATCTCAAGGCATGCTTTCAGTCATATGAGGTCTTGGGAGCAATCTTCTGTCTTCTAAAGATTGCATGATTAATCTCAGAGCTTTGACATAATGACAAACGTGCTTGCAAGAGGCCAGAAATGAGGAGAAAAAAGAGATTTTCTATTTTATAAGTTACCGTAAGCTGTATATAATCGCCTGTTTTGGGTAAATAACAGCGGCATGAATGGATTTCCACTTCAAAAGATGGATAAAACTATGATCCTTCATCTGTTTGTGCATGCAGAAAGGCGGACGCAGATCTAGATGTGATATACTAATTAAATTTTGCATTGCCGAGAGTATAGTTTCTCAAATGGCAGTGCATGTGTCAAATGCACAGCACAAGCTAAATAAACGAGAGCAAAGAGTTAAATATAAAAAGTAAATGATGAATAGACTAGATGACAGGCGACCCTCTGTTGGAATACGAACAAATCCCTAAAGAATTCAGGTGAGGTCTTGCAAAACTAGAGGGTGAAGGAATGTGGAAATACAACTCGGCATGCTGTTATTACTGAGGGTATAGAGGTGAAAGCAAGAGAAAGAGAGTAAACCACAAATGAATCTTCCTGCAAACAGGTTAACTCAGAAAAACATGGTGAAAAATAGCTGTATTCACTCACACGACAACCTTAAACCCCTCAATCTTTCAAAGCTGCAGCAGGTGTACAGATCTGAAATCAATTTTAGTACATACATGTGTTTATAATGGCAATAATTGCAATGCAAACTTCTATATTCAAAGTGCAGAACACAAAAAAAGCTATTGCTCCATGATTTTATTCAACAAATGTGATCCAAAATGTCACATTTGTTAGTGTTTTAAAGCGAAATGCATAAATATATGCATTAAATTGCATAATATTTCATTTCTCCCATTAGAAAGCAGATAGCTGACATAAAATGCTTGAGCTAAGTGGACAAGTTCTTTAGTGTGACGTGCAATAATTCACCAAAAACTTTATATACAGCATTTTTGTTGTTGTTGCTTATGCATATTTATGATCTCATATTTGTACTTTTTAATCATGTCGCGGGACCATTTCAAAAGAGTGAAGGCAGAATAGATTCAAAGAAAGTGCTTTAATTTGAAATCAATAAGTTGATTTTGACGTAATGCATCAACTACCCAAATGTAAACATCTTGTTCCAGAAGAAGCACTTTACATGTTTGCATTGCGTTTAAAGTGCATATACATAATGCATCTCCTCCACTCACCCGAGTCTAGAATAAATGAGGCCGAAACACAGGAGCACGTTAAAGATCCACAAGCGTAGGGGTCTGACCATGATGTCCATTCAGTGCAGAAATCCACCTCACATCGGCCACTCCGTTCCACCTGCGCAGGCAAACACGCTGTTTCGGTCTCTCCGACGGGGCTTTCTGATTCCCTGTAAAGTTAGAAATCTGAGAGCCATAGTCAGGGTTCAGATCGAGGATGCTTTGCCGTCCCGTTCTCGGGTTTGAAAGCAAGATTGAGGGTTTTACAAACGCTGTGTTTTCAAGGAGGAGCGAATTGAATGTTTTCAGGTGAACCTGCCGTGAGCGTCAAGTTCCTCCTCTCTCTCTCTCTCTCTCTCTCTCTCTCTGCCTCTCTCTCTCTCTCTCTCTCTCTCTCTCTCTCTCTCTCTCTCTCTCTGGTGGAATGCCGACGGTTTTATGTTCCAGGCTCATCGACTGCTGCTGGTTTGTTAAATTCTTTCCATTTCTCCGCAGGTGAAAGTCTAGGGCAGGTAACTCAAGCTTTATCCACGCCTCTTCAGCTTTACACTCACAGATGAGAGCGTGAAACACGTGCTTTGGCTGCACAGACCGCAAATGAAAGGTTTCGTGGCTCAACCCTCTCTTTTCATAATGAAATTGGCTGTAAGTCTATTGCACAATCAAGTGATCATTCCATGCATACGTTTCACGGTTGATATTTCATGACTCGGGGGAGGCGGGAACTAGATTTTCTTTCTTGGTTCGGACCCTTTACACGTTCAAAGATATTTTGTGGGTGCAAACATCATGTTAAGCGATGCATTTGAAGCAGAGGTTGGTTTTCTAACAGATTAGAATGCTGTGTGCCTCCATAAAACACATTTTGTGGGTGCAAACATTATGTTAAGCGATGCATCTGAACCAGTTGTTGACTTTATGGATGCATTCCCATAAGATGTTTAATATCGCAATCGTTTTAGGTTAAATGGGCAGCAAAGACATGTGTCTCCTCGAGAGCTTCAGAAGAGATCTCAACAATGTTCTCAAGATCAAAAAGTCTTGAAAAGGCATTCATTTTATAGCTCTGTAATCTTACTGTACGTCAACAACTGAGTTGATTGAATTGTGCCAAGGAAATCAAATCAGAGACAAAAAAATAAATAAATCACCAAATCTGTTTATAAGAGGCTGATAAGAGATTAAAAAGATGCATATTTATATAACTTAATAACTCAAGCAGTTAGAGATTCAATATATCAGCAGTTGCAATTCTAGATAAGTGAACTACATAAAAGCTAATTTTATATATGTATATATAAAAGCTAAGTTCATATCTATGTTCAAGTCAACTATCATGCGGTTTCTGTACAGGTTCAGCAAGAGATTCAATGCAATGAGAAAACAACACTCCCCCTTGTGGTAAAGAGCAAACATCTCACTGCAACCGCCCAGGATTACACATATGATTTCACTGGATTATATGGAGTACATTTAATAAGCATATTCTGAGAAACTAATACCTTAAAGCTTATAATTAATACCCAGTGTTCTTAGTAGAAAAACGTTGCTGGGGCAACACAAGAAATGTTCAATTCGACATGTGTTCATACTGGTTTTGGGTGGTATTGTGTGTGTGTGTGTGTGTGTGTGTGTGTGTGTGTGTGTGTGTGTGTGTGTGTGTGTGTGTGTGTGTGTGTGTGTGTGTGTGTGTGTGCGTGCGGTATGGCAGTGCCTGTCCATGCTTCATTCCAGCTGGCATGCCTACAACTCCTGATAACCAACAATTGAACCAGTTAACAGTAATTTTTAAGATGTATGACTAGCGGTAATGCAGTAATTCCGGCAAAGCTGTGAATTTCTAGTCTTGCAGAGTTTTCTTTAAGGGCACTATTTTAAATAAAATCAATTTTAAGAAATAAAAATACTTTTAAAGAACAGAAATGATTTTCTTCCTCTGTATTTTCGTCTTGTTTTTCAGTATAAATGTCTAAACTTTCTTAAATCTAGATACATTTACTTAAGAAGCAAACTTTACTTAAGATATTAAGTATTGTTTTCTACAATAATTGATCAAAATTAAGTGAGTTTATGCTTAAAACAAGAATAAATATCTGCCAGAGGAGTCAGAAAAATGGATTTTTCTTTTCATGTTTTCTTTTTAAGCGTAAAGTTACTTCATTTTAATATATTTTTCAGCTAACAAGACTTAATATTTTACTGCATTTTACATTTTACTGCATTTTACAGCCCGGAAAAGTATCTTGATTTAAGAATGTTTAGATATTTGTACATGAAAACAAGACAAGAATACTGAGTAAAGGCCTGTTCATGCCAAGAAGGATAACTATAACGATAAAGATAATGAAATAAATATAAATATAAAAAAATAGCACGCCTCATTGCATGTGTAAATTCATAAGTCGACACCATTGCTGAGTATTTTCTCCTTAAAACTGCAGTGAACCAAAGACAGTCTCAAAAACACGCTTTGAAATCGCTGGTGTTTCTGACGTCACAAACTACCTTGTAACCAATCAGATCAACGTGTGATCGTCAACCAGTGGATCTCTGAGCTGAGTGAGTGGAGGCGGGGCTCATTTGCATATTCATAGAACCACGCATACTAAATGAGGCAAGGGTGTCGAGTTACATTCAAGGTATTTAAGGCATGAATAATTTTTTTTGCCATTTTGGTGATCAAAGATTCGTTTTAATACAATTTTATAATGGCAGTGAATAGAGACCAGCTTAAAAAAGACGCAAAAGTATCACAGAATGATGATTTCAATGATTCCAAGTGGTCTGGGGGTTTACGATAGGGTTTGTGAAAATCAAAACCAAAATTTCATGTATGATTTAACAACATTTTTGACCTTGGCCATTGGTCTTCTGTGCTAGACTGCAAAATTGTGTTAAATTACACATTAAATTTTGGTTTGTTTTTCACCAAACCCTATCATAAACCCCCAGAACACTTGCCACATACGGCATGCTTTCTGACGTTTAAAATTCTCCTTTTGGGGTCCATAAAAGAAAGAAGTTCACACGGCATTAGAACAACACCAGGGTGAGTAAATTATTGAATTGAAGATCTGATTTAATAAAGTAAATAGATTGTAAATGAAGTAAATTATTGAATTGAATGACTTAATTTTCATTTTAGGGTGAACTATCCCTTTAAGAAAATCACTTTTTGCCGTGGCAACATGAACTGAAGTATAAATTCTCAACAATATGCAAAATTAACTTTAAAAAAAAAAAAAAAAATGCAATGAAATGAATTGCAATGTTCTCAAATAAAGATATTACTGATGTGTACAGCATAGAATTAGACCAAAAAACGTCTTTAGAAGTAAATAGTACTTGCATATTAATATATCATTGAACGTAAACCATGACCCACTGTCTAGCAACCGTCCAGCTGATGTTAAATGAGGAGAAACATCTGACTTGAGCAAAAGTCTCCATTTGCTCTCCATTGAATCTGAAACAATTGAGAGATTGTGAGACTAAAACCGAGGCCTACAAATGTAAACGTGGCGGCACACAGATGGACACACACACACACACACACTTATGAAGTAATGATTCTCCAGTACTTCCTGTTAATGGCACTAGTATGTCACTCATCTGTTCAGATGGTTCATTTTTGTTGACAGAGAAAACCCAACAAACCACAGCAATGCTTTGTTCCTTGACATCCCTTCTTTTACAGTTTTAAGAGCGCACTTCAAAACAAGCTCACAGTTACACCAGATGGTCGCTTGACGGATTGAAACTCAATATAAAGTCGCTCAGGGGGTGATTGTTGCGGCGAGGCGGTGTTTGAAGCGTCCGCATAAAACCATGGTCTTGTTTGTCACCATGGCCGTAATTTTTTGATTTAGCTTCATTAAAATGTTTAAAAGACAACGCTTTTATGAAATCCAATTGTCAGGATGGCACGTCACTGCATTTTCACGCCACATGTTGGTGTGCGTGCAGACGGTTTTGCGCTTTATTTGAGTCGAATGCGTTTCCAAAAGGACTTCAAAAAGGACAAAGGATGATGTCATATGAAGACAAACAGGTCGAATGCACACAAATTGCTTCTCCATGAATGGCTAGCTTAGCTTACAGTAGCTTTGTGAGTAGCTATTAAAGATATTGTATTATAAACTGAAACGCAGTAGGTTATAAACTTGTTGCGAGATGTGAAATTCCCCTATGCAACATAAACGGCTATTAAACAAACACTGTTAACTAGCGCTTACTCTGATGCATTGGCTCTGTCTCAAAACCTTAATGCGAGTAGAAATTCAAAGCATGCTCGAATTCATTCAGTTTTCCCAATATTGTATTTTTATTTGGGATGCACCGATATGAACATTTTGGCCGATACCGATAACCGATAAATCTTTGTATTTGAAAGCCGATAACCGATATATTGGCTGATACATCTAAACCAACATTTTTATATAATTTTGAGAGCCTGAGTACAAAAACAAAAGTCTCACCATTAAAAGCCATGACCCAAACACACAATTATAATGTTCTCATTATAATTATATGTAGCCGATATGACAGATTGCGCTGCACATGTTGAACTGAACAGTATTTTCCTTTTTTGAAGTGATTCCAATCATATTTCAAGCAATTCAAAACCATCATGTTGATCAGTGCGCATCTGAAGTGTCTCAGCTGAAGGGAATAATCCATTATTTATCAGCTTTAATATATCGGCCAAATTTTTGTATCAGGCCGATAACTGATATCGGCCGATACCAATATGGTGGACGATATATAGTGCATCCCTAATTTGTATGCTTATTAGAATTTGAATCACATTCCTTGCAACATGATGATACCAAAGACTGTTGAAATCAATGGTCAAATCTTTTTCTGCCTGCTAAGTGTTCCAGATTGATCATTTATGAGGTTTCATTTCTGATCTATGATCAAACCTCTGATCATTTCTATTTCATCTATGATGCAGTCTTATAGTACATTTACACAACAACAATGAATGGAAAAAAATTTCACCTTGCATTTCTCACGTACAGACGACAACATTGTCAAAACGATCCCCGTTCACACGGATCCGCGAAAACGACAAAAAATGCTGTATTATTCATGCCAGGCCAGTAGGTGGCGATGTCACTTTGTAAAAAACGACGCGCCTATAGACCTTATGCACCAGAGAAACAAGGGCGCCGCCATCTTTGGAAAATTGTCTTTTAACTTCCGTTTTGCGGTCGCTCTGTATATTTATATGGCATTTCTGTCCAGGAGTAATTAACTTTTTAAGTGGATTTACTTAATGTAAAGTTAACGAAAGTTATCATGAGGACTGTAATGTTTAAAGCAGATGACTTAACAAATGTAAATCGACCGGGAAGATTTTAAAACGAGCCGTTCATTAATAAACACGCAAAACGCTGTGAAAATACAGACCGGAAGTCAAAAGACAATGAGCGCAGCGCTGAAAAGGGGCGGAGCTACATAAGGTCTATAGACTGAACATGTAATACACGCCATTTTCTAAAATGTGCGTTTTTGTAGTTTACACGAAGACGATAACGATATAGTTTTGCACTTTGAAACACGTTTTCAAAAGTTTGCGTTTTCAGGCCCCCCAAAACACCATCATAGTGTAAATGTACGGCCAAAACCAATACATTTTTAGTTGAAAACTAAACCCTTAGAAGGTAACTGCCTATGTACACAGCAAAACTAGGTTTTAGAACAAAGCCAACATATTAAAGTCAGCATAAAAAAGGAAGTTGCACTAGTGTTTTCCTCCCTGTTGTAACATATATATCCGAGTGAAACTTTTCTGGAACAAGCACAAATGTGGGCGGGGCTTGATTTTGTAGGAAATTGACTGGATGGTTGTGGTTTGCTGTTGGTGGATCTCATGTGAGTGACAGGTTGCCCCGCCCTCGTCATCAGAGAAGAGAAGAGATGAGCTGTTATAGAGGGAGAGGAATTTATTCTGATATAAGATTACATGAGGCACAGTGTACTCATTGTTAGAGTAACAAACAGCACTAATAAACGACAAGATGAATAATAATGTTCCTGAATACCAAATCGTGCGAGTCAGTGAAGTGATCAACCTCTATTTACTGTAAACGCTAATAGCTGAGTTTACACAAATGTCCTGTGGAAAACCACACTTTGACTCATTTCATTTGTCTTGAGTTAATTTATGTGTATCTAGCGCAGGCAGATGACACAACTGACTTGGGCAAAGCAGAGGAGTAAAGACGGTGATTTACCAGACTGTCATTAGGTCAGGGTTTGGCTGGTTAACTGTTCCAGTTAGCCTCAGCATGTATATGTGCCGCAAACGTGGTTGTTTTGCAATTACACAGATGCTTCACCAGTGACCGAACAACTGTTATTAGAATGAGATCCTTACTTCTGTTTTTGTCTTGTTTCCAGTACAAATATCTTAACATTCCTAAATTAAAATACATTTACCAAAACCACATATAGTATTAACCCTGTCCTAATGTTAGCTGCACGATTAATCGTTTAAAGATGGCAATCCCGATTCAAATTTGTGCCTATTAGACCTTTGATAAAATCACACCGGGATATTTAAATTTTAGAGAGCAGTTGTCATGTTTAGGTATGAAACAGCTTTACATAAATTCTTTTAAGCCACACAGTATCATTATTTATGTCTTACAATCATTCAAATGATCACAGAAGTACTGGGATAAAAGGTTATAGTTCAGATATAAACACTGTAGCGATCAAAATAGAGTAAATACAGAACCAATTTAGCAACACCCTAGCAACCATCTAGCAATTCAACTACTTAGAACACCCCAGCACCAATATAGCAACACCCTAGCAACCATCTAGCAATTCAACTACTTGGAACACCACAGCACCAATATAGCAACACCCTAGCAACCATCTAGCAATTCAACTACTTGGAACACCACAGCACCAATATAAAAACACCCTAGCAACCATCTAGCAATTCAACTACTTGGAACACCACAGCACCAATATAAAAACACCCTAGCAACCATCTAGCAATTCAACTACTTGGAACACCACAGCACCAATATAGCAACAGCCTAGCAACCATCTAGCAATTCTGTAACAACTACTTAGAACACCACAGCACCAACATAGCAACACCCTAGCAACCATCTAGCAATTCAACTACTTGGAACACCACAGCACCAATATAGCAACACCCTAGCAACCATCTATCAATTCAACTACTTGGAACACCCCAGCACCAATATAGCTACACCCTAGCAACCATCTAGCTATTCAACTACTTGGAACACCACAGCACCAATATAGAAACACCCTAGCAACCATCTAGCAATTCGACTACTTATAACACCCCAGCACCAATATAGAAACAACCTAGCAACCATCTAGCAATTCAACTACTTGGAACACCCCAGCACCAATATAGCAACACCCTAGCAACCATCTAGCAATTCGACTACTTGGAACACCCCAGCACCAATATTTATTTATTTATTTATTTATGAACATTTATTAGAGGATAAACCCCATGAGATGAAACATCTCGTTTTCATGGGGGTCCTCAGGATCATATCCAAACAACATAAAACAGCAGAACAACAGAGTAGATACAATCAAATCATAATAATAATAAAATAATAATACAACAACAATAAAAGAAAACCAAAAACCTTAGCGCACGCACTCACACACATCCACACGCACACCTGCACACACACACACACACACACACACACACACACACACACAAGCTCTCACTAACCCCACCCATATAGCAACACCCTAGCAACCATCTAGCTATTCAACTACTTGGAACACCACAGCACCAATATAGAAACACCCTAGCAACCATCTAGCAATTCGACTACTTATAACACCCCAGCACCAATATAGCAACACCCTAGCAACCATCTAGCTATTCAACTACTTGGAACACCCCAGCACCAATATAGCAACACCCTAGCAACCATCTAGCAATTCAACTACTTATAACACCACAGCACCAATATAGCAACACCCTAGCAACCATCTAGCAATTCAACTACTTGGAACACCCCAGCACCAATATAGCAACACCCTAGCAACCATCTAGCTATTCAACTACTTGGAACACCACAGCACCAATATAGAAACACCCTAGCAACCATCTAGCAATTCGACTACTTATAACACCCCAGCACCAATATAACAACACCCTAGCAACCATCTAGCAATTCAACTACTTATAACACCCCAGCACCAATATAGAAACACCCTAGCAACCATCTAGCAATTCGTCATCATAATATCCCAGTACAGGCCAGAAAAATAACATGCATATATTGGAGTTCTGGGTATTTAAGTCTGTCATTGCCAGTAACTAGACTCTCCGGCTTTTGACCACTAGATCGCCATCAGCGCTAACCTGATGTAATTCTCCTTCTCCTCCTGAGCTTGTCATAAGCAGCTGAACGCTCCCAATAGAGTCTGCTTCCTTACATTTCACTCAATCTCTGAGAATCCTGGAGTACAGATAAGTTAACTAAGCTTTTTTCTGTTTTGGCGAAGCAACGTCTTTCTGTCTCTTTAAATATTATTAAGTACTCTTGACCAATGGCTAAATAAAATCAGCCAGTGGGCAAGGTTGTGTTTGTGTAGGAGCTGGTTCAGCTGGAAGCCCCTCTCCCGGACAGGGAAACAGATTTATCCGGGATGCCAAACCCGAGAGAGGCGTCTCGGTTTGCTTCTGGTTGTCCACAGCTCGAGCCCTTACAGGCCTCCTACACCAAGATTCTGCACACAATATTAATAAAAACTGCATCACTATTAATTCTCATATTTAGGGCTTGAAATCTAAACTAACCCACTTACTTTAAGTTTTAAAATTCATCGCATTTGAGCACACTCAAATCTAGTGTGCTCAAATTTCACCTGATGAAACGTGAAGTAAAATCCCACAGAACACTCTAGCATCAAAGTTGCTTGAATGAGTAGCACTGTTTACTGTGGACGCTTGTTTTTATCTCAGAATTGCGTGATATAAAGTCACAATTGCGTGAAATAAACTCGCAATTCTGACTTTTTTTTCTCGCAATTGTCAGCTTACGTCACAATTCTGACATTATAACGTGATTGTGATTTTATATCTGGCAAATTTGACTTTATAACATGCAATTCTGACTTTACATCTGGCAATTCTGAGAAACAAAAAGATGTAAACTCCCAATTGTGAGATAAATGTCACAATTATCTTTTAAAATATTTTATTCTGTGTCGAAATAAAAGTCCCGCACAACAACCAGAGCAGCAGGACATAAATGACCAAGTAACGTTTCCACTGGCAGTGCGAAGGCAACCAGAAAAATGGTCGTAGGGGAACTTTTATTTCTATAACTATGATGCGGAGGGTATTTACACCTGGTCTTTTCATGATCTTACCAGTGCCAATGCCGCTCTTTCCCCTATTGTGTTCTTTGATCTTGAAAATAGCTGATGACAAATAAAGTGAAGCACAAATCTGTTGTTTTCATTGACGTGAACTCCGTTATATTTGCATGTAGTGCAGTAATTGAAGATACACGACACCGTTTTCAACAAAAAACGTAAAACTTTTTATGCGTTTTGGCCTTTCGTTTAAACAGCAACGGCCTAAAAAAATAGTTTCAAAGCGCAAGTTTTTGAAAACGGTCTCGGTGTAAACAGCAAAAACCCGAATCTCTGAAAACGATGACGTCGTGCACATGCGTATTACGTGTTCAGACTATAGTGTTTCATCGCCATCTACTGGCCTGGCAGCAGAATACAGCGTTTTTAGTCGTTTTTGCGGATCCGTGTGAATGGGGATCGTTTTTACAATGGTGTCGTCTGTACACGGAAAACTCTCTATTTTAAGCATATCGTTATCATGTAAACGTACCCTAATATTAATTTTGCGGAGACACATTTATGTGGCAGACCATTTAAACAAATCAGAGAGATGAAGTGACCCAGTGTTTATTCTCTAGTTACAAAAAAAGCAGCACTTACATCAGCTTGCTGTGCCGTCGACCACCTTTGACAATGAACGCTACTGTAATGGAAAGCGTTTGGTTAGACTTGATTGACCTCAAATTGGATTATCTAGGCGACCTTTACTAGACTTGCACAACACAAAATCAGCAACCTGGAGCGACATAAATCCCAAACTCTCTTCCATTCATGCACAGTTTGGTATGGATAATGAATGCCGAGTCATGTTCGTTTTCAACCCAGGAGCAGTGTATGCAGATACCCCGGGCCGAGTCCACAGTCTGGCTTCTGTTCTCAGCACGATTACCTCGAGTCTGAATGCTGGGACATGTCTTTAGTGGAAAGCAGGCTTTTTTTCTCTTCTTGAGGTTGTGATGCTGCTCGCCAAAGCCCGAATGCCACATTTTGAGAGCTTGGATAAGGATCCGTAAGAAGTCAATAGGGAGCGATGTTCCACTCATGTAGAAACCCTCAGAAGCTAATTTTCTATTTGCAGATGAGGTTCAGTTTGCATCAGGGTCCGACTCCAAAAGCCCACTATACGCCTTGTTTCTGATCAGGCAACTACTGAGACTACAATGTCTGTTGCCTTCACCTGCTATCGGAAATTTCGAGTGTGTTGCATTCAGATGTTTTTGTTGTCGGAAAGAATGGGAATCATGGAGGACACCAGATTTATTCTTGCTTAATTCTTAAGGAAGAGTACCCTGGTAATCCAGAGTTCTCGCGAGAGCACAAGTTGAATTTGCTCAGCGAGTTACTCTGGTGTCGAATAATGATGCTCATTAAATATGCCCCTCGATCTGAGCTGCACCAATCACATCGGGTTATCTGATATAGGCGGGCCAGAGGCGAGATGACGACAGCGCTGTGACGTCGAAGTCATTAGTAAAAATTGCAAGATGGCTATGGATGAACACTAGTTGTTTGAAACGGCTTTGGCCGCTACAATGAACGAGTTAGTCTTGGCTTTTTATCTAAAAGAGGAACAGAAGACGCCGCTCGAATCCTTCCTTTGCAAGAAGGGCGTTTTTGCTGTTTTGCCGACCGGATACGGTAAGAGTCTAATCTACCAGTTAGCTCCGCTGGTAGCTAAGCGATAACTTGTTGTGATTGGTCGTAGTGTTATCCAATTGCGTGCAGTGAGATTTTCAAATGCATGCTTTGTGCCGCCCCTCAAGCTGGCCGATTTTCATTAGTCGATGCCAGACCATTAATCTTTCAGATTTAGGTCTGGATTTCCAGGCTAGAGGAAGAGCCAAAATGTACTGAAAATACATGCTATTTTTGCTGTGTATAAAACATTCAATATGCTTCAAATGATTATTCATGTATGTAAATATGCTCTACTTTAACAAAAATAGAAGGCGATGTACTGTAGCTGTTGGGGAAAAAACGAATAAAGAAGTCTATGGCACGCCCAACTGAGTTCCCCAGCAGTAAATACGACCCGAGAGAGGGCGTTCGTGTCAAATTTCCGACTAGGAAACTCGTAGATGACACTGCAAAAAAATAATTGTCTTCCGTAGTATTTTTGTCTTGTTTTCCAGTACAAATATCTAAAACATTCTTAAATCAAATTTACTCAAGAAAGTAAAATGACATGATACTGTAGCTGGTCTTGTTTACTGAAAAAGTTTTATCGAAATCAAGTGATTAAAAACAAGAAAACATGTCTGCCAATGGGGGTCAGAAAAATAAACTTGTCCCTTTAAATTAAGTTTATTTTTCTGACCCCCACTGGCAGATATTTTTCTTGTTTTAAGCATAAATTAACTTCATTTTGATAAATTTGTCAGAAATCAAGACCTAATATCTTACATAATTTTGCTTCTATATTTTGATTAAAACAATTCTGAGGTCAAAACAAGGAAAATAATCCATCTTTGAGCTGGACTTAACCTTTTCATTTCAGAACAATGCCTTAAATTTAAGTAAAATCAACTTGGATTTTTGAGTCATTTCAACTTAAATTACATTCATATGACTTCAAAAAATGAGAATTGAATCTTGTATAACTTTTTTTTTTTTAAGTTAAAAATGCTTAACTTATTTTGATAAATTAAAGCAATGTAAAAACATATGTTGTCATTACATTTTGATCATATCACTTTATAAAATGAGGATTTCTTGAGCATGGTGATTGGGTTCAGAGCCAAAATTATTTTTCCGACCTCATTGGCAGATATTTTTTTTCTTGTTTTTAACAATAAACTTTGATCCGTTTTTCAGTCCTAATATTTCAAAGTCATTTTGCTTCTCAAGTATCTTGCTATAAGAATGTTTAGATATTTGTACTGGAAAACAAGACAGAAATAGGCTACTGATTATTTTTTGCAGCATGATGAGATCACGTCGATACCGGACACAATGCGAGCCACTCACGCCCAACCGCATCTGACCTTTCTGAAGAATGATGCCTGTGAAGGAAAAGCAAATTCTCAATTACACATTGCATGCACATGGACCCAACAATACAGCCGCCAAACGGGGCATAACGGGAATGTGGTTTGAACTCCTGGTTGAAATATGATGTGGAGTCTAGAGTAATTTTACATACTGCCGCAGTCGGTGTAAGAGAATATTGATTTATCACCTCTCCCTTAATTCCCCATTATCTAGTGTATAATTACCTTGTGGTGTCATGCACCTGTTTATGAAATCATTTGTCTTGCTACACTTCTGGAAAACCCTAGTTAAAGCTGTCGGTTCAAATCAACACAACTCACATCAAGTGGGGATTTGCTGCACACTGCAAAGAAATGCATGGCTTTTTTGTCTTGTTTTCCAGTACAAAAATATTTAAACATTCTTAAATCAAGATACATTCACTGGAGATGCAAAATGACTTCAGATATATCAGACAAAGGGCAAATTAGCATATCCGGATCATTTCCATAATGATCAACGCAATCTAGCGTCTGGTTTAAGACGTGTTTTTTGGGTGGTAAATAATGGTGCAAACCTTAGTAAATCACCTTGCATGATTCATTTAAACACTCTCCTCCCATAAATTTAGCGTCTGAAAGGGATACTCCTACAGATGCATGTGCAATAAGGTCAGCCGCAGGAATAACCCTGTCCAGCGCTAATTTTTCACTGCGTGTCTTTAGTAAATCCTGACAGTGGTTTTTTTAACGCCAAAAAAAAGGGTTTGTGCTGACGCAAGCTGTTAGTAAATCTGACCCAGATAGTCTTATTTTCTGAAAATGTTATACAAATGCTTTATGCTAAAAACAAGTACAAATACGCAGAAAATGGGAATTTGAACTCACACCCGTACATTTTCAGGACTTGCAATCGCGCTGTGTGAGCAATTATTGGTTGGGGGAGAATCGTTAACAGAATCATGAATCAGTGTTACACAGATATTGGAAACCAAACTAGTATGGAGAAGAAAAATAAAATACTATGGAAGTCAATGGCTATACCGTCAACTGTTCGGTTTCCCATTATTCTTCAAAAATTCTTCTTTTGTGTTCAGCAGAAGAAAGAAACTCATACAGGTTTGGAATAACTTGAGGGTGAGTATAAATGATGACTATCCCTTTAAGGCAGATAAAAAAAAAAAATGTATCCGATAAGAAGAGATGCACATAAACTACAAATGTAAACACATTTACAAAATAAATCCCTCAAAAACTCACGTGACTTCGCCTCAACGGTGGATGTGATTGGATAACTGGACTAACCAGCGGACCAATCGCATTGCAGCTTCTCAAATGTTGTTTTTTTTGGTTTAATTTCCCTCCGCAAGCATCTCACACGATTGTGTTCCCAAACCCCAGCATCCGAACACAAGAGAACATGACAGCATGATTTACTAGTTGACAGAGTAGCCGGGTCAAATGTTTATGTATTGTACTAGTCTGCATTTATTTCTGCTAATTTCCACTTTTTTAAAATGAATCAATCATTTTGAGAGATAAAATGCAAGACAGAAAACCATTAATAGTGTTGTATTATTTTCCTATTCCTATCATATTATTTATGTTATGGCACGCAAATGTATTTATTTACAGACTCCCCATTAGAAACAATTACTATCCAAATAAACTGGGATAGAAGAAAGTATTATAAAATAATAACCTTTAATGGAGAACAGCTCTCATGAACGCCATTTTTTACTCAGATGTCCATCGGTGTTACTGAAATCAGTCTTACACACACACACACGTCATTATTCATTATTGTTTATACAATATTAGATGTTGCCGCTTTACATTCAGCACAAAATCTGCAGGAAACGTAGACGTGTGTATTAAATTGTGGCTTGGAGATCTTGGCGATCACACATATTTCTTTCACGCGAAATCCAAACATGGCACAACTGTTGGTCAGCCTTCGGCCTGGCAGCTAATGTGATACGTGTGGATGTTTCTGAAGACTGAAACGCCGCAAAGAAAGCTGGGCACTTTGAATCATCCATCATTAAGGGCGAGAAAAGGGCCGATGCTGTTTTAGATCTGGATGTTTTCAGCGGTCTTGTGTGATTATTCGCACCCCTGGGTTTGGGTTAGCGTGACGTGAGGCTTGAAATGGAAGCTAGTGCTCCTTGTCAAAGAAAACATAAAACATAATCGCTCGTGAGATATTTCCATTATCACATGAAGCTCTCACGCAATCAATCAAGTTGAGTACACATTAAACTGGCTACTGTGTGACATCTTAATAACATGATTCGCTTCGGATAATGACAGCTTACCTGGCCTGTTAGCTTAGCCTGTAGCGTTTGTGAGCTAATATAATCTCTTTTTTTTCCATGAGAAAATCATCTTTATTTATCCACCAGGACGGGTGCAATTGCATTTAACATGCTAAATACGTTTTTTTTAAAGCAGCCTGAGGTAGTTTGTTGGTTTCCTAACCTTTCAACGCAGTCTGTTTTGATTATTTAATTAGCACTTGTCGCACTGGGAGAACAATAATTAGAATGATTTATGCAAACGTTGTAAGCGCATAAGTACGCGAATTGGGACGCGATTATAATTCTGAAGCATTTCAAAATAGCATAGAAGACCGCAGTGGCGGATGTTTTTGATTTGTTTGGTCTGTGATCTTGCAGTCGACGGAAGAAGATCTACTTACATGATCATCTATAAGATGGTTAGAGAGCCACGATTCTGGTTAAATTGAGAATCATGATTCAAATAGAGATTGCGATTCTTCCACGATTCTGAACAAACAACAAACAAAAAATTGTCATTTACTGGAGGTTCTGACAAAATGTTAATTGCTGCAGTTAATTTAAAAATGTTTAATTGATCTGATGGATTTTTTTTATTTTTATATATACACCGGGTTTAGTGAATGATTCAATGACTCACTCATCAATACTTGTTTCATTACTGGGTGAATCAGCGTTTTTGAACAAATCTCTTGAATGAATGATTCAATGACTCACTCGTTAATACTTGTTTCATTACTGGGTGAATCAGCGTTTTTGAACAAATCTCTTGAATGAATGATTCAATGACTCACTCGTTAATACTTGTTTCATTACTGGGTGAATCAGCGTTTTTGAACAAATCTCTTGAATGAATGATTCAATGACTCACTCGTTAATACTTGTTTCATTACTGGGTGAATCAGCGTTTTTGAACAAATCTCTTGAATGAATGATTCAATGACTCACTCGTCATACTTGTTTCATTACTGGGTGAATCAGCGTTTTTGAACAAATCTCTTGAATGAATGATTCAATGACTCGCTCGTTAATACTTGTTTCATTACTGGGTGAATCAGCGTTTTTGAAGAATCTCTTGAATGAATGAATGATTCAATGACTCACTCGTTAATACTTGTTTCATTACTGGGTGAATCAGCGTTTTTGAACAAATCTCTTGAATGAATGATTCAATGACTCACTCGTCATACTTGTTTCATTACTGGGTGAATCAGCGTTTTTGAACAAATCTCTTGAATGAATGATTCAATGACTCGCTCGTTAATACTTGTTTCATTACTGGGTGAATCAGCATTTTTGAACAAATCTCTTGAATGAATGATTCAATGATTCAATGACTCACTCGTTAATACTTGTTTCATTACTGGGTTGAATCAGCGTTTTTGAAGAATCTCTTGAATGAATGAATGATTCAATGACTCAATCATAAATATTTCACTTGTTTCATTACTGGGTCAATAAGCGTTTTTGAACGAATCTCTTGAATGAATGATTCAATGACTCACTCGTTAATACTTGTTTCATTACTGGGGTCAATAAGCGTTTTTGAACGAATCTCTTGAATGAATGAATGATTCAACGACTCACTCGTTAATACTTGTTTCATTACTGGGTGAATCAGCGTTTTTGAACGAATCTCTTGAATGAATGAATGATTCAATGGCTCACTCATAAAAATTTCACTTGTTTCATTTACTGGGTGAATCAGCGTTTTTGAAGAATCTCTTGAATGAATGATTCAATGACATTAATTTTTACGTCACTTGTTGCCACCTACTGGTGTAACGATGTAATTATACAACCGTTATTTGAAGTGCCAATTTACTTGATTTTCTATTTTGATCGCTACCATAGACATCAGTGTTTATATCCGAACTATAATCTTTTATCCCTTCTGTGATAATATGATTTTATGAATATGAATGAATAAGTTTGTGGAGCCGTTTCATACCTAAACATGACACCTGTTGTGGTGTGATTTTGTTTAATAAAAACAGGCGTAAAATCGCGTGGATGTATGAATCAAGACTGCAATCTTTTAACGATTAATCGTACAGCTCTAAGTCTGGTGTTTGCTGAGATGGAAAAGACAAGCGTTAACATTTTATGAATGTGTGTGTGTGAGTGTGTGTGTGTATTCTAGGACTCATCTTCAAGCAGACGCTGTGTAAACATGACCTCATCGTCAATGTGGATGTCAATGGCATTCTCAGACCTGTTAATAAAGATGTGTTTTTCAAATGCTAGCATTTCATTTTCCACATTAGGCTGGTTTTAAATTCGCCATATGCAAAATGAGCTCAGCTCTCAATTTAAACTCAAACAGAGCTGGCTGATGGATTATAAACAATTATTCCACGTTGACTTGTGAAAGTCATTAGGTGCTGTTTTCTGGGCTGATGAGTGACAGATGACTGGAAAAGCTGGTGTGGAAACAGAAATCCACATTTACTATGAAAACTATGGGTACGTGGCATATGACTGAGGAAGATTTGACCTGCTGTGATCGAATGGGTCACGAAAATGTGTGTGTGAAAAACGTACGTGTATAAACACGGTGTTCTATAATACCTGGAGAAATTACGATATTATTTCTGACTTTCTGAGCCACAGACGTCATGTGACTAATCACTCTGGAAACACAGGAAAATCATCATTTAATTACATTTTCAAACCAATTAAGCAAAAACAACTTGCCAAGCTCAAAATGTCAAAATAAAAATGCAAACGGTTTTATTTTGAGCTTGAATGGGATCAATGGGACTTTGCTAATTAGCCAAATACCTTAGCATAAACACATAGTTAATGAAGTACATGCTAATTAAGGATAATGTGGTGAATCTGACATCCGTATTGTTCCATTTCTTGCTCTTCCAACAATATATTGTTCATGTAATAATAAAAAAAAAAAAATTACATTTTACATTCCAACAAACAAGAAATAACTGGACGTTTTGAATGTTCAGATAACATTCAGAAAAATTGTTTCATAACTTAATGGGAGCTGAATAATTATGCCAAACCATAGTATTCCATACTGTGTATTCAGCCAGAAAACTCTAGATGGCGCAGACAGACAGGTTCTCAATGCAATCTGCAAACAATGACATCATCTAACATGGCTCGAGCTGATTGGACTGATTCTGCAGCCAATGAGCTCGCTGCTTAACTTTTAAATCGTTTGGTCCTGTGTTTGCACAGGTTTAATCAGAAACCCTCCACCTCCCTCAGCTCCACCTACTGTATATAGACCCTCTGAGAGATGTCATGACTGAAATATACACTGATGAGCCAAAACATTAAGACCAATCACAGGGGAAGAGAATATCAACAAACGAGGCCACGTATTAAGGTCTGGGTAGATTAGATGGTAAGCAAACAATTAGTTCTCGTAATCAATGTGTTGGATGCCGGAGAAATGGACAGGAATAAAGATCTGAGCGACTTGGGTCAGAGTATCAGTGTAATTATACCGATAATAAATACTACCTTAAAATATAATGAACAACTAATGCAGGTTTGGGCTTTTTCTTGCCATTTTATTTGATTGCTAGTTGAACAAGAAAATGTACTTGCATTCAAATGCGACTTTATAAGCTTTCCTGTTGAGCTTTTGATAAATGTAACTTTCCTGTAGCTCTGTTGGCGCTTGCAACGGGTTCGATTCCCAGGGAAAGCAAGAACTGATAAGAATTTAAAATTTGTACCTTTAAATGCAATGCAAGTCGCTTTGGATAAAAGCGTCTGCCTAATAATGCATAAATGTATAATTTTGTTAACAGACTTGAATGAGAGTGAACTGCATATTTTTTGTTCTGCTCGAATGTTCTCACTCGTTTTCGCTGCATTTATTTGCTTTTGGTCAAAATCTGTCAATGGGACGTGGCTGAAGACGGTAGAAATTTTCTGTTGACCAGATGAGGCCCACAGCGGCCTGACCATCCAGTGCTTTCCCGTCAACCAAAGTAAAACTCATCGGTTGTACTTACGGGAACTTGATTGAATCCCGCTATAAATTGTCGGGCAGGAAGAAATGAGGACAGTTCGGTTAATATTGGAGTTGTGCAGTTCTCCCTCGATGCTAAAGACAATAAACTTCAATTGCGTTTAGCATAATTAGACCTGGAAACCATGCAATTACAAACACATCTCCAGGGCTGAATCACTAGACTATTAGGGGGAGCAATTCTAGGAAAATATAATTCAGTAGTTTTAGAGACCACAACTACAGATAATTATTTTTTTTCTCAGAAACACGTTGTAAAACAGAATATTCTGTAAGTTAATGTGGGAACGCAAGATGGTTTGCATCCCAAAACAAAGATGCATGTGTCAGTGTGCAGTTGGTGCAGTTCTCAACGCTACCAGTTGATGTCGCTGCAGCGCATCAGATCGTGGGCAACTCCCGTTGGGAATTTTCCACTGGAAAGGCAGGCTATTTGTTGTATTTTTCAATTAGGTTTTTGTGCACGTAATTGCAGAGCCATTGCTCCCAGTAAATGCTGTTCATTTTCTGTATATTAGACACCATACACGACTAAAAGCCCACCAATATTACAGTGAGAAACATAGCAGGCACGTGTAAGCAGAGCTGGATCATCCCAGAATGCATTATGCCACACACGGTTTCTGGAAACGCGGGGAAATTAAACATTTTGGAGAAATAATAAAAATCCAGTCTTGCAGATCAGCCGTAGACAACCAGCCAGGGGTATTGCTTATATTTTCTTACCTCAATCCAGTATAATATGTTATGCTTGTAAAGTGTTCCCATATCAAGATTGATGTGATGTGCAGATGTCGTACCTTGATATAAATCACAGAATGATAGTAGCCTAACATAAAAATAAATAAAAAAACAGCTGTACAATGGTAACCAGTAGAGGGCATAGTCAATATTTACAGAAAATGTCATATTGTACGATTCTGGCTATCACAAAATGAGTTAGTCACTTTGATATTAAGCAAACCAGCGTGCACACAAATTACCACACACACACAATGATTTAAACAGCATTTACAATAGTATCATATTAAGTTCCCAGGTGAATAACATTCAGGGCTCCATTTTTGATGAATTTACATGACATTCCAGACATTTATGAGTACTAAACAATGACTTTTAAAAATCTATTTGATAGCCTAAAGATTAATGGCACAAGTCATATTTAGGCTACAACAAAATAAACTAATTGCATGCACAAAATAGCATTGAAACATAGCATTAAAAAAGCAAAACATGCACATTCTTCGTTCTTCATTTTCTAGAAGCAGAATATAAAAACCTTGCTGTATTTTTGTGTAGTGTTAATAACATACTAGTGTAGTTACTAGTTACTCTACACAAAAGCAGCAATATCTAGCTGATGAATAGGCTATTATTGAGCAGTTCATAGCTACAAAATATAAATGTACTATACGGTTAACCTAACCCTAACCCTACCCAAATAGGTGTGGTCCGGATAACCGTATAGTTCCATCATATTTGTTCACACTGTTAAGCGCCCTCTAATAAACTGGTGAAACATGTTCACCAGTGACCATCATTGAGACTACTGGCAATATCACTGTCCGCCAGCAGGTGGCGCAGTCTCCTCAGTAACCTGAACCTCATGCACATTGTGGTGTTGTAACTTGTATGTATGGATCGGCATGCTCTTTTTCACATTACGCCTGTCTCTGTCGTGTCAGATTTTTGCAGGGCCAGAGACGGATTACATTCAGCCCAAATGACACACCAAACACACTGAAACACGGCCAGCTTTCCCAAGCGCTCGCCAACTGCTGCCCCGGGTCGGTGGCAAACACCTGCACATCATTACTCATTAGATTTGTTAACCATCGGCTCGGATTGCACGCGAGAGAACCCGAGGAACCGCTGATTGCTCGTGCAAACGGTCACATCTCCTCCAATCGAGCTGTGTTTCACTGACGAGAACAACCAGCTTCACACGCAGACAGAGGCTTCAACGTGCTGGTTATTAAAGCAGGCCTTTGCGTGACAAATCTTTTGTTTCAATCCGCTTTTAATAAGATAAGACAAGCTTCCGTGATGACGAGCCGTTGAAAAGACACTCAAGACTGAGATCTAATGGGGGAAAAAAACAGCAAAGGAAAGGGTGAAATAGGAAAACAAAGAGGTGATTATCATGAGGAAATAAGCTATGTGCACTTAAAGGAGCAGTTGATGAAATGAAAAGTCATCATTTAGGTTACTCACTCTCATGTTGTTGCAAACCTGTGAAACACAACATTTCATACAATGCAAGGGCTGTAAAAAAAAAAGCAGTAGTTTGAAAATTGACCATTGCTCTCAAATCTCATTTGCACATATGCATAGTCAAGTTATTGAAGTTATCAATTACAAGGAACAAAAAAACCCGAACCATCTCAAGTCTAATTTGCACAGATGTTCAGCTCAAATGTGGTGCGTTAAGAGCAAAATGTAATTGTTTGTTGAAAACCTTCCCTTTAGGTGTAGCTCTCAAATTTTAATCGTTTGGTTAAAAAACTACGCGTCATAATACGGAACTGCTAAAGGGATGTAGAGGGGAAATTATATTCCAGTGCTTTCGTGGTCGCTCACAAAAGTTTCTCCCAACGCTTTTTGTTGGAAAGTGTAAACGTTTTAAGAACATCCAAATTTTTCAGCAGAACATGGAAGCTTTGTGCACAAATGCAAAGTGTCTTGGGAGAAACGCAAAATTTTGCTAGCAAATACAGAGTATTTTTCGGATTTTTTTTTATTTTTGTAAAGCACAAAAGTTTTGTGAGCAAATGCAAAGGAAGAATGCAAGAGTTTTGCCAGCAAACTCAAACTTTCTTGGGGGAACATGAAAGATTTGTGAGCAGACTCGGCATTTTCAGAGGAATGCAAAAGGTTTGCAAGCGAACGCAACGTTTTTTTGTAGGAAAACGCAAAAGTTTTGTCAGCAAATGCAAAGTTTCTTGGGAGAAACACAAAGTTTTGAGCACAAATGCAGCGTTTTTTGCAAATGCAAAGGATTTATATATAGGATCGCAAAAGTTTTGCAAGCGAATGCGACGTTTTTTTGTTTTGTTTTTTGTTTGTTTGTTTTTAAAGCTCAAAAGTTTTGTCAGCAAATGCAGTTTCTCAGCAGAATCCTGAAGCTTTGTGCACAAATGCAAGTTTTTTGGGAGAAACACAAAGTTTTGCAAGCAAATGCAGCTTTTTTCGGAAGAATGCAAAAGATTTGCGAGCGAACGCTGCGTTTTTTTGTTGGAAAGCACAAACGTTTTGTCAGCAAATGCAAAGTTTCTCAGCAGAACGAGGAAGTTTTGCGAACAAATGCGAAGTTTCTTGGGGGAAATCAAACGTTTTACAAGCGAAGGCAAAGTTTTGTGTTGGAAAGCGTGAAAGGTTTGCCAGCAAACTCAAACTTTCTTATGGGGAACGTGAAAGATATGTGAGTGAACGCAGCCTTTTTTGTTGTTGTTGGAAAGCGCAAAAAGTTTTGTGAGCGTTTTTCGGAAGAATGCAAAAGTTTTGCCAGAAAACTCAAACTTTCTTGGGGGAACATGAAAGATTTGTGAGCGAACTCGGTATTTTCAGAGAAACGCAAAAGGTTTGCAAGCGAACGCAACGTTTTTTGTCGGGAAACGCAAAAGTTTTGTCAGCAAATGCAAAGTTTCTTGGGAGAAACACAAAGTTTTGTGAACAAATGCAGCGTTTTTTGAGGAGAAACGGAATGTTTTGTGAGCAAATGCAAAGGATTTATAGGATCACAAAAGTTTTGCGAGCGAATGCAAAGTTTTTTTGTTGTAAAGCTCAAAAATTTTGTGAGCAAATGCAAAGTTTCTCAGCAGAACAAGGAAGTTTTGTGCACAAATGCAGCTTTTTTCGGAAGAATGCAAAAGATTTGTGAGCGAACGCTGCGTTTTTTTGTTGGAAAGCACAAACGTTTTGTCAGCAAATGCAAAGTTTCTCAGCAGAACGAGGAAGTTTTGCGAACAATTGCGAAGTTTCTTGGGGGAACTCAAACTTTCTTGGGGAAACATGAAAGATTTGTGAGCGAACTTGGTATTTTCAGAGGAACGCAAAAGGTTTGCAAGCGAACGCAACGTTTTTTGTCGGGAAACGCAAAAGTTTTGTCAGCAAATGCAAAGTTTCTTGGGAGAAACACAAAGTTTTGTGAACAAATGCAGCGTTTTTTGAGGAGAAACGGAATGTTTTGTGAGCAAATGCAAAGGATTTATAGGATCACAAAAGTTTTGCGAGCGAATGCAACGTTTTTTTGTTGTAAAGCTCAAAAATTTTGTGAGCAAATGCAAAGTTTCTCAGCAGAACAAGGAAGTTTTGTGCACAAATGCAGCTTTTTTCGGAAGAATGCAAAAGATTTGTGAGCGAACGCTGCGTTTTTTTGTTGGAAAGCACAAACGTTTTGTCAGCAAATGCAAAGTTTCTCAGCAGAACGAGGACGTTTTGCGAACAATTGCGAAGTTTCTTGGGGGAACTCAAACTTTCTTGGGGGAACATGAAAGATTTGTGAGCGAACTCGGTATTTTCAGAGGAACGCAAAAGGTTTGCAAGCGAACGCAACGTTTTTTGTCGGGAAACGCGAAAGTTTTGTCAGCAAATGCAAAGTTTCTTGGGAGAAACACAAAGTTTTGTGAACAAATGCAGCGTTTTTTGAGGAGAAACGGAATGTTTTGTCAGCAAATGCAAAGGATTTATAGGATCACAAAAGTTTTGCGAGCGAATGCCGCGTTTTTTTGTTGGAAAGCACAAACGTTTTGTCAGCAAATGCAAAGTTTCTCAGCAGAACGAGGAAGTTTTGCGAACAAATGCGAAGTTTCTTGGGGGAACTCAAACGTTTTACAAGCGAAGGCAAAGTTTTGTGTTGGAAAGCGTGAAAGGTTTGCCAGCAAACTCAAACTTTCTTATGGGGAACGTGAAAGATTTGTGAGCGAACGCAGCCTTTTTTGTTGTTGTTGGAAAGCGCAAAAAGTTTTGTGAGCGTTTTTCAGAAGGTTTGCCAGCACACACAAAGGTTTTGCGAGCGAATGCAAAGTTTCTTGGGAGAAACACAAAGTTTTGTGAGCGAATGCAAAAGCTGTGAAATACAATCTCCCCGTCACTGTGTTGCGTAACATGCAGACGTACCGTATCGCGTCATATTTGAACATCTGTGTGATTGAGATTTGACAGCTGCTGTGGAAAACTCAATGAATAATGCCTCAAATTTGGGTCTGTTCCTCATATACATATGACTTCAGAAGATGTGGAGAGTCACATGGGCCAATCAGGATGCAAAAGAGGATTCTTCCGTTCATCTAACACGACTTAACCCTGTCACTTCCAGACAGATCTAGAGTTTCCTTTGCAGAGCCTCAGTCTTTTCCTCTGATTGCGTAGGACGAGGAAACCTTGAAAACCCTCCCGTAATCCTGCCGTCATGGCCTGAAGAATAAACTCAGAGGTGTTTTAACAGTAATATATCCAGCGCTCACCTCCATCCGTGCGATGTGTGTTTTGGATCAGCGGTGAGGGTGTGTTTGTCATTACTCCGGCGCAATGAAACGCAGATGTTGCATCCAAACTGGATGAGCGCTCGTGTGATAAAAGCAGGAACTTGACGTTTAGAGGAGAAATAAAGTGTGAAAGGAGGATGTTTTCCAGATCTGTCAGTGGGCCAAGAGAAGAAGAAATATAAATGTAAAACTATTAAACAACAAGGGGAGCTCTAACCTTTTATATTGTACGACATGAAGCAAATGCTAAAAGACAATATTAATAGGCTATTCTGCATTTTACCAATCAGAATTCAGTGGTAACAAATCATAGCATATCATTTATCCTTGTAGTTTCTGGTTAAGTAACGCTTTGGATCGCAGGTCAGAACACAAACACAGTTTAAGCATTAACAGTCTGATCCGGTCACATGACCTGGTCTGATGACATCATCTCCTGTTGGTCACACTGGGCTAATGTAATAAGGCCCGTCTGTGAGTGTGTTTCTGGGTCATCAGGGCTGATCCTCCGAACACGAGAGACACGAGCAGGTAACAGAGTTGCGGCGGGACAGACGGCCTCGGTGAACTCGAGCTGTGGAAGTGTGTGTGTTTATGAGGAGCTGGAGTCAGAGTGTGTGTGTGTGTGTGTGTGTGTGTGTGTTTATGAGGAGCTGGAGTCAGAGTGACAACTGTGACTGCCAGATCTCTGAAGCTCCTCTGATTGAACACATTACAAAGAGCAGAGCCTACACCTGTGTGTGTGTGTGTGTGTGTGTGTGTGTGTGTGTGTGTGTGTGTGTGTGTGTGTGTGTGTGTGTGTGTGTGTCATCCGCTGGAAACACAGGTCAACATGACACTGAAATGATCATTAACATGGAATCAATAAATAGATGCATGATATAAAAAAGTCAAAGTTTGGATCAGTAAATTCTTAGAAACTGGAACTCAATGAAAAACAATATAAAATCCAGGGGAAGGTTATATATTGTATATATATTGTGCTTTTTTTCAATTTTCAATTACTTTATATTTCATAAAATATTATATATATATAATGTATGTATATCTGTGCATATATATATGTATGTATATACAGTATATATGAATATGTATACATTTTGTTTGCTTTTTACATCTGTTACTTTATATTTAATATATATATATATGTGTGTGTGTTTAAGTGTTATTCAACATAGCATATGTATATAGTTTTATAAAGGTCAAAATCACTAATATTTATTCTGACTAGTTTATACTAATGTAAAATACCGTAGTTTGCACATTTTGACTTTATACTGTACTTATAAACAGTGTACAAATACTTACATATTAAACATCATCGCATTCGGTAATTTATGCGTAGTTCATATAGTTATACATTCACATAATAAAAAATAAAAAAAGCCATTAAACTTAGACATGTTCATAAACTGTCATATATGTTTTAATCTTAATGAAGCTTCAATTATGTTTTCAAATGGGTATATATATTTTTAAGCGTTACCCAATATTCAATGCGGCCAATAACAGCTTTTAGTCGGAGAGATGCAGGTGGGTTTGAAATCATCAAGTTTCTTTAAAGTGATTTATTATTCTCTCTTCCTGATGCAACACAAATTTCCTCACAGTTTATGTATATACATGCTTGCTCACCGAAATAATGCTTGAACATTTTCCCTCGGCAGGCGCGTGCACATGGGCGTTGATGGAGCAAACAGACACACATGCAAATGTCCTCCGTTCCCAATAACGTTCCGCACACAATCTTTATTTACACTCCGAGATTTCGGTCGGTGAGCTGACACTTAAGTTACTTTCCCTCTTTACATGTGTAATTAAAATGGTGGAAAGCCGAGCGTCTGATGCGTAACTGCGCGTGATCAAAGACGCGTCGCGGCGCGCAAACACGCACGACACAGATGCGATCGATCAAGCGCGCGCATGGAGTTACAAGGGGATTCGGGTCTCTCAGTGTCCCACATAACAATAATCCTCCATCAGGACGTCCTGGAGTTCACTGCGACACCGAAGGAACTGCTTTAGAGAATGTAGCCGGAGCTCAAAGTCTCAAACACCGAACAGAAATGCTCTGTCATCACATCTGAACTATCTCCTGATGATTTTAAGGTGAGTGTATACCTGGTGTAGTTTAATACCTCATTAAAAATAGCGTAATTCCTACTGGATTTAGAATTTAGAACAACTTTTTGAACAATTTCCCTATAAGATCTAATGATTCGCAATAGGATGAAATGCTGGAACATCAACATGAAAATACATTTTTAATGATTCTTATTTGATCACATTACGATCCTTCAGGAATGCTTCCAAAGTAGGATTCCTGTAGACAATCTTATAGGATTTTCTTCGGTAATGAACATATGCTATAATTAGTTTTAATAGAAACTGTGCGTGTGTAATGTAAATATTGTGAAGGCCTGTAATGTGGTCAGTGATATTTAACCGTGCAACATTATGAAATTTCATTTTAATACCTGTAGACTACTGACAGATTGCTTTTGTCCATGTGATGCATGAAATTTAAATAATATAATACATTCAAATTGACATAACTGTGCATATTGTGAATCGCAGGCGATGCAGTCAGTGTTTTTTTAAGCGAGCTGTCAACATGTTCGGCAGATTACAGGATGGCAGAATAATTTTAGGTATATGTAGGTTAATATTGTGTGTGCATAAACAATAACATGAACACTGTTAGGTCTCTAAGTTTCTACAACAGTAAAACGCAAAGTAAATCCTTGTTTTTTTGTGTGTGTGTAAAATAACTTATTCTGCACATAATTGTACAGCTATATGGTATTTAATATGCCCTTTTTAATCACCTAAGCTTTTTTTCTTTGTAAGGAAAAATGAAAAGCTTAATATGCACATTAAAATAATTCAAAAGTTTACATTGCGTCAAAAATCATGTCATATTAAATACCATACTGTGAAATTTACACAAATTTGGAAGTAGTGCAGTGGTCACGTCATTATTTTATTCCATATTTGAAATGTGATTGGTAAAGCATCACTGTACGATATTAAAACCATAATGATTTGTGCAGCTTGTGTACAGTATGGTTTTAGTTGCATGTGGAATGTGCTTTCTCGTGTAGTTTGATGAATCTAAGCATCTCTTGTTCTCTGCCAGATGCTACAGCTTTGCTCGCCAGGCAGTTATTGAAAGTGACTCGAGTCAAAGTGATAGTTTTGTGGTTTGTGACTGTGGTTTGGTGGTTTTGGCAGCACGCTTGACTCATCTATATATCGTCTTAGTCACTGTGGTTTGAGTCTGGTGCCATATTGCTGCTGTAAAAGCTTCATTAGTGCATCACTAAAGCATTTTGGGTAACTGGCTTCGGTCCCCGCGGCTGTAGAGAACTCAGTGATCGTGCATTGGTGGTAAAGTAGCCTACTAATTTATAATTTGCCATATCATCATTTCCAAAGAGTCATAAACAGCTCTAAATCTTTTAATTTCACGTCCGGGATGCATTTAAAAACGTTCTTTTTTCCTTTAAGAAATATGTTCATTTTAATGATGCACAAAAGCTCACAAGGTCAGTGTTTTTCTTGTTTTTGCAGTAAAAATACCTAAATATTCTTAAATATTGTATTGAGATACATTTACTTAAGCAAATTGACAAGATAAGAAGTCTTTTTTTCTGAAAAATGCTAAATGAAGTGACTTAAAGTGCTTAAAACTATAAAGCATGCAGTGCTGGGTAATAACTGATTGGGTGTAATCTAAATTACGTTAATAAATTAAAATAAAAAATTATATACTTGTAGATTATATTGGTTTAAAATACTCAATCAGACTACAGTTAAATTTTTTTATTGATTACATTAATATTCACAAAATGGCAGTGAATTAGTCATAATTTATTGATTCTCACTAATTCTTATTTATTATGTACTTTCTAAAACAGTCTGTTGTAGTCAGAGGCCACACAGCATATCAAATACAATATTTTATTTTAAAATGTAACATTTTTACGGTTTAATTAATCACACTTTTTCATCAACCTGCAGTTCCTTCACAAACCCCAGTTTGAGAAACCCTGATGTAATGTAATAGTTTTTTTGTTGATGATAAATAAATAAAAATAAAAAAAAATGTTAAATTATCTTTGTTTTTTTTTATATCACTAGTACAAGATTATCCTATTCAAATATATGTGATAAACAAGTTAAGGATAAAAGTACACTGTAAAAAAATTGCTGCCTTAAATTTTTAAGTACATTCAACTTGGATGTTTAAGTCATTTCAACTTAAATCACATTAAACTGACTTAAAAAATTTGCTGAATCTTGTATAACTTGTAAAAAAGGTTGAAAATTGCTGAACTTATTAACTGAGTTAAAGCAATGTAAAAACATATGCTGTCATAACTTATTGATCATATAATTGTATACAGTGTGAGGTCAAAAGTAATCTAAAAGAAGTCAGATTACATTGTAAAGTAATGGATTACATGCCATTTTATTCTGTAATGGATTACAGTTTATAAGTAATCTAAAACACGTCTGCAAATGGGGTCAGAAAAATAAACTTTTATTACTTTTTTAAAATTATAATTACTTTAAAGTAATTTTGCTTCTCAAGTAAATGTATCTTGATTTAAGAATGCTTAGATAGTACTGGAAAAAAAATATGATCAATAAGTTATGACAACACATTGCTTTAATTCATCAAAATAAAGTCATTTTCAACTTTTTTATGTTATACAAGATTCAAGTCAGTTTAATGTAATTTAAGTTGAAATGACTTAAACATCCAAGTTGATTGTACTTAAAAAATGTAACTTCTTTTACTGAAGAACAAGACAAAAATCATTTTTTTGCAGTGCACTATTGCAACGATTGAACACAAAATGCAAGCTTTAAGAAACATCTTGTCCTTTCTTTTTCACAATGCATAATGTTTCAAATGATCTTTACAGAAATAGTGAGCGATCAAAATGCGACTGGTAACTGTATTGTGTCAAAAACACTGCAATTTACTTCTCCTACAAAGCACATAATCAGCCATAGAAGAACCTGAGGAGAGCTGGAGTGCAGTGAAGGAGTTACGCTGCTGAATACAGTGGATTGAGGCGCAGATGTGAGTGTTTGCATGGTCGCACATGCACAGTCACCAGAGTTATAGGGGAAAGATGGACTCGGAGTGTCTGTGTGTGCCACTGTGTCGTGGTTTGTTTAACTCTCTCGCTATGGCAAGCCGTTTTGACTTTTATTCACTCCTTGAGGAATCAACAATTCAAGTTTCACAGTTAAAATGCTAACTCTTGATATCAGAAATTTGATTTCTACTAGTAAAAATTATAATTTTTGATATCTGTAATGGTATTTTCACTACGCCATTCAATTTCAATGGTTGATATCAAGAACTGACATGTGCACTAGTACCATGTAATTATATCAGATATGTTTACTTGTGAGAATTGTATTTCTGATATGTGAAATTGGAATTTCAACTAGTAAGAAATCAATTCTTGATATCAACTACTGAATTTGAAAGGAAGCCTATGTATGGTGACATTTAACTAGTGAAATTACATTTACAGATATCAAGAGATATAATTTTTACTAGTTGAAATTTAATTCCTGATATTCTTCTGCGAGTGATGACCTCATTGTTGATATCAATAGTTAAAAATTTTACTAGAAGAAATCTTATTTATGATATCAAGAATCACCATTTTAACTAATGAAAATGTAATTGTTGATATCGTAAAATTTACTCAATTTTTCTTTGGCACGTTTTTGCACGCATATTTTTTAAGTAAATTTCACGTATGGAATTAAGTAAAGTCTACTTAACTAAGTTAAGTTAACGTAACAAAGAAAATAAGTCATTTTATATTGGCTAGTAATATCTATTTAGTTGAAGTTTCCTTTGCTATACATTTCACTCAAACAATGTAACATTGAATTAAACCACACTTTTAAAGTATATGCTTTACTTAGAAACATCCAAGTAATTACATCAGAAGTAACATCAATACTTGGTAGACAATACACAATGACGGTAACATTTGATGGATCGTTTCTGTGTTTGAATGTGTCATTTTGAGTAGAAAATGAACTCCAAATGTCACAAAATGACAAGTTTACTAATCCTAACAACAAAAGCAATGATAAAACAGTGTAAATACAGCTGGAAAACAGTGAAAAATCAACCTCATTAATTATTCAAGGCCCAGTGCATGATGGGAACACCAGTATCAGAAGTAATTTTGCTTAAGTTTTATAGCGTTGATATTTACGCTTTAATTTCTACACACTTGAACTGAGTAATAATATAGAATTTACTTAATTTTTTTTTTAAATTCTTGCCTTAATTAACTTTTTCATGTAGAAATGTAAAAAAATTATCTGTAGTATTCTTCACCTCAAAATCATTTTTATCAGTGATATGTGAATTTGAATTGTTGATATCAGTAACCACGTAATTATTGATATCAACAATTATGATTTTTACTAAAATTTCAACAAGAAATCAGTTCTAGAAATCAACAATTTAATTTCAATGGCTGACATTTAACTAGTGAAGTCACAATTACAGATATCAAGAGTTATAGTTTTTACTGAATATCAAGAAGACATATTTCGGCGAGAGATGACGTCATTGTTGATATCAAGATTTAACATTGTTACTGGTGGAAATATAATTCCCGATATCAAAAATCAGCATTTTAACTAATGAAAATGTAATTGTTGATATCACAAATTCATATCCTCGAATGATTAAAAGTCAAAATGGCTTGCCATAATAATCACATTCATTTCACACACTAATTGTTGATATCAAGAGCAGACATTTGACTACAGTAACCACGTAATTATTGATCTCAAAAATGAGGAAAAGTGTATTTCTGAAAGGCCATCAAGAATCAGCATTTTAACGAGTGAAAATGGAGTCGTTGACATCCTGGGAATGAATCAACGTCCAAGCGGCTTGCCATACTCGCGCGTCTCTTCGGGCGTCTGCACGATGACCTAGTTCTGTGAGCGCGCGAGGGTTCATTTGAGGACAGGGAAGTGCTTTCTTTTCCAGCGTGAATCATGAAGGAAAAATGAACCCCTGGAACTAGTTGCCCCCTTCATTTTGGCATGTTCCTCCCCTTTGCTTTATTGTCTATTTTGGCTGAACTTGCAGTTCTTCCCTGAGCTGCCAAGAAAACTTCAAGTCCTTTAAAGATACAGCGAGCGAAAGCTAGTTCCTGCCTTCGGCCGCGTCTTGAAAGCGAAATCTTGTTAGGATTCTGCCATTTCTTCCTGTTGGGTTGTGAATTGGGTCAGAACTCCGTCCCCGAAGTGATTTAGACCTCATTGATGGGTCTGAGAGTTTGAAGAGGTCCTTTCTCTGTGCTTTACGCCCCCCTACAAAGTGAATTTACACTGTGATCTTATTAGTATTCATAGCGGGACAGTGTGCTTCTACGTCTGGACAGGGACTTAAATGTACAATGTCAGACTGTAAACTCTTATACTTAGCAACAATTTCAGAATTACTGTTAAATGAAACTATTAAAAATCACATAATAAATACATATTATAAATGTAGAAATGTTGCATTGGCAACTAACTTAAAATAAGGTCAAGCTGAAGTACTAAAACGTATTAGATAAAGAGAAACCTAATCAAATTTTCCACCGCGTAAAAATATACAAATAATAGTTTGTTGACATAATGAGACAAATGGTTATATTCATATATATATACATTATATGCATATTCATGGCTTCATTGTTTGATTTGATTGTAAAAAATGGTATATTTGGGATTTTACGTGCATTTCTAGTGTTTTTGTCAGCAGTATTTTGCTTATTGTTGAGCTTTGATGTTAAATTCATCCATTAAACAGTAAAGCTCACTGTATATTTCATCTCATAAATGCATTTGCAGTTCAAAGGTCTTTCTCTGACAAAGTTTCTCCATTATTTACTGATAAATGAGAGTTGTGGTTTGAGTGTTCATCCACAGTAATGTGTTCGTCCACGTTATCAGTATTCTTATATTGCATGTTTTAGTGTCTATATGTCTTTAATCCAATGAAATGAACAAACGCCAACACTGACGCCAAGAAAACAAGTGTGTTTGTTCTACAAAAACGGTAGATATCCCAGTCAGGCCTCCAGAAAACATACAACTCGATCTGTGATTTGTGTGTGTGGATACACGCGTCTGATGAAGCCAGGCGTTTAAGCTTGAACTCCCGAAACAAAGTCTTAAAATATTCGTACCATGTTGTTACAGCTCTAAAGCGTGAAACTTTAGCCGTTACTAGAAAAAGAACCGAGCTGGACGGCCAAAGACAACAGTTAAGCAGCTTCGCTTGAGTCACGCTTGGCCATTTTAAACATCCGTCGGGCTGTTTTGTAAGCGAACGTGAGTCGAGCTCTTCCTCGTCGTCGCTCTGATGGCTTCCCCAGTGGTTAGAGTCTAGAGTCGGCCGTTGGTTTTGATTGAAGAGCGGCAGTCTCAGGTACAGCTGGCTGAGTTAGGGCCGACTCGGGAATGGCAAACGGCCTAATGAGAATAAATGACCTGCTGTTGGCGTTCCTCGAGCCTGTGATCAGCTCAGGGAAGAGGTGGAACCGGCGCGCAGATTTCCCATTGGCTGGCTTGGGACTGGGTGCGGATGGTAATGGATATTTTGATTGGTGTGCTAGTGATGCATCTCTGACTACTTCGTACAAGGCACCATTGTGGATCCAGATTGAATATAGGCATTTTTGTCTGTTCCAGTGGTTGAAAAATAAGGTTCAGTTTCAGTCGTGGGTTCGATTCCCAAGGAATGCATGAACTGATAACCAATATAGGCCTATCTTGAACATAAGTGGCTTTGGATAAAAGCATCTGCCAGATGTCTCACTTGACTCTAGGGCTGCGTGATTAAAAATGAAATGGCAGTTTAATTGAATAATATATACATGTGCTGAATGTTTCAAAATGTGACTCGGCACTGTGAGTTTGATGGTTTAACATTTGAAAATGAAGACATTAAGACAGCCATAAATATTAGTATTGTAATAAAATGATTATTATTATTGTTCATACTCCATTTTGTTATTTTTCAGTTAAATATTAGAAAAGTAATATTTTTGTTTTCGTTTATGAAGTTTATATTTTTTCATTTAGCTCTTTATTTAGATATGTTTTTGGTATTATTATTATTATTATATTTTAGAGCCATAATAATATATAAACACAAACGTTAGTTAAAATTCATAAACTTCATAAAAATCTCAGTTGCAATTTTTGCCCCCCTAAGACAGCTATGAATATTAATGTTGTAATTTTACAGTTGTAAAATAAAAATATTATAATATTTTTCTTAAATAGTTGATTTTATAATTTGTCACCGAAATATTACAATATTTCTCTTTTTTTTATTTAGTAATTTGTTTTTATTAGGTCTTTAAGTATATTGTATTATTATTATTGTTGTAATTTTACAGTTGTAAAATACAAATATTATAATATTTTTCTTAAATAGTTGATTTTAGAATTTGTCACTGAAATATTACAATATTTCTTTGTTTTTATTAGGTATTTAAGTAGGCTATATTGTATATTATTATTAATAATAATTTTACAGCCATATTGATATATAAGATTTTATTAATATTACATAAAAGTTTGCAAAAATTGTGCTCCCCTACGAAAATTAGAATTTTTGCAATTTTTATCAGAAAAATACAATTTTCCCCCTCAAATAGTGACTCTCTTCTGATCACTGGAAGTTGTGAGTTTGTTGCATTAGCTTCATCGCCAGTCTTTGTTTTTAACTAAACGTGAAATCAATACACCCTCATTTTGTTTTGTGAAAAGTTGCTTACTTTTTAATACTTTAACATTTTCTTTTTCCTTGTTTTCCAGTTGTGTGCAAATTCTCTTTAGCCCGCCTAGCTTTAGCATGGCTGTTCTCCATAAGGAGCCATTCATTCATGACACGTTCTTGCGCTGAAAACGGCTAGATGCGATGCAATGAATCAAAATGCATTCTCCAGATTTAAAGTGACATGTCAACTTAAGATCACGGACTAAAAACGGTGTCCTGTCTGTGAATGACTTAAAGTTTTTGCATAAAAGCATGGATTAAAAGCTATTATATCTTGGGATAAGAATATAAATGTTCATTTTGAGTTATAGTCTGCACATCTCACTCTGCTTACTAAGAATGATGCATCTGTTTATGCACACATTGCGAATGACAAACGAGTACCGTCTGCTAGCAGCTAAGAAAGCCATGTAACCTCAAAGGCCCGATGTAGAACACATTAATGCCCTCTCTGCTAAAATAGAGCGGCTAATTTCATGCTACAGTCTCTGCTTTATGTCATTTTAATCACTATAGATATTTTATTTTTCTCCGGGATCATTTAGAGACTGTCTATTCCTCCCATAGTGCCACATTATTAGCGGTTAGCTTCAGTCCCAAACCCGTCCAGCAGTTCAGATTTCTATTTATAAGCTAACTGCTAATGGCAAAAACACTTGCTAACCTAATTTTATGAACGCTTTTAATGGGCCAGAAGAAAGTTAAATCAGGAAAAAGCCACTAAAGACAGGGCTTTGAAATGAAAGCTGAGCTATTGGCCGAGGACTTTTCTCTGTGCCGCTTCCATAAGCTAATGTTTCTGCCAGAGGGAGTTTGGATGGAGCGCGGCCCAGAATCAACCGTTACGGCCCGGTTTCAGCGGAGGTGTGTTGTGAGCGAATGGCTTCCATTTGGAGCTTTGCTGAATTCAGCACTTTTTACAATTGATTGTACTTTTCTAGCAAGTTTCTACACTCTCAGAAGGTTCTATATGGAATCTTCAAGGGTTCTGTCAGCCGCATCATATATAGAACCTTCAGTTCCGTTGGAATCTTTACAATCTGTTCGTTTTCTTCTTCCTCCGCTCTTGAAGTCTATGGCAGCCCTATAGAGCCATATGAGGGAAAACGATGAAATTTGGCACACAGATAGAGGACCCTCTGAACATTAACCAGAGCAAATTCTGAGTCTCTAACTCAATCTCTTTAGCGCCACCACACTGTCCAGATTTGTACTTCCATTAATGCTAATAACTTTTGAACCGTAAGGGCTAGAAACAAAATTTCTTCCCTTGGTTCAAGGCGATTCGACTCGTACACGATTCGAATCATAAAAAGTTTTCCGACATTTAGAATTTTCAGAAAAACCTGCTCGTCCTAGACAGTTCATCCAAAATTGACTCACATCATCTTCAGACCATGCTGGCAAAAAGTAATGGTAACACTTTTGTAAGGGGAACATATTCACTATTAACTACTTTCGTCTCAATAAACTCCTAATTTACTGCTTATTAATAGTTAGTAAGGTAGTTTTTGTAGCGTTTAAGTTCAGGTATTAGGTAGGATTAAGGGACGTAGAATAAGGTCATGCAGAATAAGGCATTAATAAGTGCTTTATAAGTACTAATAAACAATATGCATGCTAATAAGCGACTATAGTTAATAGCGAGAATTGAACCCTAAAATAAAGTGGTACCAAAGTTATTAAAAGCATTTTGATAAACCAAACCGTTCTCGAATAACGCGCAAACGAATTTGACGAAGAGAATGGCAGATTGGATGTGAGGCTATCTTAACTCTGCAACGCCTAAACTTTAGATGTGAAATTTACAAGCAATTTCTGAGTGAAAATTGTTTTTACACCAGATTTTTTTTAGCGTAGATTTGAGTGAATCTCTTTGTTAAGTCGGTGCATTTATAAAACGTCGCAAACGATTAAAAAAAAACGATTCACAGATTAATTCGAGTCGTGCATTTTACAATTTTCGTTTATTTTTGAAGTATTCGCTTAAAAAAGCAAAATAATAATTCCCAAACCCAGATGTTTGTTCGCTGAAAGTTATGAATTTGTCTTTAATTACAGTGCCTTTTCGAATATTACCTTTCATGTAGTGTGTAATACAGCTGTTTGTGCATATAAAAGGTCTGCAAAGTTTTAAAGATGAAGATAAAGAAAGAATGGTCTCACTTACTGTTACATTACTACGTAACAATGTGACAAATTTGCATAATGCCAGCCTCTGGTCTTCATTGGCTGCTTGAGAACAACATCTACTTTGCCCCGCCCCCTCAAACACTGTAGTTGTAGAGAAGATGTTTTGATGCACTTCAAAAGGATGAGACGCCATCGTTACTGTTCGTATCACTAGCCGTGTTCCCATTACAGATTTGCGCAAAACTTTTGCGATATATTTTCTAAATTTCGATAAAAAACTATTGCGAAATTACGCAGTTTCCATTAACCGATGTTACTGTATGCGACTAAAACGTGTACTTTTTTTTCTCTCGCCATAAACAATGTTCAATGTTGGTAGGTTTATGTATATCACAGCCATTACACTAGCCATTATTGTTAATGGAAGGAGACGTAGGTGTGTATCCAAGCATTAATGGCAAGGAAAACCCCTGATACTTGTGAGCGGCTCATATGAGGTGTTTCTCCCTCATTTCTTTCTTCAAGGTCTTGATAAATTGTGGCATTTAAAATCCAGTATTCCAGTGATACTTTAGTCTTTTATGAGTTTAATAAAAAACTCTCTCTCGTCTTCCGTCCAAACACACCGCGTCATCTTTAAAGAAACTATTAAAAGGGAAAATCTGAAAAGGGAAATGGAAATTACCCTTCAAACCTAAAAATTTGAAGGGTAATGGAAACGCGGCTAGTGTGTATCAAGCGCTGAGAAAGATCTGGAGCCATCTGACCAATCAGAGAAGAGCATGCTCGCGGAAAGGAGGAGTTTGGAGAGACTGAACCTTCGAACGAAGCGTTTCAGACTCTGAGAAATGAGCTGATGCTGCAATGTATATAATGAGAAAATCAAGGGTGAACCTATTATAGGAGATCCAAAACTAAATTATGAATCTTTAAAACAGCGTATCAGAGGCACTTTAAATGCAAAATCAGCGTTTCTTCAATAAACACTTGTGCATTTTGTTTACTGTTGTTTCTCAATTCAAATATATTTCTGATTGGGTGATTCGATAGTTGCATTGTGTGCAAATGACTGAGTCAATCTGAACACTCGGCGAGATACGTAGTTTGATATCAACGCACTTTAACGTCTGTGGAAAAAGCCTGTTTGGAAGCGTTGAAGGCATCAGCTTTGCAGAAGCCATTATAACTCCTTGTGTATGAGAGAAAAGACAGTTAGATTACACTTGGCAGTTTATATTTCCATTATACGACGGCTATTCGGCATCAGATATTGTGTTTCACATGTGGAATCTATTTATACCGAACAGTATTATGCCGTAAACTGGGTCACATTTATGGGCTTTCAGGCCGGGAATGAAAATAAACCAGGTTAATTGTCATTAATTGATGGATTAAATAAAAAGGTATGCATTAAAAAGGTAAAGTGGATTCTGGGCTATCTTTCAAATGGCGTCCAGTCAGCGTGATATATGACAAAGACAACACTTTTCGACTGAAACGCAAATCCCTGTCGTTCTGCTGTGTTGGATTGTGTGTGTGTGTGTGTGATATTTCAGGTCGAGTCATGGTGATGACATCGTGCTGTGGTGTGTTGGCCCCGCGGAGTGTTTTTGTTGCCTGGTTTAAGCTTTTCGCGGCGGGTTTGGTGTGAGTTACGAGCCGGGCTGAGTGAGACCTCGACAGGTCGGCCCTCATTTGCACGTTTATGTCATTAATGTGGATTTCTTCTCTGAACGATGGATGGCTTTTGCTCCGCGCTCTGAAAGGAGTGACGGACTACAGATTGATGGGGGTTTTCGGCACGTTTGATTGGATTTTTATTTCAGTGTGGCGACAGTAATATTATGAGATCTTCTCTTTAAAAGTAATTAGGCTTGTTTCCCTTATAGAATCTGATATATCGCAGGTAATGCATGGAAAACACATTCAGATATTGAACTTTTGAAATGGAGATTTACAGTCTTGGATGTGTAAATCAACCGTAATTGTTCCATCAATATATATTTTTTTGCTTTTTATGTTTTGTTAATAAACAATGAATATTAAAAATTAAAATCGAGAAACTTTTTTTTTTTTACAATGTTAAACAGACAGACAGATAGATAGATTGACAGATATAATAATTAACATTTGTGCATATATGCACTGTATACTTTATTTCTGATTACTTTAAATTCTAATACATAAAACATATTTGTAAAAAATATTTTTGGAAATGTATACAGCATACAGTGAATGATAAAATATAGTGTGTGTGAGTGAGTGAGTGAGTGAGTGTGTGTGAGTGAGTATGTGTGAGTGAGTGTGCAAGTGTGTGTGAGTGAGAGTGTGCGAGTGTGTGTGTGTGTGTGTGTGTGTGTGTGTGTGTGTGTGTGTGTGTGTGTGTGCGAGTGTGTGAGTGAGTGTGCGAGTGTGTGAGTGTGCGTGTGTGTGTGCGTGAGTATGTGTGAGTGAGTGTGCAAGTGTGTGTGAGTGAGAGTGTGCGAGTGTGTGTGTGTGTGTGTGTGTGTGTGTGTGTGCGAGTGTGTGAGTGAGTGTGCGAGTGTGTGTGAGTGTGCGTGTGTGTGTGCGTGCGAGTGTGTGCGTGTGCGAGTGTGTGTGAGTGTGCATTGCAAGTGTGTGTGAGTGAGTGTGTGAGTGTGAGTCTGTGAGTGTGCGAGTGTGTGTGAGTGAGTGTGTGTGAGTGTGTGTGTGTGTGTGTGTGTGTGTGCGTGTCCGTGTGTGTGAGTGTGCGTGTGAGTGTGTGCGTGTGAGTGTGTGTGCGAGTGAGTGTGAGTGAGTGTGCGAATGTGTGTGTGTGTACGAGTGTGAGTGTGTGTGAGTGTGAGTGAGTGTGCGAGTGTGTGTGCGAGTGTGTGCGCGTGTGTGCGTGTGTGTGTGTGTGTGTGTGTGTGTGTGTGTGTGTGTTCGAGGGTCACTGTACTGTTTCTCCAGCTGCTGTGTGTCTTGTGTTACTAACACTATGCATTTGAATTAAAGTCTGTGTATATTTACTCACCTCCGTCTGGCCGGTGCACTTATTCCCCTCCTGACCCAGACAACACCTGTCTATCGTGTGTGTGTGTGTGTGTGTGTGTGCGTGTGTGTGTGTGTGTGTGTGTGTGTGTGTGTGTGGACTCAGCGACCCATGTGCTGCTCTGAAGAGTATTTTAATGAACAGAGAGTCTCGCATACAGTTCATTGGCCTCTCAGACGGTTCTCTGGACACGATCAAGGTCAGTCCTGGAATTCATAAACATAATGCCAGCTTTGCTTTTATATTGATCCATCGATGACAATATTTAATATCTGTCTGGAAAAGCGCTGGTTAAAGTTTAATCCCATAATGCTTCATTATTTTAATGCAGATGTCGGGTGCTCTTTGCTCTCTCAGATTTTGGATCGGTTCCCTGTGCTTTTAGCTTTTATGTATTTCTGTTGTGTGTGTGTGTGTGTGTGTGTGTGTGTGTGTGTGTGTGTGTGTGTGTGTGTGTGTGTGTGTGTGTGTGTGTGTGTGTGTGTGTGTGTGTGTGTGTGCGCGCCTCGAGATGAGCTTTACATGACATGCTGAACTGCTTTATTTTTATCTAAACTAATTAGAATACTTAGTTTAATTTAGAAACTTTAAATTAAATTAGTGATAAAAGGGTTAGTGACCAATTACATCTAAAGTGTGTGTTTTAGCCCATAATCTTAATCTTTAAGAAATAAAAACCATAAATGAAATATTCAATATTTAATATTCTTTAATTAATTGTTATATTTAATTAAAATATAAAATGATATTTAATATATAAAATTATATTTAATTAAATTACATTTAAATTGAATTGAACTCTTTCTATTTATCCAACTATATTTTATTATATATGTTTTAATGTACTCGGCGAGTTCCAGTTATGTTAATATTTTGTGGTTTTGCCAGGGAAGAACAGATGGTCTTAAAGTAAATCTTCTTGCCTGTGATATTTTTGGAGACGAACACATTTTTCCGAGCTCACACTGATTTACAGAACTCTGGGAAAGATGAGTGTGTAGTTCATCCATGAGGAGGCGCTGGTGTTTCTGGAACTGATGACAGTCACACACATTTAATATCAGACTCAGTTTATTTATTTATTCCTGACTCTAATTAATTATCAACGCCAGTTCAAGTTCACCGTTTGTATTGTCATATTGTTTGAGGTCGACCGTAATAATATTTCTGAGCTTATGGATGTCATTTTTAGGGCTAGATAATATGGATAAAGTGTGTGTGTGTGTGTGTGTGTGTGTGTGTGCGTGCGTGTTTTGGTTGCGTGTGTGTGAGAGTATGTGAGTGTGTGTGTGTGTGTGTCTGTGTGTGTCTGTGTGTCTGTGAGTGTCTGTCTGTGTGAGTGTGTGTGTGTTTGTGTGAGTAAGTGTGTGTGTGTCTGTCTGTCTGTGCATGTGAGTGTGTGTGTGAGAGAGAGAGAGAGAGTGTGTGTGTGTGTGTGTGTGTGTGTGTGAGAGAGAGTGTCTGTGCGTGTCTGTGTGAGTGTGTGTTTGTGTGAGTGAGTGTGTGTGTGTGTGTGTGTGTGTGTGTGTGTGTGTGTGTGTGTCTGTCTGTCTGTGCATGTGAGTGTGTGTGTATGAGAGAGAGAGAGAGAGAGAGTGTGTGTGTGTGTGTGTGTGTGTGTGTGTGTGTGTGTGTGTGTGTGTGTGTAGGTGTGTGTGTGTGTGTGTGAGAGAGAGAGAGTGTCTGTGCGTGTGTGTGTGTGTGTGTGTGTGTGTGTGTGTGTGTGTGTGTGTGTGTGAGTGAGTGAGTGTGTGAGTTTGAGAGAGTGTTGGTGTCTGTAAGTGAGTTTAAGTGTGTGTGAGTGCATATGTATGTGTGTGTGTGTGTGTGTGTGTGTGTGTGTGTGTGTGTGTGTGTGTGGGTGTGTGTGTGTGAGTGTGTGTGTAAATGTGTTTATGTGAGAGTGTGTGAGTGCATATGTATGTGTGAGTGTGTTAATGTGAGTGTGTGTCTGTGTGAGTGTGTTAATGTGAGTGTGTGTCTGTGTCTGTGAGAGAAAAGAGAGTGTGTGTGTGTGTGTGTGTGTGTGTGTGTGTGTGAGAGAGAGAGTGAATGTGAATGTGATTGTGTGCGTTGTGTGTTTGTGTGTGTGTGTGTGTGTGTGTGTGTGTGTGTGTGTGTGTGTGTAAGAGAAACTGAGTATCTTTGAGCTGTGTTGTTCCTCCAGGCTGTTATATACTGCGTGATCTGCGATGGCTTTGTCGTGTGTGTGTGTGTGTGTGTGTGTGTGTGTGTGTGTGTGTGTGTGTGTGTGTGTGTGTGTGTGTGTTATCAGAGTTGCAGGTGTGGGACAGAACACACTGGTCAACACTGGGTCTCTAGAGACCAGAGAAACATTAGAGAACAGGTCCAGCCGTCTTTAACAGATCAACACCTACTCTGACCAATAGAGATGCTTAAATGAGTTCTTCACCGTCCCGAAGTCTCTTCCTCAGAGAGACCCTCATCCGACTGGAGAAGAGTGAGACTACTTTTGATACTTTTTAATCCTTATGAAATCTGTAGTCACTATAAACTACAAATCTATGTTTCCAAGCAACAAATAACATCACACAGGCTTGAAACGACATTTTTTTATGTGTACTGTCCCTTTAAGAGCCCACTTTAAAATCGAACAAATGTGTCAGATGTGTTTCAGAAATGTAAATGTAATGTAAATGATCACTTTAACGTGTTTTAGCGTCAGAGTCAAACTAAAGTGTCGTACGTGGAGCGGAGCAGCTCGTATTCCCCAGACAAAAGGAAAAACGGTTGTTTAGAAAGACAAACAGAAGGCTAACGGATGACAGGAGGAGAAGAGAAAGAGAAAACGGTCCGTCGCAACAGTTAACTCTCCCAGCAGAGCAAGGCATTCTGGGAGTTTTGGCTGTCTGACAAACTGCCTGCGAAGTGACCTGAAATACTCAGTTACGCTGGACGAATGTCAACTAACTCCAGTGGACAATGAGACGCGTTTATTATAGACCGTTCAACTGAACGTGGAACGTTAAAGCCGTTTAATAAACGATTCCGTCAAACTAGATTTCAACTTCATCATGCCCGCATGCATATACAAATAAATCATCTTTTCCTTCTTATGCACATGCAGTTTATTAGGAATAATTCAAATTAATACACACTATTGATTTTATCAGTCTGCATACATGCATGCAAAAATTATTTCAGTTTATTAGGAATAATTCAAATTAATTTAGGAATAATTAAAATTAATACACACTATTGATTTTATCAGTCTGCATACATGCATTAAAAAATTATTTCAGTTTATTAGGAATAATTCAAATTAATACACACAGATTTTATCAGTCTGCATGCATGCAAAAATAATTTCAGTTTATTAGGAATAAACACATTTTCAAAGCAATTAAAATACTGTAACATTCAAGCAATTAAAGCCCATTTTATTCCCCATAATGTGACATATTTACAATATTCAACAAGCTGTTGGATGCAACTTGATGTCATCCTTAGGAAGTTGATGTGATGGTGTGAAGTAGGCGTTGCGGACAGTTGTGTGTGTGTGTGTGTGTGTGAATGGCTTTTAGGGTTTTGGTCATTTGCATTCACTGCGGCTTCTGGAGTTTACAGTCATGAGGAGAAGAAGCAGATGAAGTGTTTCAGACATTAATGCACACATAAAACTGCATTATACTGGATATCAGAGCAAGAAAGCACACTTTACAAGCAAAACGTTTGCTAAAACGATGAAGCACACTTCATACATCCGTTTAAAATGACGAAACACCAGCTGATCGCGTCAGAAATGTGTCCACAGGCATTTTGGGTCTGAATGTCATTGCATTATATAATAAAATATTAAAGCGAGCGGCATTTATGGTAAATAAATGCATACATTTGTGTGTGTGTGCAAGCATGTGTGTGAGTGTGAGTGTGTGCATGTGTGCAGTCACATAATAAAATGACTAAAAACTAATGAAAAATGAGGATATAAAAATAAATATTCAATATAAAAATAACGAATAGTATATAAATAACCCTAAACCAGCACTTATGGTGTGGACTTCAATCATTAATAATTATTGTTGTATTATTATAGTTCTCATCCTTGAACGGGCCTTAAGACCAGGAATATGCACTATTAAGAACATGCTAATAAATGTTCATATTGTCGGTCCTACAAAATGTGTATTAAGGACGTTCTTGTTTTATCAGTGTGTAAAGCGTGATGTAAAAGCAGAGGAGTGCCGACGTCGACTCAAAGCCGCGAGACTCTGGTTTTGATCATTACGGGCTCTTTAATAGACATTTAAATCATTCAGTCAGAAACCAGGTTGAAACATGCGAGTGTTTGCTGTGTTTTCACACCAATCCCTCTCTCTCTCTCTCTCTGTCTCTCTCGGTGTCTCTCGCCCCGTCCCTCCTCCAGGCTTGGGGTCGGTGCACAAAAGCAGCAGCTCTATCTGCATACGCTCTTCATAAAAGAGGCTTTTGTGGTGTGTCTGGCACACGTGACCCTCAGAGACAGACAGGCCGAGAGACAGACAGCTCCACCTATTGAAGCAGATGAAGCGGGGGGTGGGGATTACTGAGAAAAGCCCCCCGTGAACCCCGTCTCTTTCTCTCGCGTCTCATTAGGTGAGCGCACACACACACACACACACTCACACACATCCAATACTTCATCACGTTCACAAGTCAAAGTCAGGACAGCTTCTCTTCAGCTGAATCCAGGTCGGGATTTAGATGTCAAACTATTAGGATTTTAAACTGGCTTTGAAAATGGCTGGTTTATTGTAGACGCAAAATATATCACATTTTTTGAATAAAGTCATTTTATTTGATGATATTGAAATATTTGTGTTGTTATCGTAGCGCAGGGTTATCATCGTTTACTACAGTTTTGTTAAATGAAATAAAGCTGAAATGAAATAGAAATATTAGATTTAAAGCGTCATGAAAATTTGAGATGTTGCATGACATCTACATAAAATAAGAAGTTCAAGGTGAAGCACTAAAAATGATTAGAAGTGCATGAAAAATAAATAAATTAAAGCTAAATAGAAACATAAAACCCCACAGACGCACATAATAAAATTACAAAAAAATTAAACTGAAATTTTTAAATTGCTGGCTCGAAATATAGAGGGGAAAATAGAGTTTTAATGAAGTAAATTATTTTTAAAATGACTATTTGTTTTGTTTATTGATGAAATCTGAGTAGAGTATTTAGTAATTGTTTGCTTTTGTTGTGGCTTTTTAATAATTTTTTATTTTTATTTTGAACCATGTAAGAAAACATTATTACAGTAAATATATAAGTCAATCATTTTTACTTGTATAAGTTTTTAAAAGCAGTGCTAGATGTGCATTTAAGTTTAGTAAAAAATAAATAAATAAGGCCACATTTTATATTTTAGAATGTAATATGATTGCAGGGTTTGGACAAGAATATTACAGAAAATTGTGTTGCAATTTATTAGGTGTCAAATGTGGTTAATATATATATATATATATATATATATATATATATATATACACTCTAAAAAATGCTGGGTTGCTTTAACCCAATTTTGGGTCAAATATGGACTAACCCAACGTTGGGTTAAAAATGCAATTTAAAAATGGACAAACCCAGCCGTTGGGTTACATTTTTAATGTAACCAATGCAATTTGTCTATTTTTAAATTACATTTTTGTCCATTTTTGATTTTGTTCAAAATGCAATTTGTCCATTTTTTAAATTGCATTTTTAACCCAACGTTGGGTTAGTCCATATTTGACCCAAAATTGGGTTAAAGCAACCCAGCATTTTTTAGAGTGTGTATATATATATATATATATATATATATATATATATATATATATATATATATATATATCTATATATATATATCTATATATTCAAAGGACAGCAATGCCTCAAAACGAGTGATGATTATTGCTAAATGTGTTTATTGTGATCAGAGCTCAAGCTAAAACCAATCAAATGAAGAAATGATCGATATTATTTTATGATCAGAGACATTATTCATTATTTTGCGGTGTCTTCTACAATATTCGGACACAAATAAAACTCTGCATATCATTGCATGACATATTTGCTGTGATATTTACGCCCTTTATTGTAAAGAAAGATGAACAAGCGCACCTTTAAAACAAGCAATTTGCCGTTGAAATGCTAAACCAATAGATGTATTGTTGAAAATGACGACAGTATTGTGTCAGTGTTTGTTTGTTGAACATGTTAATAGTTAATATGATTCTCTACATGATGTAACTTGAATCATACATCCACTAAAAATGGTGACGTTCAGGCATTTTTAAGCATGCAGATATTTTTGTATGATACTGTATGTACAATCATGAAGGATTAGTGCATTTATATTGCCAAGTTATTAGAAAAAGATGCGTTTTATTCATAAAATGAAGACTGCGTTAAACAAAATGAATGAACCCTTTCATCTAAGAGTGTAAATTTCTGACACATGATTAAATTTCGCCCGTGATGACGACATGCTGTCAAAACTGCGTGCAGATGTTGCACTTTAAAGTGGTTTAAAATGATTTACTCCCAGCAATCACACACACTCAAGCTCTTTTAAATGGCTTTCAAATGTATTTGACAATCATAGATGATGTAGTTGTTGTAAAAATTAGAGCTGGTTTAATGTTAATGATGTTTGCATTCACACACACACACACACGTGTGACCTCAGATAAGTCTGATTAGTTTGTTGCTCAGAAATCTGTGGGCGACATGCAGAAGTGCATTTTAATGTGTTTATGTGCAATCAGAGAAACACACAGGTCACGCTGTTGTGTTACGGGTGGCCGAGTGAGTGTGTGAGTGTTTTATTTGCTGATGCACGTCGCACACGCTGGGTGTGTCGAGTCCGACCCGAGGAACGACGACGATGATGATGATGATGATGATGGTGATGGCTGACGTGGCAGATCCGGGTCCGAACGCCTCTGGATGTAATGCACTTTAAGTCAGTTTGTCCACAGGCACAATTACCTGCTTCCCCGTGGTGAAAAAGGTGTGTTTTATGGTCTCGGTCGTTCAGATTCAGAAGTTTCGTGCTGTTATTCACAAAGTCAAGAGCTGAAAAATATTCAACTCGCTCAGGTTCACTATAATTTGCACCTGGAGTTTTTCTCTTCTGAGCTGAGTTTGTCCCTCTCTCCCTCTCTCTCTCTTTATTTGGTTGCCGTGCGCCAGGTCGCGTCCCGTGCCAGCTTCACACGAAGAGCGGCCCGAACACAAGGACACACACTCGCTTTACAGGGAGACTGCGAGAGAAGAGACTGGATGAACTCGATGAGCATCTTCAGCCGGTGAGTCCAGGTTATGTGTCGTTTGTTTGATTGACAGGTCTCATATCACGATCAACACATCTAATTCGTAACTGTGTTGTTTAAAAAGCCATTTGAATTGTATAAAAATGTTTCACTCAAAATCAGTTTAGGTTTCGCTCGTGTCATTTATCTACGTTTGAGAAAAGTCACTGGTTAGTTTTTGCAAACTTTGTTCTTGTGTATGAACTTTGTAAATAATCTCGTAGTGATTTTTAGCTCGTCTTCATCGATCGGTGTGCGGATTTGCGCATAATATTTTTGTTTGTTAACGGATAGATTGTCTAAGAAGAAAATAAGATGTGCTTGCTTGTTAAAGTGATATTGAGTGAATTTATGATTTATGTAATAATTCTGTTTTGTGGAAGAATTATGTGACGTGTTTGAATTGCACTGGATGTGTGTTAAATCTTCACACACATTTACTGATTGTATAAAGAATACGTTTTTTATTTAAAAATGGGTTATTAACAGAAAATATTGTGTTATTTGGTTCACCGAATATGGAATATTATATAATGAAAACATGTAGCTTTTTTTATGTAGAGTTTTTGTAGTTAATCTAAAAAATTATATTTGGCCAATTTAATGTAATTACATTTGCACACAATTTACTTCAATACTTAAAAGGTGTTAAAAAGTGTTTTTAATGTCTGATTTTTATATATATTGATAGAGACAGAATTAATCGAAAAATAATTTTTAATAATATTTTGTGTTGTTAGTTAAATGTTAGTTAAAAACATTTACTTTTTTGTCTTGTTCTTGTCACACACTCTCTCTCACACACACACACACACACACACACTTGTTTTCACAACGATGCTGTATGTTTTCCCCTTACAATATTTTGTTTTAGGCATACATGCATAATAATTATTCATAAATATATTTCATATTTAAGGTGTTGCCACACATTTTAAAGGGGAACAATCACAATGTAATCTATTATATAATTGATAATGCCACTGAAGTTTTTTAATACACTTAATACAATAAATACTGCATCACATCTACAGTAAAAATGGTTAGAGTAATCATTTATATTACATAATTGATCAAATTAATTCGGATTTGCAACACTTTACTTAAAGTCTTCATGTTTAATGCATTATAAAGGTGCTAATAATGTACGTCATATAAATAATTGTAACCAAAGTAAAAATGCATTGTAATATTTGCAGAGTCCTTATTACATCTGAAATTGATTGTTTGTCATGCATTTTAACGTGTTATACAATCTAAAGGTGTTTTATAACTGTGGTTTAATTTTATTCATGAGATGCATTATAAGATGCATAATTCATAAATTAATTTATAATGCATTATAAAGCATTGCCCAAACGTTCCTTCAAATACCACTCTAGTGTTTTAAATTATGAGAAACCGAATTAAAATGTTTAAAATTCTCTGAAGTATTGTATCGCTCTCCTTTATAAAGTATTTGATTTACACAGAGCATTCTGCATGTAATATGATCGTCGTGAGGTTGTTAAAGAGATTGAAATGAATTCCAACTTTTTCAATTTCACCGTTTCTGAAGGACGCTAACCTGCGCGTGATTGATTTCTGTCTCAGATCAGGTGCACGCGCGAGAACCCGGCGTCGCTCGGATGGTGCCAGAGGTCAGAGGTCGGCAGCAGTTAATAAGAGGAGCTGTCTGAGGTCCCACAGGTCATTCCCAAGGGGCTGACCCGCATGTCGGCAACACTTAACGTGAGCGTAATCTTTACCCTGTCAAAGCAAACAAATGTCGCACCCTCTCAATTTAGCTTGAACAGCCCCTTGAGTAACGCTTTTGACCCGGGGGTCGTGACCTTTTTGTCTGACCCAGTGGGGAGTCAATGGAGCAGTCCTTTAGGCACGCGTGGAGGTCAGAGGTCAGACCACCTCAAACGGCCTTTTTTGTGTGAAGTCGGGAAAAGAGTTTATCAGTGAGACGGCTGTTGAAATGGAGTCGAAATTGATGCATATTTTAATGAACAGACGCTGATTTTGCCTTCGAAGTTTAATTTTTAAAGTACAAACAAACAATGCTGCTATTTTTCAGAATAATTTCATTGAAACTCACAGTATTTATGTTTCCGGACATGAAAGAGAATCTCAGTTCTCGGCTCTCAAAGCTCCTGCTGTCGGCTGTTTTCTCGCTGGCTTTCATTTGTCCAGCATTTCCTGTTGCGACAAACACTTGTGTGTGTGTGTGTGTGTGTCTGTGTGTGTGTGCCTCGTCCAGGTTACTTACCCATGCGAACGCGGCCTGACGCCAGGCCAACATCACGATATCAAAGAATGCAGTGCTGACTGAAATGTGCAGCAAAACATTTGTGCTAGTTGGCATATTATTTCATTTTCAATGTCCAGTTAAAGTCTGGGGCATCTGATGATTTCGCAAAGACAAGGATCCATGGGAGAACTGTCCAAATATAGCTTCCCTTTCTAGAGAAAGAAAACTGCACTGCATTCCATTGCATTAAAATGAATTCAGATGCATTAAACATGCATTTAATTGGTGATTTTGATGCACTTTAATTAAACATTTTAATGCAAAAATTAAATGAGAAAACCGAAATATTTTGTTTCATCCATGCATGTGTACAGAAGAAAACGTGCATCACTTACTGTTACACTCGTTTAAAAAAAAATACACACGAGTTTTTCACAATGCAATCTTTATTGTTTCCTGTTTGCGTGTGTTTCTCACAGAAATGATCATAAAGGCATCAGATACGAGAGGGTCGCCGTCTACGAGATGGAGGCGGCCGCCATTTTGTGCTGTCCGTGGCCTCAGAGAGGTGCGAGCGTTTGCGCAGCACCATGTCAACGTTAGCATTATGTTTTCAACACTCCTCGTGTTCTAGTTTCACGGCATTTATTCAACCTCGCCGTGTAATCAGGAACCCGAGTGTGTTTAGCACGTAGCTTCTTTCACACATTTTCTCTTTCTCTTCCGCTATAGCACTGCATTGCATTGATTGTGAATGAATGGACGTTTGACGTTAGGTGTGATGCATCTTAAAAGCGCTGCTCTGTTGTGTTCACAGGGCCGTGTTTAGACATAAAGGCGGTGTTGAAGTTGGCCAGTAACCTGTAAGTTAATGCTTAAACCGTGCTAAAAATAAATAAAAAAAGCTACTAAACAGAGTTTTCCTGCTATATAATAAAAGAAAAAGCCGTTGCTCGGTCTTTAGGGATGCAGTCTGGTATCTCTGAAGTTAGAAACGAAATATAAGCGTGCACGTTTTTCATCTGCCTCCTAGAAACGAGGCCACCGATTGGTCAGAAGCCGTGGCGAGATGTGACGTGGGAGGAAAACGACGGGGTCCCGAACTTAACGGCGTAAAACCGTCCAACAGGCCAACAGTTTTTTTTTTCACACGGACGCATTAACTCTGCGTCGGCCTGGTCGGTGTGTTAGCGTGCGAGGACAGACGTGAGCCAGCGCCGAAGGGGAATGCGTCGGCCATGTTAGATCAGTCCGAGCGCAGCATTCGCACGCTCAGACACAGAAACACGCTGGTTAAGAAAGAAGCCCCACCTTCTGAAGTGGCACAATCTTCCCTCAGTCCCCAGAGAAACTGCAGAGACAAGTGTTGAGTAAGTCCACAAGAGGTTTTCGCAGTTCGCAGGCTTTCTCTCTTCCTGCACTCTCATTAGTCGAGCCGCCAAAGAGGAAGAGCGACGGGAGAGAGAGAGAGAGAGAGAGAGGGAAAAAAAGTTTGCACAGCGAGTCCGACCCTCGAGGGTTTCGGGCGCGAGCACAAGAGCAAACAGAACGTTTTTTTTTGCTCTGTCCGTCTCCTTTTAATTTATTACAATAGCGCCTGCCACAATTTCAGACACTGGGAAGGAATGAAGGGGAACGAGAGCGACACTTCTCTAACGGTGGGTGTTTGTGCAGTTTTCTTTCCCAGCCTCGCTCGGTCACCGCAAGGGAGGGATTTCAGCAAACGGGGCAGATGGAGGGATGAAGGAGGGATGAACGAGGAGAAGAGAGAGAGAGAGAGAGAGAGAGGGCACATGAGGAGAGCAGCGTTATAAGGGGCGGAGTCTGTTCGTTTTCCCGCTTTCTCATTGGCTGGAAGGTCAGAGTTGTTGTCTAAATCCAGAGCGGAGATTCTGATTGGTTGAATGTGGGTGTTTCTTCAAGTACTGGCACTTGTATGAACCAGTGGCTGATTTTTATTATCTAACATCCTTTTTTTCTTTTTTTTTTTTGTTAAAGTGCCAAACATCCAAAACTATGATTCTCTAAACAAAAAGTGAAATGAGCATTGACCGTTTCAATGTGAAAATTATGATTATTTTTTACATCAATCACAGCTGTATGTTATTCATTGTGGTGTAATTTTTCATATTTTTGTCCCTGATAAAGGTTAGTATACTTGAAAACCTCAAGATAAACATCATTTGTTAGCGGAATATTTGTACTGTGCATGATTAAAGAAATGACTGGAAATGATGCAAAGTGTGAAAATATTATTTACGATGCTAGTTATGAAATTAAGATTTCCAAAATTGCCTTAAATGTCATTTCCACCACAGAATGAATGGCCGTTTGGAAATGACAATTGTTTTTTGAGAGTTTATTATCCTCAAAGTCGAAAAGACAAAAATCTAAAATCTTTCGTTATTTACTCACCATGTGCTTCCAAACCTTCCACAACAGTCGTCCATATGACTCGTACGCTATATTCCAAGTCGTCTGAAGTCATATGAAGCTTTATTTGAGGAATACACCACAGTTTACGCTGTTATTCAATAAAAAAAAAACGTTGCAACGTCCAGAATTCAAAATGGGTGCTCTGCGTTCGGGCACACATGCGTTTTAGAAGATTATTCAGAGATCTACACTTAGTGTACGACGTTTGATTTTCATGTTAAAGTGCACTATTAAAGCAAACCTTTAAAGCAACCGAATGAGTGTTTGTGGGAAAGATGAGCTTTTACGTTCAGAAACGGTGTGGAGTTCAAAAGTTTCAGACAGTTTTACAGTGTTCTTCTGCTGCATTTCTACTCTTTCTTTCATTCTTTCTTTCTTTCTGCTGGGATTATCCATGTGTGTGTGTGTGTGTGTGTGTGTGTGTGTGTGTGGGAAAACACACTGAGTCTGCGCGCTGGGGGAGGAGTATCTATGTCACACTCCCTCTCTCTCTCTCTCTCTCTCTCTCCCTCTCTCCGTCTTTCTCCTGCTCTGGACTTGCTGCTTTTCCGCCCTCCCACTTCTCTCTCTCTCTTTATTTGTCTCTCTCTCTCTCTCTCTCTCTCTCTCTCTCTCTCTCTGAAGTGCAAGGCCATGTGGGACGTCTGATGAGGAGTTTCACCCCTCTACGTCTCCAGTTTCATATCTCTCTCCCTCTCCCCCGTTCTTTGGCTTCCCGTACGGGTTCCTCGAGCTCCGCTGTCTTCGTGCCGCACGCAAGGTGGAGAGCCACTGGAAAGGAGGTTTTAGAGCGTGCAAGAGGGAAAAAAAAAAGAAAAGAAACCTTTTTTTTTTGCCACGAGGGCCTCCTGACTAAAGCGCGACAGAGGCTCCTCCACAAACCTGCTAAAACGCTCCCGCTTTTCCAACACGTTCCTGAGCTTTTCCATGCACCTGATTGAAGATTTTTTTTAGCCAGGTTTGCTTCACAGAGTCGGTATTTTGACACGTTTCTTTTCCGATTTCAGCGAGCGGGCGAATCCGCCTCGACCCGAAGCCCGCGCCAGGCCCTTCGGGGTGCCGAAAACCTCACCGACCTGATCCGTTCCCGACCCGTTCCGAGGAATTCTGGTTTTCCGATACGGGACAGGTGCCAGTTGCTCTTAAAAGGTGTCTGAAAAATCGGTGATCTTCACGTTGGGAGTGTAAGGAAAACGCCATGCAACTATGGCAGAAAAAAGTGAAGGATGGTTGCGAAGGGGAGGGGAAGACGCAGAAAAAGAGGATCATGAAAGAGGAGGTGGGGGGGGGGCGTTTATTCAACACTCCTCGGGCCTCCGAGAGCCGATCGCATGTGGACCATTTGCATGCGACAGACACGCTAATTGTGTGTTTGCTAACACGCAGCATTCAGCGAGACGCGCTCCGGTCCGCAGACGGGGTTCACACACGCCTCCCAGACGCCCCGGAGGCCTCCTATTGTTCCAGAGGCCCAGACGATCCCAGCCAGAGCCTGTCGAGGGGAACACGGGAATTCCAGACCGGGAAAGCGGAACGGGACGGCTCGAGGAATAGCAGCCCTTTTCTCTCTGCAGAAAAACATCCGAAGAAAAAGAGGCCTGAGGAAAGCACTGCCTCCGGACGCTGACGTCCTCGCAGATGTGTGTAAGTCACAGCAGTGCGTGTGTGTGTGTGTGTGTGTGTGTGCATGCTTTTTTTCTTTCTTCTCCGATGCACAGATTGCTAAAACATGCATTTCTGAAGGATTAAAACGCACGGATGACACACTTGTTTGTGCATTTGCAGATTTATTAAGCATCACGCAATATTATTCCGAAACGCGTGTAAACGCAGTAAATGTATTGCAGATTACATCTGACCTCATTCGGATGCATTGCAATTTACAAGTATACGAATGCTGATACTTTTCAACCATGTTGAGATGATGCTTTACTGTGTTTGCGAAACTTTTCTTGTTTTATTAAATGCAACACCGCGAAAGAGGTATTTGTTCATATTTATATTTGGGTCAAAATGTTTGTTTTTTTCTTCTTCTAAATTATAATGGGTAGAAGAGGCCTGGCTTCACTCTTTGTATCTGGCCTCTGTTGAGTTACAGCGATGGGCCTTTGATCAACTGTGATTTTTATTTAGTGCATGCAATATTTTGTATGTTTATTTTTAATTGCCATTGTATACCGTGATTTGTTTTTAGGTGCTTTTTTAACCACAAATATTTAAACTTTAAACTCGCTCTATTAAGGTTATTTTTTTATTTGCATAATGCATTTAAAAATCAACAATATTATGATATAATAATCCTGATCGTTATGCTATAACACATTTATGATTCATTTCATAGCTTTTTAGATTTTATATTTTTTTTAAATAATTTTTACGTTTTAAAGACAATATGGCATCCCTAAATCTTAAATATAATTCATACATACATATGCATAAGGGTTTTTATTAATTTAATTAAATAATTAATAAGACAAGTTAATTTTATAAATATATTCCCTAAATAAGTTGACAATAAATTAGGAATCGTGACCCATATTTATTTAATATTGTAATAATTCCGGACTGTATTTTCTGTAAAGGCATGTTTTTTTTTTTTTTTTTTTATTAATTATCAGACCGTTTTTAGGACAATAAATGTGATGTTTTGTTGTGATGCATGTGGTGTAGATTTATGCCTTCCAGCCAAATACTCCTGATATAACTTTCGTTGTGGGTGTGGAATTATTCAATTGGATTCCCGGATTGTGTGTGTGTGTGTGTGTGTGTGTGTGTGTGTGTGTGTGTGTGTGTGTGTGTGTGTGTGTGTGTGACTTTACCTGTCGTTGAATTTGCTGACTTTGCGACTTGAGAACAGGGACTTCAAACATTTTTAATTGTGAAATGTGTGTTTGCGCCCAGAGCACACACACACACACACACACACACACACACGGTTAGAAGTACTTCAAAAATACATATTTATTAGAGTAAAAACTTAGCATATCAACTTTAAATGGAATTTTGGGAAAGTTCTAAACATTTGCATCCCGATTGCTCACCCTCAGGCGCACACACACAGAAGTGCTTCAAAAATACATATTTATTATGGAAAGAATTTAGCACACAACTTTAAATTTAATTTTGGGATATTTCTAAATATTTTCAAACTCGATTGGCCTCCCTCATGGGCACACACACATACACCCACACACACACACACACATGGTGTCTGCAATGAGGGGGTCTCATTCCTCAGTAGTTTGGGTTTCAATGTGTGTGTGTGTGTGTGTGTGTGTGTGTGTGTGTGAAGTTCAAGTCCACCATTTTGATGCAGTGTGTGAAACGAGCTCTATCGATACTTCTAGTCAATATGGATAAAAAAATGACTGACGAGATTAAACACTACATTTTAAAACACTCGTTTTCTATTAAGCAAGTTTATTTACTAAAAACACACACGTACACAAACGCTGTTGTGATTATTTAAAAAAATTTAAATCTGTTTGCATTTATTTTGTGCACATTGTTGAACACAGAAATACTAGCTTACATCAGTGTTTACACACACTTTTACTTACTTCTTCATTTGGATAAAAGAGATCCATAGATTAAATAAATTATCTTTTTTGTTTTTTTACATCTAAAAATGCTAAAGTTTCGTTTAAGGTTTAGAGTTCGTCCGTTTGAATTATAATTAGCTCTATATAAAATGTATAATTTTATGCTAAAATAGATGTGTGTGTTCTTGCGCATGTGTGTGTACTCGCCTTTTTTAAAATTATCATTTAAAAAATATTCAGTATGTTTATCTCAAACTAAACTTGCAAACGAACAAAGATCAGAATTGCAGATATTATAACATACATAAACCTTTAAGTGTAGGAGTGTATTATTGTCTATTAGATAGTGTATTGAAGCCAGTTCAGTCCCAAAATAACCAGAACTTAATATTTCACGGTTTTTATGATACACTGCACATTTATTCTATCTCAGTTTATTTTCGGTTTAATCCGTTTAAGTATTTTTAATCCTATTGCATTCGTAGTTGTCTTTGTTTCTGCTGTTTTGCATGTAATGTGTTCGGGACATTAACAGTGTAACTTTAAATATACTGCAAATATATATAATACGCTATTTTAAATATGCGTTCATCACATTAGCCGCAATGAAATATATATTGCATCTTCTCCAAAGTCCGAACTTTCCCCACAAACATCAGGATCGTTTTGTGTTTGCTGACAGATTTATTGCTTTTTATAAAGTTTACTGCACGATTGTCATCGGCAAAATAGATTTACGCATATTTCCGTGTTTTTGCAATATGCACCAAATGTTTTGAGGAAAAGTGAGACAAAAGAAAGAGTACAAGAGTGTGCATGTGCATAACTTAATATTAATACAGACCCATCATTTACATGTTTATCAAGCTCATATGCAAAACTATAGATTAGAGTCATGAAAAAGCATATAAAATAAGTATCTTTGGCTTTAAAGGTCACAATAATTTTTGAATTTATGTTTAAAAATACTTATGTAAAATACGATCTCTGTCTTAAAACACTCACATAATAAAGCATGTCAAAAAATTTACACGCATAACTTGTTCCTGTATAATCTTGCAAAATCATATTGTTTTGGGGAAATCATCATTCATATTAAAAGTGTGCATGTGAATTCATTGGATTATACAATACGACTATACTGTATTTCTTGTTTTATGTTATGGCAACTATTTGTACAAGCTCATGTTTAGTTGCATTCAAACGCATCAGAAATCGTTTGGCATTTTTCCAACTAACGTTACGCCGGTTTTATTTGCAGAATTGCTCGATTGAAAATTCTCAGGACGTCTCTTTTGAATGACATATTCGCATTTTATCTCTTTATCCACATCGATCTATTTTTTTCATGATCAGCAAATTTAATAATCACTAATTACTTCACCTTTTGTTGATCTTTGATCAATAATTCACTAAATAAATCTCTGCTGCAGTGATCAATTAAGCATATTGATGGCTATGGTTCATTAAACAAATAAAAAATGTACGAGCAGCGTGATTTAATTATTAAAAAATAGATGTTGTGCTTTAAAATGCATCTCGCGTGGATAAAGTAAAGTGAAATATCACGAATACAGCAGTATCTGAAATATTATATGTATAAACTGTGCTTTTTTAAGCAAGCAAATGAATTTAAGTCATAATTCTACATTTTTTATGTGTTTTTCCATAGGCAGAGGGGAAGCTTGAAATGGACCAATCGAGATGCAGCGCTGCACAGGTCAGTACGGATATTATTTTCTTTTCTGTGATTAATAATAATCAAATCTTTTATTTATACAATAACTGCCTGCGCATTTAACAACTAGCCTACATGTAGTCACGTTATTGGATGGTCTCTCCTCTAAACTTCAGTCGGTGTTACACTGAAATGCATTGATTTATTTATTTATTTATTAATATATATTACAGTTTTTCGGAGCGTGAGATGAATATAATGGGCTTTGAAGGGAAACCGTCTCATTCTTTTGCACCTGACAGTGGCGCCCTCTAGAGTCCGGCCCTGACACTGCTGAACCCGGCCCGAGATCACAATAATCACAAAGCACGTGTCAAAATTCACTGTAATAGAGTTGAATCATCACTATTCGGACGGGACTAGTTTTCTAAACAATGTTTGAGTTACAATTCTTATCACTGTCGTCTGTGTTTATAGTGCGTTCACGTAATTAAATTGTAGAAAGCGTTCACGTCCTGGTAGAGCTTGTAATAACCTGAGAGCTCTTGCTCGCACCACCTGACCACTGCGGATGAATTTAGGCATCGATAGAAATACATAACATCACGTTATCATCTCGACGATAATCACGACATCGGCATGAGCGCAGATCATCACAGAGATGAGAGTGTGTGTTACAGAAGGTCGTGCGTGTCTTTTAATGACTTACTTATTGATGTAACTCTAATTTAGCTTTAAAACCCTATTGAAAGTGACACGAGGTTATAGAATTGGTTGTTTATAATAAACCCACGTAAGTGAGCATTAAAATGGCCAGTCTTCGCAGTTTCTGCAATCTATTTGAAGACGTGATGAATCCACTTTGATTAATTTGAGTAAAAATGTGTTTTCTATCTTTACCAAGAAAGTGGCAAGATGAAAACCACGAACTTTCACATAGCATCTTTAGGTTATAATAACATCAAAAATTCAAATCCAGATTTTGATTTTCAAAGATTGATTATAAAAACGGATCATTTTTTCCGCAAAATGCAATAAATTCATGACACTTTTTTTTTTTTTAAATGCAATTAATCCATTGAATCAATATAAAAGTTCTTTTTCATATTTACACTGTTGAAAATACACAACAAAGTCAGTTGATCCTCATATGACAGTCAGTACTAATCTTATATAACAAAAAATGCATCCTGCTCGGTTTTCGTTGACTTTGAGTAAAACAATTGAAAGTTTTTCAGAAGATCCCCTGGGGTCAACGTGTGTCAGCGTGACAGAAGTTTGATGCTGTCGTGTGAGAACCTGTTTGCTCACCAATCTTCCGCATGCTTTACACTCTAAAAAATGCTGGGTTGTTTCAACCCAACTTTGGGTCAAATATGGACAAACTCAGCCGTTGGGTTAAATATTTAAATTACATTTTTAACCCAACATTTGGGTTTGTCCATATTTGACCCAAAATTGGGTTAAAACAACCCAGCATTTTTTCAGAGTGTACGGATGGTATAAAAATTCAATGAATAAATAGATTGTATATCGCGTTTTGGAAGATTTGTGAGCAAACAGGTCAAAAAAACGTTAGTATAAAGCCCTGTTCGGACGGTAATTGTTTCTAATGGGGTCGTATAGTATATATTCAACATTTGCAGGGGCTAGTTGCTGATTTTATTGCCTGAATCCAGAAAGTCAGTGTTTTTCTCCCAACAACACCTGTGTAAAAATCCCCGGCCGAATGACCTACTGTTTTTGACAAACACCAATCACATGCTGTGATTTAATCTCTGTCTGAATCCACATCTCTGAGAAGAAGAGATTCACTGTTTAAATCCTTTTTGACCACTGCGCTTTGGATGCATTTTAAAGATCTAGCCTAGACTTTTTATTACTGAAATGCTGGAAGAACAGTATTATTTCATATCACCGACTCAAAGGAAGAGAAGAAAAGCACGTAAACATTAGAAATGGGCCGTAATTATGCCAGTAATATACTTAGCTTTGTTGCAGCTTTGTGTAAATAAGAGGCTGTATTCACTTATTTCCTCTTATTTCAAATGACATCCATCATTTTGAGATGAAATACAAGACAGAAAGCCATTTTAACTATAGCGCATCTCTATTACCTTCCGAATGGGGCTTTAGGAAAACACGGACATGGATTCGGACAGGATTAAAATCAGAAAGTATGCCTGTGAAACATGACCTTCTCTAACGTCCTCCATGAAAACTAGTAGGGCTTTTAACAGCATCACTGAATGTGTGAGTAAACGGAGAACTTGTTGAGTCCGACAGAGTAAAACCTCTTCCAGCGCAGCCGCTGTGGACGTATTTAACAGATTTAGGAGGTTTGCTTGGATTAAAACGAACCCCGCGGACCGAGAGCCGCGCTTTCAGGGGATCTCGAACCACTTCCAAATTAAAGCTGCAGTCGGCAAGTCTGGCAGATTGAGGGGGCTTAGCCGAAATGTTGAATGTTTACAACTGTCACGCCCCTCCCCCGCTACCAGCGAGCACCCTCCCATCGAGTTCGCGCTCGTCAGTGTGTGTGTGCACCAGATTTTCCGTGAACGCGCCCGTCTCTTCAGCATCGATCAACACCATGGACTCGGAGGAAGGCCGCCCTGGCTAATCTACCCATAGCAAGATAGATTTTCTCTCCGCCATCACGCGTCGTACAATCCAACACACCTGCGAACTTCAGGCGTGTGTATGTGATACAAGCGTGTGCCGCACAAGTCCTGAAAAGTGAAGCCAAAGCGTCTCGATCGCCCCCCCCCCGGTGACTGGTCCTAGTATAGGTCATAAGCCCCGCCTCCCCGTGTTATTCAACGGGACTTGAGACCAACTAAACAATTTAATTACACTTCAAATATCTTTTTTCCGAAAGTGGTTTCTGTCATTTACTGTAGTTTTTATCACGCTGATGTAAATTCAAGTGTTTGTTTTTAAAATACGTTTTTTTAAGTTAGTTATTCGATGCTCTAAAAACGGTGGTGTGACGTCATGATTGACAGCTGTGATTGACAGGTTCTCTGAGCGAAGTAGTCACTAAAGCACTTTTTTCGGGATCTTCGGAGGACTGAGGAGATTGAAGCTTTAAATTTAATATCAAAATTTCTATAATTAATTATTTCACACCGAGAGTGAGGGCGGGGCCTTGATTTCGCGGCTTTACTTCCTGCTCACGACTGCGCAGGTCTGGTCCCGAGATCGCTACTGCGCAGGTCTGGTCCCTAGATGTCAGCGCCATATCGGGACACTGGCGGCTTCACTTCTCACCAATGGAAGAGAGCGAAGGGGCGTCGTCCATATTTTTTTACAGTCTATGATGTGATCAGTGTTGCCAGATTGGGACGGTGATTTCCAGCCCAAAAGCTCACCAAAACCCGCCCACTACAAGAAAAAACCGCCCAAAATTTTACTGCCGCCAAAATAATATGATATAAATTCATTACCATGTCATTCAAGGTTGATAAGCACAATTTTTATCTTCTTAAAACAAAATAACAATGATAAAATAAAATAAAAAATAAAATTCCAGGAAAACAGATCAAAACAGGGCAATAATAAAGGAGAATTATAGCCAATATGACTAAAATGTCCAGATGGACACTGTCAAAACGGCAATCAAGAAATGAACCGATTACTTTAACCCTCAGAAGTACACATTGCAGAACATAACGCAGAATTTAGCAGTCAAACTCATTCATCGTTGATTCAAACCTTTTTCAGCAGCTGTCAGGGTCGAGTATTGTGCAGTCTGGACGGTGTAAAAGTTGCCGATGTCTCTGGTAAGGTTAGGTTAGTGTGCACATGGCCATGGACATATTTCACGTCCCATATTTCATTTAATTTCAAGTCATTCAACTGTGCTCTCCTCAGAGTTATATTCACCATCTATCCCACCAGGTGTACGTTTTTAGAGTTGCTCACTATCTTACTCTTTACTGTGTAGATAAAACTTTGGCATTAGCGATCACTTGAATATACAGCTACAACTTATCGCGCTCAATCGCATCTGCCTGCTGATCACTGATTGGCTAGAAGTGCGTGCTCGTCGGTGATGTCAACACTAACGCCAGCTGACTCTGCATGGGCGCGCGTGTGTGTACAGTAATGTCATGAATGATGACTGATTTTATGGACTACATGCACACTTTAGTTTAGTTTTTTAATCAATTAGACTTTAAAATGTAGATGTTTGAAAACCGCCGAACTGACCCCAAACCAGCCCAAATTTTGTCCACCCGCCCAAATCCTTTTTTACCCGCACAATCAAATTCAAAACCGCCCAATTGGGCGGGAACCCGCCCAATCTGGCAACACTGGATGTGATATTGTAACGTGCGTGAGGGGGGAGGGGGGGATCTGAGGCGTGTGCACGACCTGTGATTGACAGTCAGATCTCACATAGCCCTGCGCTGATTGGACCAGAAGAACTGGGAGCGGTGGGTTTTTGCTAAACAAATAACAGGTGGAGGTAGAGGCGCGGGTTTTTTTCTAAAATCAGCTGATTTATGTTGTTCTGTCGGAGCATAGCGTCGGTTTCAGTGAATATGATCAAAAATATCTTGCCGACTGCAGCTTTAACTCTGGTGCTGAAGTTCACACTTGTAGTTCGGGTTCGCTTGGTTCGAACCAAAAAAGAAAAACATTTCGTTCTGGTCTGCTTAGCGTTCACATTGGCCTTTTAAAACCGAACCTAAAGGCATAGGGATATAAACACAACCTGGGGTGTGTTTCCCGTACACGCTGTAACTCGCTGCTTCACTATCATAGTGCGATGCATCGTTGAAGAAATCAACTAGCGAGTCACGACTGTTTCCCGAAACCATATTGTCGTAAACTGGTCGTTCAACCACGTGGTCGTTCAATCCACGTGGTGGAGTGATAACTACTTTTAATGAATCTGTTTGAGATCAAATTAGCGCTAGTTGTTTCGCTATAAAACATACAGACATGACATCTGAGGACTATTTCTCATTTTTCTCAGTTATTTTACTTTATTTCCAGATTCAATCATAGACTCGTTCTTACACTAGAGCTCGTTCACACATGCGCACTCTTCAAAAACAACACTTTAAATCTCTTGACAAACTCAAAGACGTAAATGACATTTGTATGTACTCTAAATAAAAGGCACAGGTTGTACTGAATGTCAGCTTGATTATTTTGCTCAAGATCAGGATTTATTGAGTCCACATGTCATGCAAACAAGAAACTGCTTCTAACCGCAGGTCGAGATCTGTCTTTCAAACACACAACTCTGCGATGCTGTTTGCGAATGTTTGTTAGAACGATAGTTTCGGGAAACACAGACACAGATAACGTCTGATAACGACAGAACCTGCGCCCATATTTGGCTAACGATGCTTTCAGGAAACACACCCCAGATTGGTCGGCTTTTATTGCGTATATTTTGCGACTGATCTTACGAACATCCAAAACACTGTGTTCTAGGCTAAATGCGCTCGTTGTGTGTGTGTGTAGCTACATATGATGGTATTCTGACCAGCTGAGAGCTCGTGAAGTCAAAACAGCGTCAGGAATCTCTCCGTCACACACACTAACACACAGATCTGCCGCGAGGAGACGCGCTTCTGACGCCTTTTGTGATATTTTCTAAGCCGTTATTGTTAATGGAAGGAGACGTGTGTGTTATCCAAGCATTAATGGCAAGGAAAACCCCTGGTACTTGTGAGCGGCTCATATGAGGTGTTTCTCTCTCATTTCTGCTTGAAAGTCTTGATAAATTGTGGCATTTCTTTGTGGTTTAGAATCCAGTATTCCAGTGATTCTTTTGTCTTTTATGAGTTTAATAAAGAACTCGGGCTCGTCTTCTGTCCAAACACACCGCGCCATCTTTAAAGAATGATCGACTTTTACGTACGTCAGGTGACCTGTAAATTGCAGATTTGTGAAATATTCGTTTTTTCGAATTGAACTCCTCATGCGAGTGTAATTGTTTTTTGCGATATATGGGAGTTTTGGCGAAATTGACGTGTTTCCATTGGCCGTATTTTTAATTTGCGCAATTTGAAGGGTAATGGAAACGCGGCTTGTGATAAGTCACGGCAAACTCGCGACTATGATGAGAGAAGCATTCTGTCCTTTTTAGGGTCGCATCTTGTGACATCACATCCTGTTTCTAATTTAATTTCAGTTGTTTATTTCATTTGTTTATTTATATAGCACAATTAATGCAACAGCTGTTGCCCAAGGTGCTTCACAATAAAAATAAAAAAATAATAATTGAACGCACAAAACAGACAAGATAATGATCAATCAAACACCCATCATGAACACAAACCATTTTGGGTTTGTTTACATGTCTTTGGTCCATGTTGCGTTCATATTGTATTGGAACCGAACCAGAGTTCATTTGGAAGCGGAGTGAGACCCGTCTTTTGAGCGTCTCGGTCAGCGTTCACACTTATTCAAATGAACCGCACTAACAGAGCAATCGCACCAGGCTTCGCTTTAATCCAGCCAAACATGCCAAGTGTGAACACACCCTGAAATATGAACCGAAGTTATTTAAACAAACCAAAAGATGTGACCCTTAAAGGGACAGAATGCAAAAGCATACCTGCTTTTTCTCTTCATAGGAGCTACGTTGCCCAATAAAGTTCGGTACAGGCGTCAGAAACGCGTCTCCCTGCATTAGATCGTCATGTGTGTCTGACGGAGAGATTCCTGTCGCTGTTTTGACATTTTATAAGCTCTTCACAAGTTCTCAGCTGGGCAAAATACCATCATATATACGCACATACAACCAGTATTTTTGTATGCTTTTTGGTTTTGTGTCTTTAGGTTCGGTGTTAACGCTAAAGCGAACCATGGACGAAACGTCATTATAAATCATTTTCTTTTTTGAGAACCGAACTACAAGTGTGAACACAACCTCAGTCTCAATTGAGCACGAGCCACATGTCGTTCTAGTCCTCAGCTTTCCTGCCCACAAGTCACTACACAGCCACGGGTGTCTTTCAGTGACGCGTTCGTCTTTTCTTCCTCCCGAGTGGAGAGACGTGCCTGGTTGAGCTCGATCTGAATGTTTTACCACTGACTGCAAAACGCTTCCAACAAATGGGAGAAAAAAAAAATCCATTTGTTTTTGCATAAAATTTGTCTTCCAATTGCACACTGCAAAAAAATGCTTTTCTTACATAGTATTTTTGTCTTGTTTCCAGTCCAAATATCAAAAAAATTCTTAAATCAAGATGCATTTACTAAAGTCGTAAAATGCCATAAGATATTATGTATCGTTTTCTGGGGGAATCAATCAAAATGAAGTGAGTTTTTGCATAAAACAAGCAAAATTATCTGTTCATGGGGTAAGAAAAGTAATCATGGTTTCTGTTTGAATTAAGATTATTTTTCTCACCGCATGTACAGATAATTTTGCCTGTTTTAAGCAAAAACTCACTTCATTTTGATTGATTCCCCTGGAAAACAAGACATAATATCTTAGCTAATTTTACTTATCTAGTAAATGCATCTTAATTTAAGATTTTTTTTATATTTGGACTGGAAACAAGACAAAAATACTAAGCAAGAAAAGCATTTTTTTGCAGTGCAACGCTTACAGCCGAAAGAATTCAGGCTTGCATGATTACTCGCTTTTACCACACTGAAAAAAACTTGGTGTCAGATACAATTTTCACTCAGAAATATAAATTACAAAGAAATGGCAAGTAACACATTCAATTAAACATGATTTTTTTTTACATTTTTAACGTTAAACTTTTTTTTTTTAACAGTGCAGTCGCCAGTAAATCGAGTATAAGTCACTTGATCCGTATCTACATTTCTGCGTTGTTCTGAAATGGGTGGTTTTGAATAGAAGAAGAATGGGTGGCAATGAAGTCCAAAGATGACAGAATTCCTTCTTATTTAGCCGCTTAATTGTTGCCAACAGACCGCATGTAAATAAGCTCCTTCACGGCATCCGTCGGCCCTGTCCGTGGATCCGAGCCAGAAACTTATTTTCCCAGCATTGGCAGGATCTACAGCACCACTGTGACCTCTCTCACCACCTTTACCAGCTCAAATCACACCTAGTTCGGCTAGTTATAGCAATGTTGGGGAATATCTACCATATTCACCTGCATATTTGATGCATCAGGTCAAAATTGAATTGTTTAGAGCGAGAAAAAACACTGTAACACTTTACAATAAGTCCCATTTGTTAACATTAGTTAATGCATTAGTTAACATAGTCAACCATTTTTTACAGCCTTCGTTGATAAAAATACAATTGTTCATTGTTCGTTCATGTTAGTTCACAGTGCATTAACTTTTGATTTTAAAAATCTAGAAATTAACATTAAGGTTAATAAATGCTGTTGAAGTATTGTTCATTTTTAGTTCATGTTAACAAATGAATATAATGTTACCAAAGTCAAATCAGTGTGTAAGTCACATTTTATTATTCAATTCAGAATTAATGTATTTAAAATGAAACATTATAAACACTATAGACATGTATTTTTGCACATATTTTGTGTGCTTGATGTTAATTGCACAATATAAGTCGCTTTGGGATCAAGCCTCTGTTTGATGATTAAAAACCATGACTTATATTGTGAAAGTATTGATGTTAATAATATGTGGACGTGAAGATCCTTTTCTAAAAAAAATGATGTTGCACTGGAAAGTCTGATTTCTCAAATGATCGAATGATCAAGCAAGCCTGAATTCTTTCAGCTGTAAGCATTGCAAGACACATTTGAAGACAAATAGTATGCAAAAACAAATGGATTTTTATTTTCAAGTAAGTGGTAAAACATTTTAGTGAATCAGTTTGTTCACATGATCCATGCAAATGAACCAGTTCAAAAGGAATCAATTCGACGATCTGAGTCACAAAATACGGTAACACTTTATTTTACAGTGTCCTTGCTACATGTTACATGTACTTACCGTAGTAATAACAGTAAATTATGCATAATTACATGCAACTAACCCTCAACCAAACCCTAATCCTACCCTAACCCTATAGTAAGTACTTAATTAATAATACACAGTACTTACATATATAATTACACTGTAACAATGACACCTTCAAATAAAGTGTAACCCAAAATACCTCAGTATTTTAGAGTAAAATTAAGTGCAAACTTGTTGTTTAACCTCACAATACGCGCACATATGCCGCTCGTGAACGATTCCTGGTGTCTTTACATTATGAACTTTCTATTCACTCTAATTTGCTTTGAGAAGTGCAAATCTCGGATGTAGACACTGTTTTCCACAGTCAATGAAATAGAAATAGTTGTTTTCAGATTTTATATATATATATATATATTTCATCCAGCCATGTTTCCACCATAAAATTAAAAAAAAATGAGTGGATAAACACCAGACTATTGTTGTTATGGATTTATATTTGACTATATGGATATAAAAATGCAGATTTTCCCAAAAGCACTTGACTTGCCTCGTTCACACCAAGAACGAAAACGATGAAGATAACTATATTAGCGTGCACACCAGCGGACAATATCACTCTGTTTATTATAAGCGCGCTGCAGTTTTGTCGTCTGCCACTTTAAATGCTCGAGCTCTTTAAAATTGGTGGATTCTGATTGGCTGTCAGTGTTTTTATATTCATCAGCTAAAAAAAAAAAAAAAAAAAAAAAAACGTTCTAAAAGCGATTCCAACGATTTAAATTCTCTGTGCCGTTATTGTTATAGTTATGGTGTGGATTTAGAAGGATTTTTTTTAGAACTATATCTTAATCATAATCATCCTTGGTGCGAACAGGCCTTTAATCTTAGAGCAAAAGGAGTCAAATTCGCAATGCTAGTCTTACACAACAGGGCCCAGGATTGTCTTTGTACCAGTCACTGCTGCTCCCCTGCTTGGCTTTGGCATAAAACACCATCCATATTGCCGTGTAAAAATGAATTATGAACCATATTGCATAACTGTACCCAATGCACACGAATTTCCATGCCACCTCCTGTAGGAGCGCCGCACACAAACCTCTCAGAGTCGCTCTCCCACGAACATGTGTCTGCTTATATTTCCACCGCACAGATGGCCACACGGCATGGCATGGGATCTCTCGCGGCGTGATGCGTTCGGGTATATGAGGGAAACTTCTGTGAGGAGAAGTGGGTTGTTTTCTGATGGGACTGTTTAAACGGCTCCACAGAATTAGTCAAAGTTCGTAACATCCACAGATTAGCTGTAGTGTTTGTAGTACAAACCGTGGTGAACACACATCATTGGATCAACGTAAATGCAATGGATCTATGTTTTGTATCAATCAAACTATGTATTCCCTGCTGGAAATATATTAGTTAGTTAGTCCTGAAGTAAACTAACTACTATGGGAGTAAAATAATGTCAAATGTTTTTGAAACAAAAAAAGCCTGTTGAATCACACTACTTTAAAAAAATGGCATAAATTGCATTTTAATCCATTGTATTTTTAGGGCTTGCATTTTTATGGGCTGAAGTTCAACATGGTTAGGGTATTTAAGCTGTGAATATTTCAATTGAAAACATTTCAAACACATTTTCATAATTCAAAATTCAATAATCCATATTCACCTTTCATATTTCACTTCCAAAATATTCAAACTGTTTAAAAATACAGTCCATTTTATTTCGCTTTGCAAATTCAGTGGTTCAAATTCGACATTAAATTCAACGTTGACATCCAGGAACTGCAGGAAAAGCAGTGGATTGCCGAGCACACTCTCCATCTGCTGTTAGTCCACCTCACCAGCAGGGGGTGCAAGCGCGTGTTGTTGACGAAGACCAGAGCAACAGTTAGAGCAAACACATTGCGCGTAAAACATTTGCCATGATTTTACTTCCGTAAACTACCATCTTGTATATTATGAATATAGTTGACTCATTGACAGTGTTGGTAACGCATTACAAGTAACGCGAGTTATGTAATCAGATTACTTTTTTCAAGTAACTCATTACTATTAAATTTACAACTAAGTTACTTTTTCAAATAAGTTACTTTGTTTTCCCCATGTATTGACCAAGTGTGCCGCACACATCCTGAAAAGTAAAGCCAAAGCGCTACGATCGCCCCCTGGTGGCTGGCTGCAGTACAGGTCATAAACCCCGCCCTCTCCATGTAATCCAATGGGACGCGAGCCAAGCTAAAAAAATCCAATTACACTTCAAATATATATATATTTTTTTTTTAAAGATGGTGTCTGTAATTTTTGGTAGTTCTCATCACGCATACGAATGCTCAAGTGTTCGTTTCCTCAGTAGGTTTGTTTTAGTCGGTGATCTGATGCTATAAAAACGGGGTGTAACGTCATGCTAGACAGTTATTTATATGCCTATGTGGTGTTTTTAATATGCTTTAAGACAAACCATGTACAAATTCATGAGAGTATTTCCTCCTTAAAACTGCAGTGAACCAAAGACAGTCTCAAAAACACGCTTTGAAATCGCTGGTGTTTCTGACGTCACAAACTACCTTGTAACCAATCAGATCAACGTGTGATCGTCAACCAGTGGATCTCTGAGCTGAGTGAGTGAGTGGAGGCGGGGCTCATTTGCATATTCATAGAACCGCGCATACTAAATGAGGCAACGGTGTCGAGTTACACTCAAGATATTTTAAGGCACAAAGAAAAAATTTTATTGACATTTAAATATGTCATTTTGATGATCAAATATGAGTTTTAAGGGATAAAATGATTGACTACATCTTTGATGCAGTCGCTTTGGAAGAAAGTGTGCATAAATGTAAAGGACTTTTAGATGCAATGTTCCACAGCTGTAAGTATAATCTGGATTTGCTATGAAAAATAGTATCTTAAACGCAATTAGACATTAATATACATCTATTATATAATCAGTGTTGGGTAATTACTAAAGTAATTAATTTCTAGCAACTAATTACATCTTCAACAGTGTAATTAGATTACTCTACTAATTGCATTACTTATTACTAATTACTTTCTAAATCCCATTTTAACAATACAAGGATAGACATGAAACGGTTCTTTTCATTCTTTCAAATAAATAATATAAAATTGCATGAATTATCCAAAGTATTTACAAAGGTTACATTAAAAATAGTAAAAAAATTGTTAAAACATAAGTATATAAAATATGACTGTAAATTAATAGTAAAAAATAGTAATGATAGTAAAAAAATTAAAACATAAGTATATAAAATATGACTGTAAATTAATAATAAAAAATAGTAATGATAGTAAAAAAAATTTTTTAAACATAAGTATATAAAATATGACTGTAAATTAATAGTAAAAAATAATAGTAAAAAATAGTAATGATAGTAAAAAAAATTGTTAAAACATAAGTATATAAAATATGACTGTAAATTAATAGTAAAACATAATAGTCAAAAAAAATTAAAACATAAGTATATAAAATATGACTGTAAATTAATAGTAAAAAATAGTGATGATAGTAAAAAAAAAAAAAAGATGGTTAAAACATAAGTAAAATAATATTTTTTAACCTTATTTAGCATGTTCCCCGAATTACCATACTTGCTAGTTTGTATGTGTGTCAATACTCATAAGAGTTATAGTAGACTGCTTTTTAACTCTTCTCGGGATGTTAAAACCTTCAGCATTCTTGGCTAATGTGTGCATAGACGGCGGATCAGCTGGAAAAGTCACAGTAACCAATTAGAAAGAGTTGAGTATGTTCACGCCGCTCTAATATTAGCATAGCAACAGAAGCGTTTCTATCAGGCGAGGCGGTAGGTGACAGAGGCTGAACTAATGAGTCGTTTTGATCGAGGGAAGTCTCTCTGAATCACAGATCATACAGCAGATGCCTGGCCACTGTAGTTTAGATGCTAAACCACAAGCGATTTGATCGTGGATGGATGTAGTAATGATCGGAAAATCCGTGCTAGATATTTCTTGCATCAGCCTCACTCGTATAAGAAAACTAAATCATGTATTGTCATTAAAACATAACTAGGGCAACAACACAAAAAAACTAGAAGTTGTGAATTTAATGCATGGTCAAACGACCTGTTTTATGTGCATTTAGTTTATTATTTCGTGAATGTATTTGTATTCACATTTACTGAATTAAAACATTAAAAAAAAAAATGTATGCACTTTGTGAATATTTTCTTTAAAAAAATACAATTTAAATTGTATTTGTTTATAATCCCATGATTAACCCCACAATATGAATAAAAATTAGTCGATGGACAGCAGGCTATAGTTATTAATGTTTGATATTTGACTGTTCAAAAAAGATAATGAATGTAATTTCACTTTAAATACTACATACATTTATATAATATTTTATATATATTAAAAAAAAGACTATATATTTGATTTGTTTTTTTTATTTATCCAGCATTTTTTCATGCAATACCACAAAAATTAAATAAATATGAGTGGATGGACACCAGGCTATTGTTATTGTTTTTTGATATTTAACTATGGATAACATTTATTTATTTTATATAAAAGTTATTTAAAAATTTTTTTTTTTTTTTATGCACATTTTGAGCATTTTATTTATTTGTTATTTGATTTATATTTATATTTGATTTGATTTCCATCCAGCATTTATTTTTTATTTTTTTATGCAATACCCCAACATTTTTATAAAAATGAGTGATGGACACCAGCTTATTGCTATTGTTGTTTGATATTTGACTGTTTAAAAATAAAATAATGTGTTATTTTACATTCAAGAAATCGCATGCATTTTTAATACACATTTTATTTAAAAAAAAAAAAAAATTGTATTTGTAATTTTACTTTTTTCATTTATTTTATTTTACCTCCATCCAGCATTCAGAATTTTTTTTTATACGATTCACCAAAATTTGTATAAAAATTTGTGAGGAACACCAGGCCATTGATATTGTGGCATGATATTTCTCTGTGAAAAAATAGCATATGCATTAAGATTTCCAATGAATATAAACTTTAGTTTGCTATATTTAAAGGGGTGGTTGATTATGATTTGACTTTTCTAACTTTAGTTAGTGTGTAATGTTGCTGTTTGAGCATAAACAACATCTGCAAAGTTATGACGCTCAAAGCTCAAAGCAAAGGGAGATATTTGCTTTTAAAGAAATCGCTTTTTAAGGACTACAACAAACGGCTGGTAGAGACTACACCACATTCCTCCCGGGTTAGCGACATCACTAACCCTAAAATTTACATAAACTCCGCCCCCTGAACACGATTTATAGGTTATCAAGACAGAATTTGCTAATCAATGACTGGAAGATTACACATCAGCTACATAAACTCATCAACTAACCATTCAGAAATGTTGTCTACATGTTGTCACTTCTTCTGTCTCTCCATCATTGTCTGACTCCGGTTTTAACATAAAAGGCTAAAAGTTTTTGAAATTTTCAGTGCATGTGTGTGTGAGGTAAAAGGACTCAAGCTCTTGTAGCTCCGCCCCCTGCGCCGGGAGCAGCAGCTCATTTGCATTTAAAGGGACAGACACAAAAACTATGTGTTTTTGCTCACCCTCAAAAAGTGACAACTTTAACATGCTATATATAAATATCTGTTGGTTATTTTCAGCTAAAACTACACACACACACACACTCTGGGGACATCAGAGACTTATTTTACATCTTGTGAAAAGGGCATTATACCACCCCTTTAAGTTGCATTAAGTTTGAACAACACGAGGGTGAGTAAACAAGGTTATTCAGTGTGAGCTGTCCCTTTAAGGGCTTCGGCGGGCCCTCGGGTACAGTACACGGCACTGTAAAGCCTCTGCAACAGAGAACACAGTGAGTCGGGTTGTCAGGTGCTGTTGGCGAAGGTTAACGCTGTGCTTTAATAACAGGATGCAGCTGTTCTCCTTCAGACTGACTCAGAGAGATGGACCATAAGTCTTTCCTGGCCTGTCACTAAATAGCTTTTTCACATTGTATCAGTTACAGGGAACTAAGGAAACTCTGGCGTTAACAAGGCTAGTTTGGCACGCTCGAAAAACAGTTCAATTCAGGCTACGAATCCTGCGCTGTTCGTGGGACAATGTGCACACAGGTCTGCTTTGGCCGAGAGCCTCTATTGGGCATTGTCTCGCAAACACGGTGAACGTTTGGGGAAATTATGAACAAATGACGTGGAAACAGTTGCTTGAATGATAGCGGGGAGGAAATCAGAGCGAGCCGGATTCCTTCGGCTATTGTTCCTCCGTGTGAATGTATTCGGGAACCCGATCCGGCTTTCATTGATTGATCATTGCTCCACATTCCTCGGCCCTTTGAAGTCTGCGGTCCGACTCAAAAAAAACCTTCATTGTCTCATTGTCTTGCGTGGAGATCTGGAGTGTCGTAATCCTCTGCATCTGCTCCGCAAGGTTCAGTGTAATGAGCTTCATTATTTAGGTGTATTACTAATGCTGTTTAGTGTAGCCCACTTGATGTTTAAGCCACCGGATACACCCTGACGCTAAAAATGAGATATTTTTGTAAAGAAAATGCTCATAATGAGATTAAATGGATTATTCAGGCACGTCGTTTGATGAGATATAAAGTCACGTGACCTGTTTGATGTGCATTTTGGTTAATGTGTTTCCAACAAAGCTTATGCACTTGCCAAGAAAAAACTGTCATGAAAGTTTCAATAAAAAATTTATTATGAAAATTGTATTTGAAAACAAAATTATTTGTTTGTAATCCAGCATTTTATTTATGCAATACCCCCAAATTTTATTGGAATTTTTGGAACTTTGGATAAAAAAAAATTATGTAATCTTACACACAAAAAAATTTTTTTACTTGCGTTTTTAATGCACATTTTGAAAAAAATATTTCATTCATTTTAACATTTATATTTCATTTGTTTCTAATCCAGCATTTTTATGCAATGCCACAATATTTTAATAAAAATAAGTGGATAGACTTGTATAATATTTGTAATTTAAAATATATATATACATAAACATATGCTTTTAAAGCACATTTTGAAAAATAAAAACATTTTATTTAATTCATTTTTTAATTTTTATTTGATTTGTTTCTAATCCAGCATTTTTATGCAATTCCCTGACATTTTAATAAAAATAAGTGGATAGACTTGAGTAATATATGTAATTTTACAAATATATATATATTTGTATTAAAAAGATACATGAATATTGTTATTATTATTGTTTTATATGTGACTATGAATGAATGAAAAAGCATATGCATTAAGATTTCCAATGAATACGATTTTTTCAAACTCAAAAAAGTCTCTGTAATGAGTTTCCATGGAGAGCAAGTGCAAACCTGAACATCTGAACCTTCTTCTCAGATGTTTCTCCTGAGAGACGGACCTCAGTAATCTCACATGTGTCTCCTCTAGATCCTCCAGATCTTAGTAACGTCTCAATCTGCGCTCAGATCTCAAGATGAACTCCAACGTTTCTCATCAAATGATCTTAGCTGGAGTGACTCATGTGTGTCTGTTCTCTCTTCTCAGGGAGAAACATCCGAGATGAAGCTGAATGCCACGTCTGCACCGGATCCGAATGCGTCCGATTTGATGTTACGCCGCATTGGTACGTGCATTCAGGTGACATATGAATATACATTATTTTATACATTATTTTCATGTGATGCATGTTCCTGCGGCGAGACTCGTGTGGTCGGGGGATTTCTTACATCCACGATTTTTTTAATCTTTCTAAAAGAAGTCTCTTCTGCTCACCAAGGCTGCACTGATTTGATTAAAAATACAGTAAAATACAGTAAAACTGTGAAATATTATTACAGTTTAAAACAGCTGTTTTCCATGTGAATATATTTCACAACGTAATTTATTCCTGTGATCAAAGCTGCATTTTCAGCATCATTACTCCAGTCTTCAGTGTCACATGACCCTTCAGAAATCACTCTAATATGCTATGATTACTATGAATGTTTTTTTGTTTTTTTTTGTGGAAACCATAATACATTTTTTTTCAGGATTCTTTGATGAATAGAAAGATCAAAAGAACAGGATTCATTCAAAAATCTTTTGCAACATTATAAAAGCATTTACTGTCACTTTTGATGATGCATGTGTAGCATCCACATGTGCGTTTCTGAGTCTCGCATCCACGTGTGACTGTGTGTTGAGATGCACGCCTGTATGAATGTGAATCGCCTCTGTGTTTGCACATACTTTTTTCTCGGTGCACTCATGCACTCTCGGCTCCTCGAGGTCACGCAGGGGTCACGCAGGGGTCGCGCAGGGGTCCCCCACAGCCAGACACGAGCCCGTCCAGTCCCGCACATCTGTAACAGGAGCTGTTGGCATATAAAAATAGCAGCTTCAGGCCTTTGCCCTGTGAACCCGGGGCCGGCGGAGCCTCTCTTGCCCTATTTAGCATCCGCTGAGCAAACTCAGCTGTCTGGATTCCTCCCGTCTGCACCTGGGGCCCCTCGGGGGCGCCATCCTGATTAAAGGGTGCGCTGGGTAACCACAAGAGGAAATCAGTTAGCAATAGAAGCAGTTTTATGATTTTTTCTTTTTTTTTGGTCTCAATCAAAAATGTATTCAAAAATATGTGTGTGTATATATATATATATGTATTTTTTTTTTTTTTTTTTTTCAAACAGTTTCAAACTGAAAGTCTCATACAAAGCTGACGTAATGAGATTAGTAATGAGGTTAAATGAGTTTTTGTTTTTGTTTGTCTCAGTCAAAAATGCATTTTTTTATATTTATGTTTTTAATTTCTGATTCTGTTTTTGTTGGGCTTAAAGTCACACAAGGCTGTGTGTAACTGGCCTGTGATCATAAACACTTTGGAAAAGCTGCTCATCAAATCAGTGTCATTGTGGTATAACCAACATGCAGGAGGATATTTTGTTGTCATGTGGCAATAAAACCATAAAACAAGAAAAAAAAGTAAACAATGTAGGCTATTTAAATAATTTTATTGTTAAAGTTAAATTAATATTAAATATTTAATCATTATTATTTAATATTAATTATATAAATTATATGAGCTTAATATAACATTATAATATATAATATAAATTGTATTATTATTATTTAGTATTTAAATATTAAATAAATAATTTAAATAATTATTTGATTAAATATTTTTATTACATTATTCTAATTTTAAACTTAATAAGATATCATATTTAAATCAGGGCTGTCAAATCAATTAATTGTGATTAATCGCATCTATCATAAAAGTTTGTGCTTATATAATATATGTGTGTGTACAATAATAATAATAATATATATATATATATATATATATATATATATATATGTATGTGCATGCATGTATGTATGTATGTATGTATGTATGTATGTATGTATGTGTGTGTGTGTGTATATATATATATATATATATATATATATATATATATAAACACATATACAGACACACACACACAGGTTGGGATTGGGAAATGACCCGAACTGAACTCAAACTTGGGTTGCCCACATAAAGCGCCACTGTGCCACTCGTGTGTATCGCCCACCAACCCAAGACCCAAATCTGACCTATTCCTGAAGAGAAGGCTTGCCATAAAATCAGCAGATAATGACGAAGACTCATTTCTCTTCATTACAGATGCAGAAAGATGAAGACGGAAGGAGACGAACAATAATCAGACTGAAATGAGTTTGAAACGCTTCCTGAGCCCTTCATGACAGGTGCCAGTTCAAACACACACACACAATCACACACATTCACTAATGCTCGTGTCTTTTTTAGTCTGTTTTTACCCTTAAATTGGTACATTTGTAAAATTGGTTAAAAAATGTAGACCCTATTGAAGACTCCTGCTCTTTCTTTATGTTGGGTGCAGCGTTCATGTCTTTTTTGTTAATATTTTAAATTTTGTATCATTTTTATTAGTTTATTTTAGACTTTTTTTTCTCAATTGCAAGTTTATTTCTCACAAATCTGACCTTTTTTTTCAGTTTATATCAGAATTGTGAGAATTCAGACTTTTTTCTTCATAATTGCGAGTTTATATCTCACAATTCAGACTTTATTTTATTGCAATTTCCAGTTTATAACTCGCAATAAGTCAGAATTGTGAGACAAGTTTGTAATGTGAAAAAATGTCTGATTTATGAGAGAAAAAGTCGCAATTCCCTTTTTATTTTTGTAATTCCGAGGCGGAAAAAAAACTATTTTTATTTATAATTTCTTTTCTTTTTTTTTCAGTTAATGTTTATTTCATTTCAAGTAACGGAAAATGTTAATGGTTTTAGTGAAGGATAATAACCCTGCTTCCGTGATGATGTATTGTAAGTGTGTTTTCAGACGGGGCTCAAGCGCTGACGTCTCTCCAGCGTATCCCACTGTCCTTTGGGGTGAGGTAGTAGGTTGTATAGTTTTAGGGTGACACCCTTCCTGTTAGATAACTATACAACTTACTGTCTTTCCTGAAGAGGCTGTAATATCACCGTCATCTTCCTCTGTAAACTCTGCGACGAAACCTGGACCGGATCACGACTAGACAGGACTGGGTTTGGATGGATGAAGTCTCTGAAATGGACTACATCCATCAACCAAATATCAAATCTGAATTACATGATGTGCATGTTGGTTAAAAGATTAATTGATTTGATGGTTTTAAATGATCTTTTGTTAAAGAGGCCATATTTACAACCTTTTACAGTCTTGATGTTGTTTCTGGCTCTACTAGAACAGGTTTTCCTGCTTGAATGTTGATTATTTTCCTCATATTCTCCATTGTTGCGGCTCCTCTCTTCCCAGTCTGTCAGTAACGCTCTGTTTAGTTCCTGTCTCTATGAAGCCCCTCCTTCTGAAAAGCACTCTGTGCTCTGATTGGTCGTCTGGATCAGTGTGTTGTGATTGGTCGAGTGCTTCGAGTGTGTTTGGGAAATGTCCCGCCCCTAATTAACATAACCTCCAGTTTCAACACACTACTGACTAACTCAACCAGGCCCCGCCCCTTTATTCTGCATATTAATTATTTAAATGAGGAATATTGTGACATGTTTTTCATTCATATTATGCAAGTCCCCGAGAATATTCCAGCATCTCGAGGCCTCGGCACTGAACACAATCTGTGGCGTGAAGTTCATTATTTTACAGGATCCTCGAATGACTCTGCGCTTGACGTCACTCCTGATGTTCGTACAGGGTGAGGTAGTAGGTTGTGTGGTTTCAGGGTAGTGATTTTGCCCCATCAGGAGATAACTATACAACCTACTGCCTTCCCTGAAGGGCAGCGATACGGCAGCGGGACACCAGCAGGAGGCGCTGAACCTCACGCCATCATCAGGACACACAGGTACATTCAAACGATCAATTTATAGTCCTCCTGTAGTCAATCATTTTATTCCTTAAAACTCATCTTTGATCACCAAAATGCCATATCATCGTCATGCCTTAAAATATCTTGAATGTAACTCGACACCGTTGCCTCATTTAGTATGCGCGGTTCTATGAATATGCAAATGAGCCCCGCCTCCACTCACTCACTCAGCTCAGAGATCCACTGGTTGACGATCACACGTTGATCTGATTGGTTACAAGGTAGTTTGTGACGTCAGAAACACCAGCGATTTCAAAGCGTGTTTTTGAGACTGTCTTTGGTTCACTGCAGTTTTAAGGAGAAAACACTCAGCAATGCTGTCGACTTATGAACTTACACATGGTTTGTCTGAAAGCATATTAAAAACACCACATAGACACTTATAAATGACATTAAAAGCTTGATTTTCACCACAGGGGGACTTTAAAACTACATAAATATGAATCACCCAGTGAAAAATTCTATATATAGTCTATATGCTAGCATACTCCTTAAACACAAATAAATGTTTAACAGAAAAACTAAAGCCTGTTGGCTATTTTATTTAAAAAATGCATGAGCCTTGACTTCGATATATACTGTGTTCATTAAGTCATCTTGATATTTTGGAAGGCTGTGGCTTAAACTTTTTACAAGATAGATATGATGAGAATGTATATCTGCAATATCTGTTTAACTTTTATGTGGTGAATCAGTTATTATTCCACGTCTGTCTACAAATAAACCTGCAATAAAACAGACTTTTAATAAATATGTTTCTTTTTGTGTCTTTTTGTGACTTTAAATGAAATCTCACATACAGTAAAAGAACATGTAGCTCTTGGCTTTGGAAATATACTGATTAAATAAATTAAGATTACGTTACATCACACTATTTTGTAAAGCAGCTCGTTTAATCACTATCATGAAATTATTTTAAATCAGTAGCCTTTAGTTGTTTAGTCTGATTGTGTTTCCTTCTGGAGTGTCAGTAAATGTTTGAACCTTTTGTGATAGTTGTGTTTGAGTCCCTCAATTGTCCTCAGTGTGAAAAAGATGGATCTCAAAATGGGTTCAAACATGCAAAAGATGCTGGAAAACTGGATGCCGGATTTTTCTGAAGAGCATTGGGCAGTTTAACTCAAGAACAACCATCACATAACAAAAAAAAAAAAAAACGTCATGGATCATCAGGTAAGGACATAGTATTACAGTTTTTTCCAACTGACACACAAGAGAGCAAAACCTCTTCTCAAGTCTCCAAAAGTCTAAACACATTTTCTGCTTTACACACATTTTGCAATTCAAAATGGCACTTTTTAAACACACTGACGTTATCTGACATAAAGTCACATGATTGCCATTTCAAAATACCGCCATTCAAAATGACACTCCATGATCTGATTGGGCCAAATGTGTCACCTGACCAAACACCTCAACGCTTAATTGTAAACACTTCAGTCTTTTTTAGTTTTACTGGGGTTTTTTGTGAGCATATTTTTGTTCAGTCCAGTGTCAATATATCTGCTGTGCATATGTTGCACGGACTTGTTTGGTGAAAAATAAAAATATTTCAACAGCATGTGTGTGTGTGTGTCTGCAAATATTTCTGTGCATGTGAACAATCTGAAGAAGTTTCTACAATTTGAACTATTTTAGTATTATGGCAAAGCATACTAAAGATGAGAGTGCTTTTCATTGTGCCCAACAGTGTGTAGTTGGTTAGACAAAAAAATCTGGCAATATGAATGAAGTGTGTGCCATTTCGTGCAAAAGTTTGATTTTGATAATGTAGTTTTGGTTGCACTGCTTCATTTTGCAGGATATATTAGGTGTTTTGCTGTTTGAGTGTGTGGTTTTGTGAATTGTGTTAAGTATTTTGATAAAACCAGCCTACTTTGCAAAATTGTGTGTTAGCAATTGGAAAAAACTGTAAGAATCAAGAGTACATAAACTTTTGAACTGGGTCATTTTTATAAATTCAGCTATTTTTTTGTCTTGTGGACTATTTGTAACATTTTATGTAAAATATCTTATCCAGGACAGTACTAAATAAAAAATAACATGCATTTTGTATGATCCATCTTATTTTGTTAACATTTAGCAGATTCTGCAAGGTGTATGTAAACTTTTTACTACGACTATATAAGTTTGATGGTGAGTAAGAAGACAGAATTTACATTTTAGGTGAACGATCCCTTTAAGAAACACGCAAGTAAACACTTTTAGTGTAATTTCCACATAACTGCATATAGAGAATAACTTTTTTGTTAGGTGGTCATTCATACCTACCTGTACTTCATAATTCATATTGGATGGATCAACTCAAGGCAGGAAACTGTGGACAGACTTCAACAATCATACTCTGGACCACACCGGACTGAAACCCTGTCAGAGCCTCACATGAACAGAGATGTACACATTAGACAGAGGAAAAAACATTATATAAAGCTCTGCTATACTGTAATATCACACTGACCATGATTCCGCGTTAAATAGCAGTGTCATAATGTCAACAATTCCCTGATTTAGGAGCATTTTGATATATTTGTTCCTGCCATTTGGTGGAAAAAGCAAGAAATTATTATTACGATTTTTTTTTTTAAATGACACTCTTTATACTACAATATATACACAAACATTTATTAGGAATGTAAGCAATATTTCTGCAAAATGGCGCTAAATCATACGAAAAACTGCTGAGCTAATCGTCATCATAACTTTATAACAGAGTCATGGCGCCACCTATCGGTCACTCTGCTGCACTGCAGACAGACATGCGATTATCTAGAACTGCCCGTGGACAAATGGATCACTGTCTTTTTTTTTTAAATACACATGCATGCAATGATATACTTTTTACTGTGTGCTAACTAATAATATCCTGTATTTTTTATAGTATATTATTTTATGATATATGGTTAATTATGATTAGGCTAATAAATATATATTTTTATAATATAATTTGTTTTACCCATTTTATATATATTCATTAATCGTGATTAATGAATTTGACAGCACTAATATATATATATTATATATATATTAGTGCTGTCAAATTTTATGTCGCATATATATATATATATATATATATATATATATTAATTATTAACCATATATCATAAAATAATATACTATAAAAAACTATTAGTTAGCATGATAAAATACACAGTAAAAAGTATTTCATTGCATGTGTGTATATATATATAATTACGCAATGTTAAATACAATGTTCATGCTTAAATTTAGTAAGAATGTAAACAGAAAGCTGTCATTTAGAATTGTAATTTAAAGTTAGAATTTAGAATCTTAGAATTAGAATTAAAATTCCATTATTATCACATTTTTGTAATATCTGTTGAGTAAGTGAACACAATATAAGCACACTGACATATATTAGGACAAGAGTCACTTTATAAGTAAGGTCAATTTGAATCGTGTTCTGTCATAAATATCAGGTTGGGGATATTCAAATGTATTATAATGACAATATTAATCTAAAACAACAATATCAAATGTTAATGAATGTGCTAACATTGTTTTATTTTTTATGCCATGGTTACGACCAATTAAATGTCGCAATATAACACAAAAGAAAAAACACGAATCTAAAAAATGACTCATCAGAAGATCTTTTGTTAGGAAACATTTCAGACGGCAGTGATTGATTTTCCACAGGTTTCGGGAGAGATCCCAGCTGTGTTCTGCAGAAATCAACACTTTCACCATCCGTTATGCAAGTCCCATTATTTCAGGATCCTGCAATCTCATTGTCCAGGATGTTTGTTTTTCCATTTTAAACAAAGTCTCTGCCATGACTATTCTCTGATGGTTCATCAAACACACTTTCTAAGCTCATTATTTTGCAACATCAAAAAAAAAAAAGGACTAAATGCTGTTCACTGTTTTGGGACATGCTGTTGCTGCGCACAATATCTAAATGCATCCCTTTTTCCTTTGCTAAAACACTTAGTCTTAACTCGATTTTGGGTTCATCTTATAAGGGTCAGAAACTATATATTTTCATGTGACACATTTTCACTGAGTGAGAATAATGTTAAGTGTGACATTATAAAGGCAACATGTTGTTTTTAATGAATATAGCAATGTTAAAGGGATAGTTCACCGCTGGAAAGATGAATGTGTATTTAAATTTGGTCATTTATGTAGTAGAAATGTGAAATTATTTTAGAAGTTGGTGCCTTCTAGACTGAGAAAAGCCAGAAAATGTATTTTTGGCTCATGTGGATGAAAGACTACAACTCCCAGAATGCACTTGCTTCGCTGCCCTACGAGGCCACTCCCAAGCCACACCTACCGGTTACAGAGGGCAGTGTCGGGAGAAATGATACAACTAGGCTACTAGTCGACTCGAAACTGAAAAGACGGCGTTTTATCGTGAGATCCCCCTATGGGCGGGTTGAACACATGCGGGACGAGCTCCTCCTACTGGCTGGAGTCTCTCGCCTCAGGACAGAAAAGCCTCTGATGACGATAAATAATGATTTTTGTGTCATCTGAGGGTTTTTTTCCAGACACACAATACAGAAATCTCTGGTCTCAGGGGGACATGAGGGAGGGAAGCACGGTTATTAGAAAATACTACTGGGTTTCTACTGATACAAAGCTTAATGCTAATCGGTGAAGTATCCCTTTAATGTATTTGGTCTTGCTAAATCTGCTACGCTTCTGCTGTTGATTATTACTGCTGCAGAAGTAGAGACTTGCTACTGCTAATAGATACACATTAAATCCCGTGTCAGATCTAGGCAGGTGGAGCTGGGGAGGTGGAGGGGTTTAGAGATAGCACTGCAGGACTAGCTTATACAGCAAACACTGAACCAGACTATTTAAATGTTGAGCAAGCGATATCATTGGCTGCCGGATCAGCAGAGGCCAATCAGCTTGTGCCATGCGGTAATACCGCATTTGCAATTGCTAGTAGGCAAAAACAGAAGGCACGTTTCTATTACAGATTTGCGCAAAACTTTTGTGATTTTTTTCTAAATGTCGACAAAAAACTATTGCGAAATGACGCCGTTTCCATTAACTGATGTTATGCGACTAAAACTACATTTTTTCCTCTCGCGATCAGTAAAATCATTCCAAAAACCATGGCAACGGACGTTGGTAGGTTTATGTACCGTATCCCAGCCACTGCACTGGCCATTATTATTAATGGAAGGAGATGTATGTGTGTTTTCCAATCATTAATGATAAGGAAAGACCCTTATACTTGTGAGCGGCACATATGAGGTGTTTCTGGGTTTCTCACTCATTTCTGCTTCGAGGTCTTTGATTGTGGCATTTATTTGAGGTTTAGAATCCAGTATTCCTGTAATTATTTTGTCTTTTATGAATTTAGTAAATAACTCTGTCTCGTATTCTGTCCAAACACACCGCGTCATCTACGTCAGGTGACCTGTAAATGCGCAAAAACTGTTTCCATTGCAGTTTTGCGAAATATTTCTTTTTCGAACTGCCTGAAAAACCACCTCATGCGAGCGTAAAAACTTTTTTGCGATAAATGGGAGTTTTTGCACAGGCAAAGAGTCTCCGGATGACTTACTACTGAAGTGTGCATACGATGAACACTTTACTATCCCATGAGGCCACATGAGAGGATTTTTGAATGACAGTGAAGCGACGCAACTGACGCTAGTTCACATGATAATAACAACATGGCGGATGTATATTACATCCATACTACACACACTCATACTATACAGAACGTTATGCATGTTAATAAGCAACTAGTTAATAGTGAGAATTAGACCCTAAATTAAAGTGTTACCAAAAAAATACTATGGAAGTTACGTAACTTCCACTGAAACAGGAAGCTAAGGCGGGACATATTGAATAGCCCCTCCCCCTTTTCAAATAGCCAATAGCGTTTAGTTTACCTCACAGACTGCAAGTCGTACTTCACAGCACCATGGAAGCGAATCCGAGCGCTGATGATACGCTGGATTCAATAGTAGAGGTGTGAATAAATGCTGTCCATTTCATTATTAACCACCGTACAGTTGGACAACGGAATACAACTCGAGCGTTTGAGCAACCGAACTCACATCTCCAGCCCATATTGCTTTGTGACAGGTGGTGTTTATAGCACAGGGGGCGGAGCTTTAGATTCTAGAGAGCATTTGATTGGACAGAAGATGTGATGAGAAGCTGAAGTCCGCTGTGATATGTCATAAAAATCCCTGATCCATTTTAGCGGAAGTGAGAGACTGTAAGTTTTGAATGCAAAAACACAGCAGCTTATTCATAACCTTAAGGCTAACACATTCATACTAAAAGCTAAAAAACTTAAATTTCAGAGGGCCTTTAATGGGGGACCAGCAACATTCTTCAAAATATCTTCTTTTGTGCTCACGTATACAGGTTTAGAACAACTTGAGGGTGAGCAAATGCTGACAGAACTTTTACTTTTGGGTGAACTATCGCTTTAATGAGCAAACTCGTGCTCCAGACCTTGGGAGGCGTCCAGTTCCCGGCCAGCCATGCCGTTCCTGCCCAGATCCCTGCGTTACGTGACTGGCTCCAGTCAGAATCCGAATCTTTATTTGTCATTATATAAACGAGTACAACGAAATGATATGCAACAAGTCCCCGGGCTGGCAGGGGTTTCTGGAGGTTGTCCACGAGGAGAGGACCTCACCTTCACTCTTCTTTTGCAATCTGGCCCGCTCGCCCCCCTGGGCAATATCACTGCAAGCCCAACATCTATGTCTGGAAGATTTCACAACATAAGCCCTGTGTCTCTCCTCAAAGTGCTTTTGCAATGGAAAGAGTTTTTAAGTCGGATTAAACGCTGCTCTCTGCCAACCTGCCGGCTTGCCTCATCCCAAGATGTTTTTCATTCTGAACTGAAGAATAATGTAATAATGATATAGAATAAAACCTGTTGGTTTTGGACTGTAAAAAATAATCCTGTTAAAAAACGGTAAACTACTGGCAGCTGTGGTTGCCAGCATCATACCGTAAAAATACGGTATGTTACTGTTTTTGAAATTAACAGCTAAATATTGTTTTGTCAGCTAGAGTATAAAACTGTAATTTAACTGCATTTATAGCTGTTTAAACATTAACAGTAACACGCCGTATTTTTACGGTATGATGCTGGCAACCACAGCTGCCAGTAGTTTACCGTTTTTTACAGAATTATTTTTTACAGTGTGTTTTCTATTGTAATATACTTATTCCTGAGATCGAAGCTGAATTTTCACTCCAGTCTTCAGTGTCACATGATCCTTCAGAAATCATTATAATATGATGATTTATTATCAACATTGGAAACAGTTCTGCTGCTTCATTTTTTTTTTTGTGATACTTTTTTTCAGGATTATTTGCTGAAATAAAAAGTAAAAAAAGAAGAGCATTTATTCCAAATAGAAATATTTTCTAACAATATGAATCTTTATTATCACTTTTTATTAATTTAACACATATTTGCTTAATAAAAATGTAAATTTCTCTTTAAAAAAAAAGAAAAGAAATTACTGACCACAAACTTTTGAACGGTAGTGCATATTGTTAAAAAAGATTTCTATTTTAAATAAATGCTGTTCTTTTGTTAAACTTTTTATTCATCAAACAATCCTAAAAAATAAGTAGCCTATAACTGCAAAAATATATTACTGTTTACAACATTGATAATAAATCATCATATTAGAGTGATTTCTGAAGGATCATGTGACACTGAAGACTAAGTAATGATGCTGAAAATCCAGCTTTGATCACAGGAATAAATTACATTTTAAACTATATTAAAATTTAAAAACGTTATTTTGAATTGTAATAATATTTCACAATATTACTGTTTTTTCGATCAAATAAATGCAGCCTTGATGAGTCATTAATTCCTGCAGTACAGGATCAGTCCTGTTGCATTCTGTCATTGTTTAAGTTCACAGGATGATGGCGAGATGATACAGTATCTGAATGTTACTGTATGCAGTCGACAGACATGCAGAAATGTCCCCTGAACCCAGTCCAACCATTCAGATCATCTCATCATCATGTACTGGCCATCATCCACACACCACACTCCTCCACCAGTGCGCCTGGGGGCCGTCCTGCGCTCTGATTGGCCGAGCGCTGAGGTGTGTCGGGGGGTGTGTCTGTACGTCTGCATGATCATCTGTGCGTCATGACGCCGTTTCCGGGAGGCGCGCGAGACCTGCAGCTGCAGTTTGACAGCGGCGGAGGCGCGCGACAGGACTCGGCGGAGGTTATGTGTTTATATTAATTATTATAAATGATATTATGCTGCAGTGATCGCGCTGACAGCACCGTTACAGGCTCATTGACGCCTCGAGACCCGATGTTCGACGAGCACTCGCTGCTGCAGCTAAAGGTCAGAGTCAGTGTTGTTATGTGAAGTGAAAGGAGAGCACTTCTATTCTATTCTATTCTATTCTATTCTATTCTATTCTATTCTATTCTATTCTATTCTATTCTATTCTGTTCTGTTCTGTTCTATTGTAGTTACTCTTGCTATGTTACTGTATATTAGTTTTTTTTATGTATTAGATATCGACAGTATAGTCTGTTTAAAGTCATACAGCAATGCTTTTGCAACGCTTATCTGAGCATATCAGATCGTTTTGTTTGCATTAGCTGCTATGCCTTTTAGATATGAGAAGAGCAGAGATTTTTGCTCTTGTTGTGAAAGTTACATAATATAATATTTTATATATATATATATATATATATATATATATATATATATATATATATATATATATATAATATATATATATAATCACAGGTGCAGTTACTGTTTTCTGCTACTTTCTTATGACACTGTTTGAGTGTTAATCTGTGTCTCGAATTGGGGACTTTTAATTTGTTAATTCCATAGTATACCTTGACTGTAAACTTAAACTCACTATAAACATTTTTATATGACATTATTAATATTAGTGAAAAACAAGAAAAGTATGTAAATCAGGCTTTGTTTAAATTTGTAGGTTAATCTCACAAAAAATCTAAAAGAAAAAATATTTATACATTTGCATAAAGACTGTGTTGCCTATTTTAAGTGCAGTTCACTTTTTGTATTGTTTTGTAGTTCATGTGTTTTTTTGGTAACTATCTTAGAGTTAGAGCTGTACGATTCTGAACAGACAACTAAACAAAATAACGTAATTTACTAGAGGTTCTGACAAAATGTCAATTTCTGCAGTTTGTTAAAAAATATATTGAATTAATTTGACGTCATTATTATTATTATTTAAATCGGGCTGAGTGAATGATTCAATGACTCACTCATAAAGACTTTGCGATCATTACTGGACGACGTGTTTTTGAGTCTAAATGATTCAATGACAGATACATTTTTAACAGTCACTTGTCGCCACCTACTGGTGTAATAATGTTATTGAACTCAATTTGAAGTTACTTTCAAAAGGTGTTCATATCCGAACTTTTATTCCGGTACTAATTTAAATGATTGAATCAGGATCGGCATCTTTTAACGATTAATCGTGCAGCTCTAACTGGAGTATTATACCATGATATATGAATTTGGGAATCATTGAGTATCAAGTGGAATTATGACCATCTGACAACATTATTGTACTATGCTATCACCACAGTACTTGTTGTTAAGGTCCAGTTCCATCATGTCAGACACACTACATGATAATTTAGTGGTTAATACTGTCCTTTAATCCTTTGGTGACCTCTTTGTGTCGTATCACCAGCTAGCTGAGCATGCATTTACAAGACCCTCTCAGCGCCGCGCAGGCATCCTCTAATCTGCGTTTACTGCGCTGTTTTTCTCCCAAACCTGCTGTAATTCACTCTAAACTGCTCTCCCACAGCACATCTGCGATGTTAAGGGCGCCTTCTTCAAATATTCAACACGATAAAGCTGGTCGCAGTGTTATCAGACAGATTGCTTATGCTTTTAATGTGTTTGCAGAGCTGCAATAGAGAGTTTATTATGTGGTATATGGGCATCTTAGAAGACCTGGACTGATTCATTCGAGTTAAGAAATAGTCGTCTCTGATGCTTTGTTCGGTGTAAGTGGGATTTTTCTTATCCTAATCCAAAGAGGAAGTGTAATAGTGATGTTTGCTCTAGTAATAATTAGTTTTATTGGCCAAAATCTGAGCATCTTCATTCATTTGTCCACCTGTTTTATTGGTTCCAGCTCTACTGTGACAATTGCGTTCAGGGATAAACTGCTGTCGAGCCCCAATAAACTCAAAACTTTTGACAGTGAAACTAGTACTGTCAGCAGAGACGGGCATGTTGCTGGACACGGGTTCTCGCGGACAGACTGTGTGTTGAAGCATGCATTACATGGCTCTCTGTAATTTGACCTAGATCTTGCAGTACCTGTCTCAGATTTACCAGCTACATAAATGCCATCTGGGTTTTTCCATCTCAGTTTATAATAACTGATGTTTCATAATTTTCTGGGAGATTTGCACTACCAGTTCTTCAGGTTGCAATTTAATTAGGAATCCATAACAGTAGTCTGTCTAACTCATGCATTATATTCTTCTCAAAGTCATGTATGATAGATGAATTTACTTAAAAAAAAAAAATCTTAACAAGAAAAACTATTTTTTTTTCACCATATAATGACTTGTGTCTGTCACATCTCATCATGTGACTTTACTTTAGTCATTTGGACTATTCTTTTATGTTTACATTAAAGTCAGCATGAAACGATTGCGATAGTGTTTTTCTTTTCTATTTTGATGAAACGGCTTCTCGAACAAGAACAAATGTAGGGGCGGAGCTTGATTTTGTCTGTGGGGAACTGATTGGATGGTTGTGGTTTGCTATTGGTTGATCTCAAGTTAATGACAGGTTGTCAGATTCGTTTTTTCTTTTCTATTTTTTCTTTTTTCTTTGCTATTTTGATGTATATCCGAGTGAAATGGCTTCTCGAACAAGAACAAATGTAGGGCGGAGCTTGATTTTGTCTGTGGCGAACTGATTGGATGGTTGTGGTTTGCTATTGGTTGATCTCAAGTTAGTGACAGGTTGTCAGATTAGTTTTTTCTTAACTATTTTCATTTTTTTCTTTTCATGTATATCCGAGTGAAATGGCTTCTCAAACAAGAACAAATGTATGGCGGAGTTGATTGGATGGTTGTGGTTTGCCATTGGTGGATCAGGTTGTCATATTTGGTTGCTCCATTTGTTGAAAGTTCTAGAAAGTCCCAAGCTCTCGGTAAACTAGTACTAGTTCGACAAGTTCGACAAAGAGGTCAGCAAATGGGAAACTCATAATTGCGGTAATTCCACCATTTGTAATTTCTGCTACACATTGGTTAAATTGTAACTGGCATTGCTTGGCTAATACAACAGACCCCTGGACACAAACCAGACTGTCCTATTCTCGCTGCGGGGCCGGTGTGTAAATTGCTAAAGCAGACACACTGCTTGAAGCACCAACCCCCATAAACTTGCATAACTGGACGTTCTGTGAGGGTCATGGAGTTTACTTTGTGTTTTCGTAGTTGTGTTGACCTTTATTTTGCCGTAGGCCTCAGCTTTATCTGTCATGACATCTGTGGAGTATTTTAGTGTTTAATCTTTGCAAAATATATTTACAGAAAATTCTCTTTTCCCATGTCAAAGTAATAGTTGTTAAAAATCTGTCATTATTTACTCACCCATATGACGTTCCTAAGTTGTGTTTTCCATGCAACACAAAATTTTTAACCTCTCGCTTGTAGGATTGGGTATCGTTTGAATTTTAGTTATTCCAATTCTTATCGATTCCCAGTTTTGATTGCAATATGGTTAAACAAATAAATAAGTCAAACATTTCGATGTCAAAAGTATTTATTCTGTGTGTTTTTGCAAAACATTCCATTGCAACCGAATACCACAAGAATCAGCAGCCCAAAGAACTAACTAATAAACTAGACTAATATAAATTTCAAACATTATTAAAGACAAGTAAACAATCAGCAATACAATGAGAACAAATTAGCAAATTAGCAATAGCACAAATATATACAACTGAACAGAGTTCAGAAATTGATATCTCATGTAAAATAACACGGCATAGTTTTCTTTTTATATTAATCCGTATTAAAGTTACAAAAGTTATTCAGTCAAGATCAGTGAGTGATTTTATTTTTATTTTGTTCTTTGACTAACAGTAGCCGCGTTTCCATTACCCTTCAGATTGCGCAAAGTGAAATTGCGAATTGAAAATACGCCCAATGGAAACACGTCAATTTCGCAAAAACTCCCATTTATCGCAAAAAAGTTTTTACGCTCGCATGAGCGCTTTTTTGAGTGTCTGAGTTTTTTCAGGCAGTTCGAAAAAGAAATATTTCGCAAAACTGCAATGGAAACAGTTTTTGCGCATTTACAGGTAACCTGACGTAGACGACGCGGTGTGTTTGGACAGAATACGAGACAGAGTTCTTTATTAAATTCATTTCATTCATTCAGACAAAATAATTACAGGAATAATGGATTCTGAACCTCAAATAAATCCCACAATCAAAGACCTCGAAGCAGAAATGAGTGAGAAACCCAGAAACATCTCATATGTGCCGCTCACAAGTATAAGGGTCTTTCCTTACCATTAATGCTTGGAAAACACACATACGTCTCCTTCCATTAATATAATGGCCAGTGCAGTGGCTGGGATATAGTACATAAACCTACCAACTAGGGGTGGGAATCTTTTACCATCTCACGATTCAATTCGATTCCGATTCTTGAGGCCACGATTCGATTCAAAATCGATTTTCGATTCAAAAAGATTTTCGATTCAAAACAATTCGATTTTATTCATAATGATTTCTAATCAGGTTTCTGATCATGATCTACTCTCATCTGCTTTGCTATACAATAATAGACTTCTAACCAACATCCTCTTGTTATTTCCAATGAGCAATATAATCCTTCAGACAAAAAAAAACAAAAACATTTTGCTGTAGCAAATTCACAAACAGTTTTCGTTCAAAAATATAGAATTATGTACCAGAAGCTATCATATAATGCTTGTGGACTTATGCATATTCTGAATAATTAGTAACATACAATGTCGCTCTTATACACAACTAAATAATAAAGAGTTATGACTTGAAATGTTTGCTGTATACCACAATCAAAAACAGCTTATACAAAGAAAGTGAATGAACATCTGCAGAGAGTAACTTGCAGTCAAAATGTAACTTTTTGTGACTGGCATTGCACATATTGCATACAGATCTGTTTACAGCATATTGATGTGAAAACTAAACAATACAGAAATTAGCTCTCATACAAAAAAATACTAAATAGATCACAATGAAATTGCCAATTTTCCATACGTTAGCTTTTAACGAAGAGGGTGCCGTTCGGATTTGGCTGTCTGTTATGTGCACGCCACAGACTGTCCGCGGCGCGCACTGCACGTCCGCTTCAGAGTTCCGCCTTTTGCGTTCCGTCAATGTTACGTTATTATAATTTTTTTTTTTTTTTTTTTTTTTTTTTTAGAAAATCGATTTTTGACATTTATGAATTCAGAATCGTCCACGTCCCGCATCGCGATTAATCTAAGAATCGATTTTTCCCCCACCCCTACTACCAACGTCCGTTGCCATGGTTTTTGGAATGATTTTACTTAACGCGAGAGGAAAAAATGAAGTTTTAGTCGCATAAGATCGGTCAATGGAAACGCTGTCATTTCGCAATAGTTTTTTGTCGACATTAAAAAAAAATCGCAAAAGATTTGCGCAAATCTGTAATGGAAACGCACCTAGTAATGACACAGACGACAGCAGGAATATTAGGCTACTGTCACTTTAAGACCTGATGCACTGATCCATTATACTGTTACACGCGAGTTTTCTTTCTCAACTCTCTACATTAACTCAACACTTGACCGACTGTGTTTACGAGGATATTTTGACTTAATTTTGTGTGTATTTCTCTTTTCAAGCTCAAGAAAACGTGAAAGAGAACTCAATTCAGTATTCCTGTGCAGAATTGAGATTTATTTCACATCTTATTTGAATGGTTTAAAACCACATTAAAATGATAAGTCTAATCGAAATTAAAATTTTATAACAAGTATCCAATTCCTGACCTTAAGTATCGATTTTCGATTCCCAACCATACTCACATTTGAGTATCCTAATGCGCTAGTTTGAATGTGCAGAGACCTACGATGTTTTAAACCATTACTGTTTTAATTGCATAGACATGCACATTAACCAAGGGTTTACAAATGTACAGTGTGAAACTCAAAACCTGACTAGCCAGGATTATGTAATAACTCTCAGTGTCAAACACGTAAGAGATAATATACAGTCAGACGGTCATAAACGCTAAATAAACGCTAAGCTTGTATTACCCTGAAGGAGTTTTATTGTGCAAAATGACCATCTGACTGTAAATGACCTGCGTATTGCACAGCCACTTACCAAAGAAATAAATAAATAAATGCATGTGAATTTTATTTATTATGTTGAGAGGAAAAAGAAAGCAAAGTGAGAAAAAAACAGCCTGGGCTAATATATTGTTTAGCAGTAAACATGCAAAAATATTTGGCCGCAGAAGGCCATGTTTGACCAATCAGAAACAAGTATTATTTCAGAAAAGCCACAAGAAACAATGAAAACCAAATCGGCCTCCACTAGCACCATTACATGATTGAGTGTCTTTAGTTTTACGTAATTATCATCACAAATTTCCTCTCATGTCAGAACATGTTTAGCTTCTTCTCTCTGCCCTCTCTGCAATGTTTTCTTGCTCTCGAAATCATAAGCAAAATGCCAATCTCTCCTCGTCTCTTTCTGAGGGTGTTTGTCTGACTCGTGTTCTACCGTTTGGAATCTGACACGTCTAATCAGACCCTTCTTTTTTAGTTATTCAGCATAAGAGAATGGGAATGTTCTCGCTCGCTCTGTTCCCCCACTGTTTATTTTCCTAAAACAGGATTTTCAGGTCGGGGCTGACTAGTTTTTCAGTCCTAACCACCTGTCTGTGTCTCTGTAAATGTTAACATCAACGTCTCAATGACTTTTTTAAGTAGAACATGTACAGTACACTACTGTTAGGGGTCAGTTAGGATATATTTGTATGATTTTTTTCTTTTACAAATCACAATGCACTTTTGAAAACTGAAACTTGGACATTCTGCCAAACATCTCCTTTTGTTGTCCATTGAAGAAAGTAAGTCTGATGGGTTTGGAACAACGTGAGGGTGAAATGATGATAAAATGTTAATTTGTATCCCTTTATCTGTCACTTTTTCCTGCAAATTCTGCATTTACTAATGTACGTTTATGCATGCATGAACGCAATTTTTACGTGCGGTTTTCTTTTTGTGAAAGTGTACACAGACGGCTTCTTCCTCCCTCAGATGTTTTCAGACTGAGTTTTCCACTTTGTTTAAACATAGACACGCACGTGTATATACTTTACGTATTTATTGCAACATCAGCACGTTGGGTTTGAAGAGACCTGTTGAAATACAAAACCACTTTTTGGTTAACCCAGGCAAGGCGGTATCGCTAAACCCAGTGACAGACGGAAAGACAGACTGACTTAATTGACCCCCCGAGGGGAATTTCAGTTACCAACACAGAGCAGTTTTAAACGTGTCGTTTCCTGCGCTTTGACCTGATCTACTGTTGTCTCACTGCAGATTTAATCTCAGAAGCTTCTGTCCTGACAGACGATACTGAAGTTGTGTTTGCTGCTTAAGTCCGTCTGATGAGGACTCTAAACGTCCATCACACTTAAATGACCATGTCAGAGGCAGACAGACCGTAAGCAGCTCAGGAGAGATTGTGAGTTAATGAGCCAGGACTCTCTGCTGAGGCCTGCAGGTGCTGTAAATTAGGCTTGCTACAACCACACTGTCGAATTTACGCATGTAAATTTCAGTTTTACCCAGTAAACAAGGTATTGAGCACTGCACAAAGTCGACCAGAAATGACTGTAATTGCTCGTGCAAAACTTTCCACCACAATGCCTGGCTGTTGCCATGCAGTTGCTTGCTAGGGTGTCATGAGTGGTTGCTGGGTGGTTGCTGGGTTGTTTCTGGGTGAATACTGGGTAGTTGCTGGGTGGATGCTGGGCGGTTGCTGTGTGGTTGCTGTGTGGTTGCTCGGCGGTGGCTGGGTGAATGCTGGGTGGTTGCTATGCAGTAGCTGTGTTGCTGGGTGAATGCTGGGTGGATGCTGGGCGGTTGCTGGGTGGATGCTGGGCGGATGCTGGGTGAATGCTGGGCGGTTGCTGGGTGGATGCTGTGCGGTTGCTGGGCGGTTGCTGGGCGGTTGCTGGGTGGATGCTGGGTGAATGCTGGGTGGATGCTGGGTGGATGCTGTGCGGTTGCTGCCTGGATGCTGAGTGGTTGCTGGGTGAATGCTGGGTGGATGCTGGGTGAATGCTGTGCGGTGGCTGGGTGGATGCTGGGTGGATGCTGTGCGGTTGCTGGGTGGATGCTTTGCGGTTGCTGGGTGGATGCTGTGCGGTTGCTGCCTGGATGCTGAGTGGTTGCTGGGTGAATGCTGGGTGGATGCTGGGTGAATGCTGTGCGGTGGCTGGGTGGATGCTGGGTGGATGCTGTGCGGTTGCTGCCTGGATGCTGAGTGGTTGCTGGGTGAATGCTGGGTGGATGCTGGGTGAATGCTGTGCGGTGGCTGGGTGGTTGCTGGGTGGATGCTTTGCGGTTGCTGCCTGGATGCTGAGTGGTTGCTGGGTGAATGCTGGGTGGATGCTGGGTGAATGCTGTGCGGTGGCTGGGTGGATGCTGGGTGGATGCTGTGCGGTTGCTGGGTGGATGCTTTGCGGTTGCTGGGTGGATGCTGTGCGGTTGCTGGGTGGATGCTGTGTGGATGCTGGGTGAATGCTGTGCGGTGGCTGGGTGGATGCTGGGTGGATGCTGTGCGGTTGCTGGGTGGATGCTTTGCGGTTGCTGGGTGGATGCTTTGCGGTTGCTGCTTGGATGCTGGGTGGATGCTGGGTGGATGCTGGGTGGTTGCTGGGTGGTTACTGGGTGGATGCTGTGCGGTTGCTGGGTGGTTACTGGGTGGATGCTGTGCGGTTGCTGGGTGGTTACTGGGTGGATGCTGTGTGGTTGCTAGGTGGATGCTTTGCGGTTGCTGTTTGGATGCTGGGTGGATGCTGGGTGGAGGCTGTGCGGTTGCTGGGTGGATGCTGTGCGGTTGCTGGGTGGTTACTGGGTGGATGCTGTGTGGTTACTGGGTGGATGCTTTGCGGTTGCTGGGTGGATGCTGTGTGGATGCTGGGTGAATGCTGTGCGGTGGCTGGGTGGATGCTGGGTGGATGCTGTGCGGTTGCTGGGTGGATGCTTTGCGGTTGCTGGGTGGATGCTTTGCGGTTGCTGCTTGGATGCTGGGTGGATGCTGGGTGGATGCTGGGTGGTTGCTGGGTGGTTACTGGGTGGATGCTGTGCGGTTGCTGGGTGGTTACTGGGTGGATGCTGTGCGGTTGCTGGGTGGTTACTGGGTGGATGCTGTGTGGTTGCTAGGTGGATGCTTTGCGGTTGCTGTTTGGATGCTGGGTGGATGCTGGGTGGAGGCTGTGCGGTTGCTGGGTGGATGCTGTGCGGTTGCTGGGTGGTTACTGGGTGGATGCTGTGTGGTTACTGGGTGGATGCTTTGCGGTTGCTGCTTGGATGCTGGGTGGAGGCTGTGTGGTTGCTGGGTGGATGCTGGGCGATGGCTGGGCGGTTGCTGGGTGGATGCTGGGCGGTGGTTGCTGGTTGGTTGCTGGTTGGTTGCTGGGTGAATGCTGGGTGGATGCTGTGCGGTTGCTGGGTGGATACTGGGTGGATGCTGGGCGGTTGCTGGGCGGTTGCTGTGCGGTTGCTGGGTGGATGCTGGGCGGTTGCTTAAAAGTCAAAAGAGACAAAAGAGTAATACACAAAAGCAATATTTTTCCCTTTAGATTTATGTTTTCACTTCTTCATTATTTATTTCTTGACAAGCTTTCCTGTAGGCTAATTCATTGATTTGGTTTGTTGTTCTTCAGGTTAAAGTGGATAACAGGTGAATGTCATGAATCCGCCTGTAATGTGATGTGATGAATAGCCTACCCAGGGCAAGGGTCGAGTGGATTTATTTAACAGTATTTGATTGAGTCATGAAAATGTATTACAGGCTAATATTTTTTTCCCCATATGTGTAGATTGCAAGTTGTTTTAGAGGGGAATTTGTTGTATTTGGAGATGAACTGACCAATACTTTTAATGATGTTTTATAAACAAAGTTCGGGAGGAGCACGTTCAAATAATCAATCCAATCTACTCGTCATCAAACAATTATGTCTACCCTAATCAGCATGACAAGAAGTATATATATATCCACTCTGTCAACTCACATAATATTCCTTGACAGTTTTCCAGCATCCCTCCACCACCCCGACTCCTCACTCTTGGCTCAATCTTTACAGCCAGGAATACGGGGGGAGTACTCTGGGTTCGGGCCGAATACCGAGCCCGGAGCCCTCTCCTCGGACAGCACGCCAAATACGCATTTATTCTATCTGACTTATTTGTAAGTGTGAACTAGTGAACTTATATTTGTAGTAATTTTCAGGTATAGTGTCGATTTTTTTTTTTTAGCAAATGCACTGCGAAAAAGCGTTTTGGGTCGTTTTGGAAAGTCTATGAATCTTTTTTTCCTTTTCAAATCTTAGCAGATTTAGTTTTTATATTTTTAATTAGCGTGCTTTGCTTGGTAAAGATGTGTCTTTGAATTCACCCTGTGTAGAGCACCATTGCTTTAAGCTATACTCATTAAAACGTACATCTTTTGGCCCGTTCCGTTGTGTCACTTCTCATAGTTTGAGTGTTTTTTAAGTTCATAATAAAAGTGGTCAGGTAAACTGTTTAGTTTCCTGAACAATGATGTTTTTCGACACCCCAACTTTACAGCATAAAGGCTTTTTTTTAGAAAGTAAATAATGCCTATTTTGATTTTATGTTGACGTCCAAATATAGCAAAATATATCAAGATGTGTCGCACCAAGTTTTATGTAAAAGTAGGCCTTTAGACATTTACATTACATATTACATATTTGATGAATGCTTTTATGCAAAGCAGGGTTGCTATAGTTTTAAATTTAGCTTCTTTTTATGTCTTTGTTTGTATTTTCAGCTTATTTCTTTCTTTTAGATTCATACTTTCACGTCTGACCTATTGTCCTTGGAGCCGAATCCTGAACGTGCACTGATCCGTCACTGACCACAACCAGATTAAGAGCTGTTTAGTCATTTCAACTGATTCAATGATTTCAGATATTATTGTGTGACCGGATTCCACTCAAATGAAAGCACTTTCCCAGTCATTTTAAAGAATGACTTCAGATTGTTTCGCTCCCAGACGCTGATGTCCTGCGGCCTTAATGTTACCGTGATAATGTTACCGTGAGAAGTGTGCCATCCTGATGTCACCGGGTTTTGGTGTCCGGTTTTGTTGCGTTGGCCCCTCGTCCACCCCCAACCCCACAATTTAGGTCATGTTGTGTGTTGAATTGCAACTTGAAACAAGACACGTACACCAGGCGCGTGAAGCATTTGCCACTGAACCCTGCTGGACTATGAGTACTTTCCATGTGTAAAGACACACAAACATCAGATCACATGTATAAACTCAAGAGGAAGGTGTGGTTTTGTTGTGGTTTTGCACATGCTGTTCTGACTCAAATTCTAGTGGGAATGAGCTCAGATGTTTTGTATTTTTTATTGTTTTGTTAGCTAGTATCTTTGATAGACGTCATGATGGATTTCATGCATTGATGACTTTCAGGACACTTCATTCAAACAGACTGTAAGTGCGTGTAGTGTTTCTGTCCGGGCCGCCCTATATCTCGCTTTTAATCCACTCTTATTATAATGCTGTTGCAGGAGTCGTCATTGATTCACTAAGATCGTCCTTGGCCGTCCAAGACTCTGTCCTGAAGCTAATAACTAATCCATTACTCCTCATAATTGTTGGTCTTAGCTCTAACCTTATGATGAACTTCATTTGTTGTTAATTATATTGTTTGCATCAGTTTCTTACTACTTAAAAAGGTAATATAATTAAAAACAGGATATTTATTTGATCTTGGGAAATAAAAGAGTTCAGTCAGTGTATACTGTTACTCTAGAGTCTAGACTTTGGTGGCGGCAAAGTATTCACACATATATATGCAAATTGCAATCATATATAATTGATATATGTGCGAATTTCATCTAGTGGAAGCGTTTGGTACTGCGCCCAAACAAAATCTTACTGAAAGCTTTTTTGTTTTTTGTTGAGATATTAAGCTTAAATTTGGTACACAGCTTATTTAGATTTATGGCTTTGATTTTCTCACAGTTTTAGAGTAAAACGTGTTTTGGAAAACATATAAAAAAAATTTATGATATTTTTTTTGCATTTCTCATAACAATAAATGTAAAATTGTATAACTTTTTTCACTTCAGGAATAATATGTCAAGTGTCATCTTTAAAAAGAGGCCAAACTTAAGTCTGTGGTCCAAAACATTCACGATTTAAGTTGGAAATTTAGTTTTCAGGTCCATGCTCAAAAAGTGAATAAATGGATTATATCTACAGCATAAATATAATTTTGTACAAAAAAATCCCCTAAAAATACAAAATATTGAATAAAAAACATTAACGAACTAAAATATAGAACAATAATTTCATAAAAAAAAAAAAAAATCAAATTTTTGGCCCACATTTTTTAGGGTCAAAACTCGCCAAAAGCCAAACCTCGAATTAATTTAAGTGGATTTTAGGGGAAAAAACTAAAATACTATTGAGAAAAATAAGTGACAGAAATGTTTTGGCAGCGTCCACTGATCTAGAATGGAAATCGCTGCCCCTGGAAAACTCTACATGCCATATGGTTGTACTGTCCAGCCGGATAAATACCGTACACATGTACTTCTGGTGGTGTGTTGGAAATGCCCTGGCGTTTGGCCCGTGTGTCTGTGACTGTGACCACTGGCTGCTCTCGCGGTGTCTCCTGCCCGGTGTGTGTCCGGCTGAGACGAGTGAACAGGGAACAGTGTGTCCTGGCGGAGCGAGTAGGTGTTAAACATGGAGCCGCACACATTCAACAAGCTCGCATTACATACAGGACCTTTGTTTAATCGCACGAGTCTTAGGCCTACATAATCGTGAAGCGGCGAAGTATTTATTCTACTGCGGCTGATTGGGTCGCCTGCTCATTTTTTACATTTTCATTTCATTGGTGTTCAAAAGCCCTCTGTGGTTTATGAGTATAAATATAAAAAAGCTAATGGTCAATTGTTTTTTTTTTACTTTTTTATTACATTTTAACTAAACACATACATATACATTTCCATGTAACATAGAAAACAACAACACACACACACAAAAAGAATTAGCTTCTCAGTATTTTAAACTGATATTCAATACCACCTCTTTTCTTAGTCTTCTATTAACACATTTCCAGCTCCACCACTTTTTAAGAACGATCTGAAAAGTCCCCAAACTCCATCATAAACCGTATATTTATCCCTTAAAAATATAAGTTATCTTTTCTATTGACATATCTGTTACCATTTCTATGGTCAATTGTTAAAGCTACACTGTGTAGGATTTTCTCCCATCTAGTGGTGAAATTGTTTATGACTACCCACTGAATATTACTTTCTAGCCCCTCCCATTCCGAGGGCGTTTTAACTCCTACTGTGGGCGTATTATTTCAAATCTGCCGGCAGTCGCGAGTAATCTCCCCCTCGCATTCGTCTCGGTGCCACTGAGTGTCAAAACGCGAAAGGCGAAGCTTGAATTTCCAGGTATGTCCCTCTTTGGCACATGTATTTTCAAGATGGAGGCGCAACATGGCTGCCGCCAGTCGAGCGACTCGCTCGTATGTATTCTAAATGGCAGATTATACGCTTACGAGAATACTTGATTAGTTGGTAGAAGTAATTACACATTAATGAGCACATGTCATTTTGAAAGAACAAAGTGTTTTTTGCTAAGAATCAACTTAAAAAATTGCACAGTGTAGCTTTAAAGTCTGTACTTTATTTAGTGCTGCAAAATATTTTCACAATTTTAATATAAATCACAGTTTTGCATGCTACCGTTTCCATAGTAGTATGCAATACAGTGCAATGCATAAGTGAATACACCCATGCTAAAGTTGACTAAAAAGAGGAATAAAAAATCATATTTTGGAAATTGAACTTAATGCCTTAATTAAAAAAATTAGGAAAAATCCAACCTTTAAGGATACCAATTTTCTTTGTGAATGAATAATGTATCGTAAATAAATAAATGTTCTTCCTTAAAATACATGGTGCATAAGTGAGTACACCCCTATGTTAAGTTCCCATAGAGGCAGGCAGATTTTTATTTTTAAGTATTTTTATGCATAGTATCCTAATTTTTTTTTTTAAAAATACTTAAAAATAAAAATCTGCCTGCCTCTATGGGAACTTAACATAGGGGTGTACTCACTTATGCACCATGTATTTTAAGGAAGAACATTTATTTATTTACGATACATTATTCATTCACAAAGAAAATTGGTGTCCTTAAAGGTTGGATTTTTCCTAATTTTTTAAATTAAGGCATTAAGATCAATTTCCAAAATATGATTTTTATTCCTCTTTTTAGTCAACTTTAGCATGGGTGTATTCACTTATGCATAGCACTGTATATCCTTTGCGGTATGCAAGCACTCCATTTTGAACAAAATCTTTGTTCCCCAAAATAGAATTGGTTGTTAAGGCGTGGCTTAGTGAGTGACAGGTTTTTTTTCACTTACCTTGAATATATGTAACTATGGAAAGAATGTTTCTTCGTCTATAATGACATATGGAATCAGTTTGATGTTTTCCTAAATTGCTGTCCCAATTCCATTTTTATTTTTTTTATTTTTCTGAATTCAGTTTGAATGTTTAAATGACCTTTTAGTAATCAAAAAGTGTGTCTAATTAGTTTTAAATCATTAAAACACAAGTTAACACCGATTTATTAAAAGTTTAACAAAAGTTGATACTGAAAGTTCCCAGTTAAATACTGTTTTTCTTACATATTGGCCTCTATGAGGAAGTACTCTCCAGCATATGTTTTACATACTATCTAATAAACGTACATGTTTAGAAATGTTTTTGAAAAATGTTTGTGTACTCAAAGTTTACTTCTGTTACACTTAAAAGTATACTTTTATAACCTAAAAAGTGGGCCAATTTAGTCCCAAGAAGTATTGTAGTAGTACACAAGTATACTTTTAGTGCATTGAATTTAGTATGCATACTTGGAAAATATACTTAAACTTTAAATTTAATTGATCAAATTAACTTGATGAGAAGATGTTTTTTTTTTCTCTCTGGAGAATCAAGTTACTCTCCATTTCATCTCATTGCTTAGAAAAACTCTCAGTACCATGGTAATTTCATGTGATACTTTTTTTGAACCTGTTATTTATAAACTCGCTCTGAAGTCATGTGATCTAGCCCTCAGATGAACTATTAACATGTTGCATTGTGTCATAAGTTCATGAAACTCGCATGACCTCAAAACAGAGGTAAATGCTTAACACATCAAGGATATTCACTCTGTATCTGCTCAGTCTCTTTCGAGCTCGCAGCTCCTGTGGCCTGGTTTTGCTCTCTGATTTTCTCTCGGTGTCAGACAGACGCAACACAGACGTGTAGATAAGGCTATTTAGGGTGAACTTAACCATAATTACTGCTGATAAAAAATATTGCAGACAACGTAAAGCTTTTAGTAGGGCTATAATATCTGACAAGCTGTTATTTGTTGTACCTTAATTAAATTAAACGAAACTGTGATTTATGTTGAGATTAACCTGTGATTAACCCTAACCCTGGTGTGATTCTGTGTTGTTATTGCTAAAAAACGATAAAAAGTTGTTTTCATTTATTGAAATAAAACTATATATCTATCTATAAACAATTTAAAAACTATATATATCATGTGCTCCGGTTACAGTATCTATATATACAATACATTTTCTTTAATATGTCCATGTGGTTCCTCCAGGCTGATGTGTGATTCTCGCTCTGGCCCTGTCCGCCAGCATGGTAGACATGGAGAACCACTACAGCGCCCCGTCGCCGCTGAACGACGCAGTGCTGGACAGCCCGTTGTGCAGGGACTTCATCGGGGGAATGGGAGACCTTCAGGACATCTCTCAGTCCATGGATGAAGACGCTCTCAGCAGCTTCGAGGTGACCGAGAACCAGTCGTCGGGTCTGGGCTCCGGATCGGAGAGCTCCACTGCGTTAGGTACCCAGATGCTGCCACTCAAACACACTCTGACTTTTTAAGAAAAGACACTTTTCCATGCAATTGAATTGCATTTCATTGCACTGCGTTGCATTGCGTTGCATTGCATTGCATTGCATTGCATGACATTACATTGCTTTGCATTGCATTACATTACATTACATTACATTACATTGCATTACTTTGCATGACTTTGCATTGCATTACATTACATTACATTACATTACATTACATTACATTACATTGCATTGCATTGAATTACATTACATTACATTACATTACATTGCATTACATTACATTGCATTACATTACATTAATGCATTGCATTGCATTGCATTACATTACATTACATTACATTGCATTGCATTACATTACTTTGCATGACTTTGCATTGCATTACATTACATTACATTGCATTTCATTGCATTACTTTGCATGACTTTGCATTGCATTGCATTGCATTACATTACATTACATTACATTACATTGCATTGAATTACATTACATTACATTACATTACATTGCATTGCATTGAATTACATTACATTACATTGCATTGCATTGCATTGCATTGCATTGCATTACATTACATTGCATTGCATTGCATTGCATTGAATTACATTACATTGCATTGCATTGCATTGCATTGCATTAGATTACATTACATTACATTACATTGCATTGCATTACTTTGCATGACTTTGCATTGCATTACATTACATTACATTACATTGCATTGCATTGCATTGCATTACATTGCATTACATTTGCAGCTGATTTGCAAAGATGCATTGCATTACATTACATTTGCAGCTGATTTGCAAAGAATAAAACCAGGAACTACTCTACATAAGAATGCAAATCCAGATGTTATTGCTTTGCTAACATATTGTTAGCATTTAAATTTTGTCAGACTTATGCTTATGAAAGAAAATGAAGAGAAACAATTTGCCAATATGATAAAAACATAAGATATATGAAAGAAATATCATCCCAAAGAAAGGGTTTTTTCATCATCATATCTCATAATGGGATGTTTAAAAAAAAATGCTTGTTAAAAATTGTTTTAAAGTAGTTCAACATGTTTTTGCCTTCATATACTTGCATAGAGAATGTTGTGGTTATTATGCAGCATAATAACTTTCATATGCTGTCAGGCAGAAAATGAAGGTGTTTCCTCATTGCTCTCAGCGCATATCCCACTGATTTGTCAGATGTTATGTATGTGCAAATTATCTAGAATCATTTGACATGTTTGACCTTTTAGACCTCGTTGTGTTGCAGTTTTTGGTTAATCTTGTGGTTCTGGAATGTCTGACCTAGTTTTCACTTCTAGAAGCTCAATGGAATCCGTATTATTTCTGTGAACAAACTTCACATTCCTAAATTTAAACCTCAAGGGCAGAAATGATTTGTTTCAGAATCATAACCTGCTGTTGTGGTTGAGTAGTGTTGTAGTGTTGAGGTTAAAACACCATACATGAGAAATGAGGAAATGACATCATGGAAATGTGTGATGATGAAGCAGCAGAAAGTCAGAGCAGTGAATTGGATTTCTCACAAGGAGGTAAACAGGTGGCTTAATGTTTTGTCATAAAATGTTGTCAAATGTAAAGATTTTGAAGTATTTTAGTGATTATTAGAAGACTAATAGTAATTTCACACTGCTCTCTTTGTTATTACACTGCAAAACTTTGTATATATGTGTGTGTGTACTCATAATGTATGTACTTAATAATAATCTGAATTGTTTCTTGATCATCAAATCATCATATTGGGATCATGTGACACTGAAGACTGGAGTAATGATGCTGAAAATTCAGCTTTGATCAAAGGAATAAATTACACCTTACTATATATTCACACAGAAAACACTTATTTTAAATTGTAATAATATTTCACAATATTTCTGATTTTACTGAATTTTTTAATCAAATAAATGCAGCCTTGGTGAGCAGAAAAGACTTCTTTCATAAACATTAAACTCGGTTGTGTATATGGGGACGGATATATAGATAGATTTTGTATTGTAATATATTGTATGTATTTTAGTGTGTTTCTTTGCCATTTTTATTTATTAAAAAAATTCTATTCTATTCTATTGAATGACATTGATTTTCTAATTCCCTTATAGATCATTTTTAAGTGTGCGTATTTGTTTTTTGTTTTGTTGAATGAGTGACTTTCTAGTCGTGATTTAGATCACTTTTAAGTGTGCACATGTGTTTGCTCACTCGTGTAGATGCCCTGACTCCTGCGTCCAGCCCGTCATCATGTGTGTACGGTGGCCCGGCGGGACCAGAAGAGTTCACCTCCACCTCTCTGAACCTGGAGTGCCGCGTGTGCTCGGACCGCGCGTCAGGATACCACTATGGAGTTCACGCATGTGAAGGCTGCAAGGTGAGACACCCAAAAATGAAAATGAACCCATAATTTACTCCAGGGGTTAATAAAGGGCTTTCTGAAGCACAGAATATATCCATATATAAAAAATATCCATATTTATAACTTTATAAACTATAATCACTGGCTTCCGGTAACGGCCGTACCCGCGTGTCTAGTTCCGGCGGGAGAGTGACCTCTGACCCGACGCATGACGTATGATGTAGGAGTAGCGTAAGCTTAGCTGAGAGTATGTGTTGTTGTTTTGTTTTGCTCAATCCTCTGCGCTTCCTCGTTCATCAATACGACTGAAGTTTTTCTGTATAACTACTCTCACATGCACTGACGACGCCCCAGGACGCACTCTCCTGATTGGCTCTGAGCAGAAAACCGGCCTCACTAAAGGTCATCGAGGATGTTTTGCCCTCAGATCTGTGTCTAAAGGACACATTAGTCATAATATTGCTGTCAGAAAACAACAAAAATGATGGGACTTGTTCTCACCACAGATGTGTTTACATGTGTTTTAATGTCTAAGAGCTGAATGAAGGCCAGAAAAACACTTTTTTTGGAAAATTAAAACATTTTGAAGTATTTAAAATAGTGAGCTCGAAAGAGACTGAGCAGATACAGAGTGAATATCCTTGATGTGTTAAGCATTTACTAATACTGGAGCCAGTTGTTTGTTGCAAATAATATGTGCTAATATATATATATATATCAAGTCAAGTCATCTTCATTTATATAGCGCTTTTAACAATGTAGATTGTCTCAAAGCAGCTTCACAGAGATAAGCGTATAATTTAGGTAACAGAGATTGTTTCGGCTTTACAGCAGAGTTAAGTTATTTCCATCTAAAGTTAGTTTTAATTGATTTGGTTCCGTCGCAATGATCATTTGTTATTAAATTAGGGGCCGCTAAGACGACACCATTCTCTCTACACAGACTTTAAACGCGAACCTGTGAGAAACGCTGATGGCGTTCACATGCGCATTTAGAATGGGTTCTATAGTTATGTGCGTTTGAATATACGCAGGTTTGGAATTCCCTACAAGCCAAGCCTAAACAAAATACTTGTCTTTCCTTATAAATTTTGATAAGGAATTTTATTTTATTTGTTGCTTTGGGGTAGGAACGCAAGACAAATTTTCCCGACAACGCCTTATCTTATATATATATATATATATAGTTTATTTTATTTTATTATATATATATATATATATAGTTTTTTATTTTTATTATATATATATATATATATATATAACTTTTTTTAATTATATATATATATATCTTATTTTTTAATTATAATTATTTATCAATGATGTCAAAGTAGGATGTTTTCATATATTATCACAATATTTACAATAATCATTAAACTACATCAATCAAAACTTAACATGTAACGGGTAAATATACTATAATACATTAATAATTAGTGGCCGACCGATATATCGCCAATGCCGATATATCGGCCGATATTGGACATTTTTGTTAGATATCGGCATTGGCCGATTCATTTTTCTTTTTATATATATTGATATAACATACATAAATGTTAATTATAAATATATTGGCTTTATATCGGCCACCCTGCTCTCGAAGATATCGGCATCGGATTTAAAAAAAAATCTGTATCGGTTGAGCACTAATAATAATAATAATAATATGTATTTATTCATTAATTAATTATTATTTTTAAATCAATATTATTATTATTAAAAATCAGTTGACAGTGCCATCGTTAACGAACATTGATCAAACCGATAACTAATGCTTGCACTGCATCTCTTATGACATTTCCATATAATGCTCATCTTTATGGTTCTGTATATTTTGACACCTCTCTTCATAACTTGCTTCTCCTCCCACAATACTCTCTGATCGCAAAGAAACGCTGGAAGCTATTTATTCATTTGTCACCCGACTTACAGTAGGCCTGTCAAGCTCTGGCCTCGACCCTGATGTTAAAACACGGGCAACAGGTGCGTCCTCGCCCCGTCCCGTGTAAGTTATGTGACCGCTTGAGCCAGGCCGCAGGGACACAGCTGCAGAGGTCAGCATGCTTTAGTAGGGGTTAAATAAAGCCTGTGTGATGTCATGATGCAGTGTGTATCGTTTATACAGGCTTATATACTTATTTATACTCATTTCTAATACTGTGGAGTAAGAGCAGTACGCCAGGTAAAGCGCATTTCATTAGACTCGTCACGTCACCAGTCACGAGTCGCACGGGGATATTTGTGGCAATAGCCAACAATACATTGTATGGGTCAAATTTTTTTTTCTTTTATGCCAAAAATCATTAGGATATTAAGTAAAGATATTTTGTAAATTTCCTACCGTAAATGTATTTTTGTGAGTGAATGCACCACAATCGTCAACATAAATGGAGAACTTTAAAGGAGATTTTCTCAATGTTTCGATTTTTTTGCACCCTCAGATTCCAGATTTTCAAATAGTTTTATATCTGCCAAATATTGTCCTATCATAACAAACCATACATCAATGGAAAGCTTATTTATTCAACTTTTAATTCAATTTAGTCAAAAAATTGACCCATGTGACTGGTTTTGTGGTCCAGGCTCACATATTTACATTGCATATTAATTAAAGGTGGGAGATAAAATGATTCTCCGATGCATCAATGATTCCAAAATTCAGAATTGAAGTCTGAAATGTCAAAATGGCATTAGTGTGAATTCAGATCTATGATGTCATCAGCAATGATGCTTAGAAAAAGAGAAAAATAGCTCAAATGCGCTTGTCTAGAACTTTTCAGATATTCATAATGAAGCACTCCTAAGGCCCGTTCAGGTTCACACCAAGAACGATAACTATATCGATTGCTATATTAGCGTCCACATCATTATTATAAGCGCGCTGCAGTTTTGTCGTCTGCCACTTTAAATGCTCAAACTCTTTAAAGTCAGGTGGATTCTGATTGGCTGTCAGTGTTTTTATCGTTTATCAGCTGGAAAAAAAACGTGATTTCGACAATATCGTTATAGTTGTGGTGCGGACTCTGCTATTCTTTTATATTTAGAACAATTTGTAGTATTTGTTACCAATAAAGTTATCGTCCAGTGTGAATGGCCTTTAGATATAAGTGCACTCATTACCACCCCTAATATCCAATTCAATTCAATTCACATTTGTTGGTATAGCGCTTTCACAATACACATCGTTTCAAAGCAGCTTTACTGAAAATGCATGAGTCCACATTACAATTTAGAGTGATCTGCTATCAGGGGAAACTGTCTTAGTTATGCATTTCAGAAATGTACATAATCACAGTTAGCGAAAAATGTATTAATTTAAACAATGTAAAAGTTTAAGGCAGAAACAAAGAGCTCACTGAAGTAATGAATACTTGTTTTGTTAACAAATGAATATGACAGAAAGTTGTAGCATTAGTGCGTGTTAATATTAATATAGAATTTATTTGATGTGCTTTACAGCAAACATTAGCTCATTGAATCAGATTTTAGAGCCATAACTATTGATTTCATAACTCACTCCCCTGCGCCTCCATCTGCTCGGTCACGTTAGATGCCCGTGATCTGGCCGGTTGAGGAACATGCGGTCGTCTTCCAGCGGGACCAACACCTCCCGCGTTTCTGTCCTCGACTCAACCTCTCCTCCTCTTCCTCTCCATCTCCCTCTGTGTCTCTCCATATAATCTCCCTTTCGAAACAGTGTTTCCAGGGACAAAATGGCTCAATATGTGTGAAGCAACATCCATTAGTTTTTACAACCCCTTCCCTTCTTGCCAGCCTGCACTTTGAGTCTCTGCTCTCGCTGGCAAACCGCTGGTCGTCTTCATCGCTTTGCCAGATTGTGCAAGCCGCTTGATTTCATGCTTTGGACGCATTTACGACATTCGGATCTGGCCTGTTCGTTATTTCCAGGGATACTGAGGAGAATAAAGCTTTGATTTCAAGGTTTCAAATGGTTGTATGGCGATGCTGGCCGTTGAAGCAGAGGTTAATCGTCAAATATGTTCAAAAAGGGCTGATTAATTTTATAATCGGTTGATTATTTTGACGATTAATCGAGTAATCCGGAAAAAATGTAAACAACAATTCTCATATTTCGAAATATATTGATGTATTCTCCTGTGTTGCAGAGGGCTTATAAGTGATTTACGTTACAAATCTGGAGAAATGATGCACGTTGTTTCCCCTGATGAACGTTATAAGCGACACAAAATGGGGTTTGTTAACCAGGGTTGCCAACTTCAGAAAAGAAAAATGCGGGACAATCGTGTTTCTTTACAGGAAAATAAGGGACACTCAAAATATTTGTACTGTATCACACAGTATATGTCATTTCAGGGTCGTATGTGTTTAAAATGTTCTCAGATATAAACAAATTTGTTTTGCTTAACCTATTTATGTACAATTTAATTCTAAAACGAATTTTAAGGTCACATAAAAAAGTCACAAACCATAGCTCAAAATAATAGCATTTATCTGAAATAGAAAGTTTTTGTAACATTACACTCTAAAAAATGCTGGGTTGTTTTAACCTAACTTTGGGTTAAAGTTGGGTTAAAAATGTAATTTAAAAATTTAACCCAATGGCTGGGTTTGTCTGTATTTGACCCAACGTTGGGTTGAAACGACCCAGCATTTTTTAGATTGTATAAACTACATTTTAAAGAAATTAAAGAAAGTAATAGCATACTTTTCCCTCGGGAAGATTTCATGTTTTCTTGCGTGGCTGGATGTTGGGACTCATGAACAATAATCACGTTGTTTGAATTCACCAAAACCGCCGAAATCGCCGAAATCAAAACCCGGCCGGACAGTGAAAGGGATTTAGCGTGAGTCCGGAATCTCCGGATCGAACCTGGAGCGACCAGACAGCAGATCAAACAATAATTTGTCCCAAAAGAATAATTAATTCTCAATTTAGAGTTTGTTATTCGTATGGTCTGATGCGCGTGAGTGTGGGCTGTGATTGGATGACGCGGTGTCGTGATCATTCTCAAGTGTCGTGTTGCTGTTGTATCAGTCAGTGGTTAGATCAGCGTAGCAGTCTATTTAATCGGGACAAGGGACAAATAAATTAGACCCAAAATACGGGACGTCCCGGCTAATTCGGGACAGTTGGCAACCCTATTGTTAACCGAGTTGCTGAAGCGCGTAACCTGCGCCGCGCTTCACTCTGAAACCCGCGGCGCATATACTTATTTCGTTAAATCACAGACTGAGTGATTTCACAAAAAGCACTATGCAAAACTATGATTTTGAAAAGATTTAAATATATCATGCAGCCTTATAAAACGGTCTAATAATGCAGTTCGTGGATTCTCGTCCGTAGAATTCGCAGGTATTTTGCAGACACAAGTAAATTGCAATCAGGGATTTTATCGGGGAATTTAATCGAGGAATCGCGACAGCCCTGTTTCGAATATGAATGTTAGTTAGCATTATGTGGTGTGACGATATGAATAGTGCAATGTGCTTTTATGTGCTTACTGCGGATATACACCACCGTTGTAGTGTATTTGTGCAGCTATCTTTACTATATTTTAATTTAGTTTTATATTAAAGCAATATTCATTTTAATTTATAAAATATTTAATTCACTGAATAATCCCAAACTAGGCATTGCAACATGGTTATTTAATATATAAACATTTTTTTCAAAGCTTTTCCGGCTAGAATAACTGTATTTTGATGTATTTTGATGTATTTTCCCTTATCATGATCATACTGTTCTCCCCTAATGTTAAGGATGTGATCCTCATGGGTCGGATTATCAACCTCATTCCTATTTTGAATCTCTGTCACCATGCCTGGAAGGCAGGAGCTGTGTTTCTAAGAGAGGAAACCCCGACGGATCCAAGGACAAATGAGGACAAACACAACCTTCGAATGTCCTGCCAGCCCTATTTGGAGAAGCGCCTGGTTTAGATTGTGTACATAATTTTCTGTCCCGTTTTAATAGAGAGATATGAAGTTCAAATGGAACGAGTGGTCTTTAAAGTGTACAGTACAGGACAGACACTTAAAAAAAGCGCTGACCTTACGTTGATCCGTTTAAATATATGTGTAATTTGGTGTTTTTCTTAAAATCAAACTGGATTTCTGTTTCTCCCACTTTGTAGGGTTTCTTCCGTCGGACCATTCGCCTCAAACTGGAGTATGATAAGTGTGAACGCCGCTGTAAGATCCAAAAGAGGAACCGAAACAAGTGCCAATACTGTCGCTTTCAGAAGTGCCTGTCCGTGGGCATGTCCCACAATGGTATGTATGACAAACTTGCATCTCAAACAACACAGCCCTAATTTTATGGTAATTGTATCTCATGGAAACCAGTACAACACTGGCCAGTGATCTTACTCAAGGTTAACGTTCTGGATAATCTTTGACTAAATGAGCAAGTCTTTGTCCTTGAGATATCAGTGCATTGACTTGCATTGTTGCATTGCATTGTTTTCAGTCTAGAGTCAAAGGTTATCTTTCACGAGGCCCGCTGTGCTGAACCGCTCATCTTGCACGGACTTTATGACCAGCAAAGGCATGTGCTGAGATCGTGCTATGGTCGAAGTCCGTAACCCGAACCGTGTACACTTGAAAACACACAGCGAGGCGTGATCACCCGAACCCCATTCCTCACAGCAATGTGGGTTAGCTGCTAAAATGAGCTGCTTTTATGTTTTTTGGTCCTTTTTGATAGAAATACTAATTATGAAATGTGTTGGAATAGAGACTAAAGAAACAGGTATGGGTTGTCCCATTCTTTTCCTTATTAAAGTGGTTTATCTTTCACGTCGTAAGCTGATATAAACATATGTGCCATTGGACGCTTGCTTTAGAATAGGCATCTGCTTCAGATCTGCTCATCTCAGTGAAAGTTAAAACCAGCAGCATTCCTGTTATCTCCAAACGCTGGAGTATTAGACCTAACCAGCATAAAGTAGCATAAAGTGCTTGTAAAGTGCTTGAAAATCAAGCTTTTAATGTTGTTTATACGTCTATGTGGTGTTTTTAATATGCTTTAAGACAAACCATGTGTAAATTCATAAGTCATTGCTGAGTGTTTTCTCTTTAAAACTGCAGTGAACCAAAGACAGTCTCAAAAACACGCTTTGAAATCGCTGGTGTTTCTGACGTCACAAACTACCTTGTAACCAATCAGATCAACGAGTGGATCTCTCAGCTGAGTGAGTGAGTGGAGGCGGGGCTCATTTGCATATTCATAGAACCGCGTATACTAAATGAGGCAAGGGTGTCGAGTTACATTCAAGATATTTTAAGGCACGGATAATTTTTTTTCAAGGAAAAAACGTTTAAATATTGTCATTTCAAAGATGAGTTTTAAGGGATAAAATGATTGACTTTAAAGTGATAGATCACAGAAAAATGAACGTTCTGTCATCATTTATTCACCCTCATGTCGCGCCTTTTTACATGTGGGACTGCAGGGGTTGTTGTTCAAAAATGACAAAAAAAAACAACTTGAATGCATTAAATTGATTAAAAGTGGCAGTGAAGACATTTATAATGTTACAAAAGATTTTTGTTTCAAATAAATGCTGTTCTTTACAACTTTCTATTCATCAAGAAATCCTGATAAAAATGTATCACTGAATCGATGAATGGATCGATTGAGAATCAAAAAAATGTTTGTTTCAAACAGAGATCACGATTCTCCCGTGATTCTGAACAGGCAACTAAACAAAATAACGTGTAATTTACTAGAGGGTCTGACTAAATGTTCATTGCTGCAGTCTAAAATGTTTAATTAATCTGAATGAATTATAAAAAAGAAAAAATGGGTTGAATGAATGATTCAATGACTCACTCATAAATACTTAAATTGTTTCATTACTGGATGAATCAGCATTTCTGTAATCGAATCACCCTGAATGAATGATTCAATGACAAATACATTTTTTAACAGTCACTTGTCGCCACCTACTGGTGTAACTCTGTAATTGCTACAATCGTTATTTGAAGCGACAAGTTACTTTCAAAAGGTGATTTGCTCTATTTTCATCGCTTTTGTAGACATCAGTGTTTACATCCGAATTATACACTTTTATTCCACTACTTCTGTGATAATATGAATAATAGTGTATTTTTGTCATTTAGGAATGAGATCGTATGGGCGTTTAAATAGAGATTGGATTCTTTTAACGAATCTTGAGCAGCAAATCATCATATTATGGAGTAATGATGCTGAAAATTCAGCTTTGATCACAGGAATAAATTACAGTGTAACAAATTCACATAGAAAACAGCTGTTTTGTGATCTTAATTGCAGTTAAACATCGCCGTAGCAATGCATATAGTTCATAGCATGCAAATGTTTGGTGAATGTTTTTGGAACATGGGTCTGTGTTTCAAGCACTGGAGGTTTATAGGCCGGGACTTTAAGCTCATTAGCTGTTGGGGATTGTGCCGTCTGTGAGAGGATTGCATTTCAGGTACTAAAGATGTCCGCATTTGAGTGCAATATATACCACTGACAGTAGAGACAGTTAGAAACCACCTCACAACTATCCAAAACACGCTAGTTTCTAAAACACTGACGATGCCCACCGCTGCTCTTGCCTGTCTAATTACACCATCAAACTCCATTTGAACTCGGGCCAGATTGAAACTCGTATTACTCAATTCCTCTGGGCGAGTTTCTAAGGCACCAGACATCCTGATCTGACAAAATTTGTACACAGTGGCCTTGGATTTCAGCAAATATTAATCATCCGTGATCAGCGGCGCATGTGGTTGTTTTGCAAGAGAATCCGCAGAGTGAAGGTTTACAGCCGTTTGGAACAAATGCCATCTGAACTTAATCAGGTTGTGAAAAGAAGATGCTGTACATCTGATAATGTGTTGTCCTTGTGAAACACAATTGCATAGTGACACAATTAATTGGCTTGACAAGTTTAGAATTATTAGGGATATTGAACAAAAGCTTGCTGAACGTTGTGCCAAGTAAGTCACACAGCTGTAGATCTAGCTGTCAGGAAAACAGTATTTCTATGTGATTTGCGCTCTTGGAAGGACTTTAAGAACTAAACACAAATGATCACGTCAGATTATATCCACATGTAGACTTCAGATATGCAAAAACATGTCAGGAATCGGCTTTGTTCCAAAATACAGTGAGCTTCCTACAGGGGGAGCATCAGTTCTTACATGGGATGTTGGTTTGGGTGTTATCTATAAGTTTCCTTATAATCCCTCGAACAGCGATCCGCTTTGGGCGAATGCCACAGTCGGAGAAGCTGAGGTTGAAGGCGGAGATCCTAACAGGAGAACGAGAGGTCGAGGACCCGCAGCTGGCCGATCAAAAAACCCTGGCCAAGCAGATCTACGAGGCCTACATGAAGAACTTCAACATGAACAAATGCAAAGCACGGACTATCTTGACGGGCAAGACGAGCACGCCGGTAAGAGAATTCTGCCATGTGTAAGTCATCCAAGCAACAGTGACGTGCACAGATCATTTGAAGGGCAGTGGCACAAAAAAACGCAACACCCTAACAACCCAGAACACCCTAGCAACCATCCAGAACACTTTAGCAACGCCCTAGCAACAGCATAGCAATGTCATACCAGCCACTCAGAACACCTTAGCAATACCCTAGCAACCATTCGGAACAACTTAGACACGCCCAAACAACCCAGAACAACCTAGGTACTGCCTTGCAACCATCCAGAACACTTTAGCAACGCCCTAGCAACAGCATAGCAATGTCCTAGCATCCACTCAGACCACCTTAGCAACACCCTACTAACCATTCAGAACACCTTAGTAACACTCTTACAACCCAGAACTCCCTAGATACTACCTAGGAACTGTCCAGAACACTCTAGCAACGCCCTAGCAACAGCATAGCAATGTCCTTGCAGCCACTCATACCATCTTAGCAATGGCCTAGCAACCATTCGGAACACCTTACCAACACCCTAACAACCCAGAACACCCTAGGTACTCCCTTGTAACCATCCAGAACACTTAAGCAATGCCCTAGCAACAGCATAGCAATGTCCTAGTAGCCACTCAGACCAGCTTAGCAACACCCTATCACCATTCAAAACACCTTAGTAACATCCTAACGACCCATAACACCCTTGATACTACCTAGCAACCATCCAGAACACTCTACCAACGCCCTAGCAACAGCATAGCAATGTCCTACCAGTCACTCAGACCACCTTAGTAACCCCTCAAAACACCTTAGCAATGGCCTAACAACCACCCAGAACACCTCAACATTGGCCTAGCAACAACACAGAACACCTTAGCAATGCCCTAGGAACAACCCTGAACACCTTTACAACCACATATCCTATTAACCACCCAGAACACCGTAGCAATGGCCTAGCAACCACCCAATGCCCTAGCAACAACATAGCAATGACAGAGCAACCATTCAGAACATCTTTGCAACCACATAGAAATGGCCTAGTAACCACCCAAAACACCTTAACAACGGCCTAGCAACAGCCTAGACCACCTTAGCAATGCCCTAGGAACAACACAGAACACCTTTTTGCAACCATAAAGCCTAGTAACCACACAGAACACCTTAACAACGGCCTAGCAACAACCCAGACCACCTTAGCAATGCACTAGGAACAACACAGAACACCTTTTTGCAACCATATAGCCTAGTAACCACACAGAACACCTTAACAACGGCCTAGCAACAACCCAGACCACCTTAGCAATGCCCTAGTAACCACACAGAACGCCTTAGCAATGGCCTAATAACAACCCAGCACACCTTTGAAACCACATAACAATGACCTAGCAACCATTCAGATCACCTTAGCAACACCCTAGCAACCACTTAGAACACCTTAGCACTCAGTCTATGTTAGATGTTGTTTGTCTGTCTGTATAACCTTTTAAAACTATTTTAAGGCAGCATGTCATGCCAAGATCAAATGATTTACAAATGATTTTTCAGGTTTGAGCTATTGCGCATGGTCAATGCATGTTTACACAGTTTCCTGTCTCTCTACCTTCTTATAAAGCACAAAGCCCATCAATAAAACCGATCTCTTATTGATGAGTGTGTGACACGAGGTCATGGGGCAGGGGTTTATAGTGGACCTTGTTGCACAGAATCCTGCCTGGGTGTGGATGTATGTCAGTGTAAGGATGGGTCCACCTCAGACGTGCATCTGTAACACTAGCTTGATTGTTGGTTCTGAGCTCTGCAGGACACGGGCCAGCTGTCGGGAGTGAGAGCAGCTGAATTAAGACGAGTCTTTCATCTCTCACAGTACGCTTGTTCTCTCACGAGCCTCTCGGGGTGTCATGTCGACCTCTCTTGGGGAGGCGGGGAGCGGCTTGAGTTTTAGGCAACAAATGCCATCATCTGAACTTAATCAGGTTGTGTAAAGGAGATGCATATAGTGTATTGTCCTCGTGAAACACAATTACATAGTGTTACAATTAATTGGCTTGACAGTTCAGAAAGTATTGAAACAGGAAGCTGAGTCTGTTACATATACACATAATAATAATAATAATAATATCAATCATAATGTTATTGTTTTTATCTTATCGTTTTTATTATTTTTATGTTATTTTATTACTTATTTTTATTTGTATATTTGTTTTTTTAAACTACTGAAGTGAAATTGGGTGTATATATATATATATATATATATATATATATATATAAATTATTTAATTAAATTTTTATCAGTGCTGTAAAATCGATTAAACGTGATTAATTGGATCTAAACATATAGGCTACATATATATATATATATACACACAGTATGTGTGTGTGTGCGTGTATATATATATATATATAGTATATATGCATATAATATAACTTTTAATAGTGCTGTCAAATCGATTAATCGCGATTTATCGCATTTAAGCAAAAATGTGTAAATATATATATATATATGAATTTCAATCTTTCAAAGTGTTGAAACTCAATGTTGGGGCGGGACATATCTACAGTATATCTATATTTTTATATTTAATTTCATTGTTTATTTGATTGAATTACATATTTCAGTGCCCATCTGCCACCTTTACTCTAGAAATGGTCATCTGGCGTAGAAGTGTATTGTGGAAAGCGCTGTATCTGAAGAATGCACTCTACAGTTTATTCTTCATTTGATCTTTATGCTTCATTCTCATTGTTTTGTATAGCCTTTCGTGATCCACGACATGGAGACGCTGCAGTTGGCCGAACAGACGTTCGTGGCGAAGATGGTGGGCTCTTCCGGAGGGCTGCTGAACAAGGACGCCGAGGTTCGGATATTTCACTGCTGCCAGTGCACCTCGGTGGAGACGGTCACTGAGCTGACGGAGTTCGCCAAATCCGTGCCAGGCTTCTCAGACCTGGACCTAAATGACCAGGTTAGTGCATCGCACCATGTAAACTCTTTAAGCTTGTCACCCAGATCTTTATATATGAACAAAATATGGCCAATTTTGCTACTAAATTTTTAAGTTACTGGCCATTCAGAACTTCTACTAGCCAAAAAAAGAGAAAGAAACCAGATTAACTATGTCACAGTTTATATATATATACATATATATTTGGATATTATACATTCATTTCTTACTCAAACAAAATCCTGTCATCCAGCATCTCTTCCCTTCCTCTTTCATCCTTTTCACCAAACATGTGTTTTAGGTGGACAGATCGATACAGTACAAAGAACATCAGAAACATGTAGGATGCTGGAAAATATCAATGTCTGTTCTGTTAACCAAATGCTTTTTAATCTTCGCTATTGCTTCAATGCAAATGAACAAGCGCTCGCCGTTATTTGTTGCGTAGTGACGTGTGTGTTCAAGACAGCCAGATATGAGCAGATTCTGCGCTATATGCTGTATTTAAAGCTGCAGTCCGTTGCTTTTTTGGGTTAAAAATGATCTAAAATAAATTTTTGAGCAAGTACATAACCAGCCAGTGTTCAAAACTCTCTGCTTGCCTTAGCTCGATTCAAACCGGTAAGCTTGTGATAATGTTTTTAATTCCAGTGGTACTGGTGGATTTCCACGGGAAATTCGAGCGAGTCTCAGCTAGTTGGCTATGAGTGTGAGGATGTTGGAGGTGGAGATTTATAGCCTTTTCTCACAGCACTTGATATAATTAAACATCAATTTGATGGCGGATCCAGAAAGGTTCAAACGACAATCACCAGAGACAACTGGAGATTCACCCAGTGTAAAACGCGAAAAAGAGACTGCGGAGAAATATTGGAGGGGACATTAATTGTAGTCACGCAATGCTGATGATGTTGTTAACATTAACAATTTGAGAACAAAGTATAATTTGCACGGTTTAAGCAATCGTTAGATTTAATCAACGTGATTTACTGCAATGCTTTTTCCTCTTAGTTGGTCAGAACAAAAGTGGATGTTACTTGTTCAGACGACATTTTTCCGGTGAAAATTCTTATGTTGGTCATACTTCCAAAAAGTAGAATCTGTGATTGCGAATGCCAGTATCCACACCGGCGCGGTGATTGACAGCCGCACATTCTCCTCAAAACATTGGATTCGTCCGCGCTGTGCCGTGCCGAGGCACAACTCACGTAAAGTTGATAATTCCGCGAATAACTGCAATTGCAGATTTCGAACAGAGATGGCGACAAAGAGGAAAAACTACGGACTGCAGCTTTTGACTCACGAGTTTAGTATTTGCGCTAAATCTGCGCAGATTTGGCTTACACACGAACGTCTCCAGCAAAGTGAGTACACATAATAAGTAACACGCCAAATTGGCTCGTGATTTCACAGTGTTACCCGCATTTGGCGCCCAGATCTTTATATATGAACATTGTATAAGCACATTAAATCTAACACAGTCTGTTCTCCGACAGGTGACGTTATTAAAGTACGGCGTCCATGAGGCGCTGTTTGCCATGTTGGCGTCATGCATGAATAAAGACGGTCTGCTGGTGGCGTACGGGAGCGGGTTCATCACCAGAGAGTTTCTGAAGAGCTTACGGCGACCGTTCAGCGAGATGATGGAGCCCAAGTTTCAGTTTGCCATGAAGTTCAACTCCCTCGAACTGGACGATAGTGACCTTGCGCTGTTCGTTGCTGCCATCATCTGCTGTGGCGGTATATTGAGTCTTTTCATATTTTATTGAAATAAAATGTCGATATATTAGATTATATTTTTAATATATATTTAAATAGATTTTTATTTCAAGAATTGAATTTTTTTAAATTACTGTTAAATTACTTTTTTTTGCTATAATACTTAAAAAATATATTATGTGTATGTGAGCAAAAATATTTTTAGCAACACAAGCTGGATTTTATGCATTTATAATTCCTTTCATGTAGAAAATCTTTAATTCTAATAAACTATAGAGGTGGGAGAAATAATCGATTCAAGAATCGATTCAGAATCACTGAAGACAGAATCAAATTTAAAAGTTTATATTTGCTTCTGTTTTCAGAATCGATTCAGAATCACTGAAGACAGAATCGAGTAAGAAAAAAAGTATATTTGCTGAAGTTTTCAAGAATTGATTCGGAATCGCTAAAGAGAGAATCGAATTAAAGTTATATTTACAAAAATCTTAAAGAATCGATTCAGAATCGCTGAAGAGAGAATCAAATAAAAATTTGTATATTTGCTGAAATTTTTAAGATTTGATTCAGAATTGCTGAAGTAATCAAATTAAAAAACTATATTTGTTGAAGTTTTCAAGAATCGATTCAGATTCACTGAAGAGAGAATCAAATTAAAAAGTTTATATTTGCTTCTGTTTTCAGAATCGATTCAGAATCACTGAAGACAGAATCGAGTAAAAAAAAAATATATATTTGCTTCTGTTTTCAAGAATCGATTCGGAATCGCTAAAGAGAGAATCAAATTAAAATTTGTATATTTGCTGAAATTTTCAAGATTTGATTCAGAATCGCTGAAGGGAGAATTTAATTAAAAATGCTATATTTGCTTCTATTTTTAGGCTATATTCACTGTAGTTATTTAATAATTCTTAACATACAATCATTTTTATTTATTATTAATTTAGTCATTATTTTAGATATATACAAAGTAATTTTACAAAAATGCACAAATAAATGTGATATTCCGAGTTGGTAAACTCATTAATTAAAAATAAGTAAAAATCAAGAATAATCAAGCAGATCAAGAATAATCTCAGAATCGGATTGTGATTGTGTAATATCAACTATTACAATTCTTGAAAACAATCGACGAGCTTTTGCTTGCCAGGGATTTATTTGAGACTAATTTGTCTTGCGTTTCAGATCGGCCAAAGTTTTCAAGAATCGATTCAGAATCACTGAAGAGAAAATCAAATTAAAAAACGTTATATTTGCTGAAGTTTCCAAGAATTGATTCAGAATCGCTGAAGAGAGAATAAAATGTAAAAAAATAATATTTGCTGGAAGCTTTTTTTTTTGTAATACTGTTTTTATTGCATTTTCTTGAACACTTACACAACAATGAACATCACATGTCTGTAACAACACATATAATGTACAAAAACAAAACAAACAAACAAACACCAGGGCTCATATTACATGAAAAGTGCAATAGCACAAACCAACATCGGATAATATGGTATGTACTTTGGAAGTCAGAGTTAACAATACACTACAATCAATAATAGCCACAGATAAAAGCAATAAAATAGGATTAGTGCAAATTAAAATATATTTTCAAATGAATATAATACCTAATCATACGGAAGAGGATTAGGGCCAAGCAATAATAAAAAAATAAAACCATCTCGAGATTAAAGTCGTTATAATGCGAAATTAAAATTCTCTACATTTCATTTAAACTTTTTTTCTCGAAACACAACGACTTTATTTTCAAAATTTAACGAGTTTATTCTCACGATTATATCGACTTTTTTCTCGAAATTTAACGAGTTTTTTTCTCGAAACACAACAACTTTATTCTCGAAATGTAATGAGTTTATTCTCAAGATTGTATTTCGACTGTTTTCTTGAAATTTAACGAGTTTTTTCTCGAAACACAACGACTTTATTCTCGAAATGTAATGAGTTTATTCTCAAGATTGTATTTCGACTGTTTTCTTGAAATTTAACGAGTTTTTTCTCGAAACACAACGACTTTATTCTCGAAATGTAATGAGTTTATTCTCAAGATTGTATTTCGACTTTTTTCTCGAAATTGAACGAGTTTTTTTTTCGAAACACAACGACTTTATTCTCGAAATTTAATGAGTTTATTCTCAAGATTGTATTTCGACTTTTTTCTTGAAATTTAACGAGTTTTTTCTCGAAACACAACGACTTTATTCTTGAAATGTAATGAGTTTATTCTCAAGATTGTATTTCGACTTTTTTCTTGAAATTTAACGAGTTTTTTCTCGAAACGCAACGACTTTATTCTCAAAATGTAATGAGTTTATTCTCAAGATTGTATTTCGACTTTTTTCTCAAAATTCAACGAGTTTTTTTTTTCGAAACACAACGACTTTATTCTCGAAATTTAATGAGTTTATTCTCAAGATTGTATTTCGACTTTTTTCTCGAAATTTAATGAGTTTTTCTCTCGAAACACAATGACTTTATTCTCAAAATGTAATGAGTTTATTCTCAAGATTGTATTTCGACTTTATTCTCGAAATTTAACGAATTTTTTCTCGAAATTTTACGAGTTTTTTCTCGAAAAACAACGACTTTATTCTCGAAATGTAATGAGTTATTTCTCGAAACACAACGACTTTATTCTCGAAATGTAATGAGTTTATTCTCAAGATTGTATTTCGACTTTTTTCTCGAAATTTAACGAGTTTTTTCTCGAAACACAACGACTTTATTCTCGAAATGTAATGAGTTATTTCTCGAAACACAACGACTTTATTCTCGAAATGTAATGAGTTTATTCTCAAGATTGTATTTCGACTTTTTTCTCGAAATTTAACGAGTTTAATTTCGCATTATAACGACTTTAATCTCGAGATGGTTTTATTATTTTTATTATTGCTTGGCCCTAATCCTCTTCCATATAATCAAGCATTTTGTTCCTCCTCTATTATATTGTTAATATCCCCATGTTCAATAAATAATAAAAAGGGACTCCAAATCCTCTTAAATTGGTCTTCTTCACCCTTGCTGGAAGCTTTTTTAACAATCGCTGAAGAAAAATGATTTATTTGAGACTAATTTGTGTTGTGTTTCAGATCGGCCGGGCCTGGTGAACGTCCCGCACATCGAGCGGATGCAGGAGACCATCGTTAACGTGCTTCATCTGCATCTGACGAGCAACCACCCCGATCACGGCTTCCTCTTCCCCAAACTCCTCCAGAAGCTGGTGGACCTTCGGCAGCTGGTGACGGAGCACGCTCAGTTAGTGCAGGAGATCAAGAAGACCGAGGACACGTCACTGCATCCCTTACTGCAGGAGATTTACAGAGACATGTACTGAGGCCTTCAAAACACATCGTCATCAACCACTATTTCCAGGATTTCTGCGTGGAAAGGGACGTCAGGGCTCTTCATTATCGTCGAGTTAAACAACGGTTTCTGCGGTTGTTGCAATGCCAACTAAAATGCATCCTGTGGTTTTAGGAACTTTTTGGGGGGGAAATGTTATAATATAAGCGCTTACTGGTCACTTCGGGCCAGAAACTGTGAATAGAAACCGTAAAATCCAACTTATTCATACAGCAATATCCTTTTTTATACTGACTTTTTATGACACTTACAACTCAGTTTGCAGTAAAACCACCCAAGTGACTTCCACCTACCGTAACTAGTGAAAATTACCGTTTTGTAACGTTTTAGGGACTTTGCTTCATGATTAACGTTATGAACACTTTTTTTTTTTTTTTTTTTTTTTTTTTGATAACATCAAGCACTGAGCGAATGAAAATGCATCTCGGAATTCTTATATCTTGAACAGTTTCCAGCCTTTGTATTTCACCATTTGCTGCGGTAAAACTTGACATTTGTAGATGATCATGAAAAACATTGAATTATTTATTGCTTTCTCGGTTCACGCCTGGTTACAACACGACATTATGTTTCAGTTTGACCAGTGAAGACACTTAGACATCTCCAAGCGTCCATCAGTGCAGCTTTACAGGTTTAGATGATCGATACCTCACGACCGATGCCTTCAGACAGAGTAGTGCTGTTTTACTGTAATCTAGCGTTTCAAGGGCTTGAACACATGACAAATGAGGCCTGTTGCAGCATTCACACACTACCAGTCAAAAGTTATTGATCGGTGAGATTTTTATGTTTTAAAATAAGTCTCTTATGGTCACCAAGGCTGCATTTATATGATAAAAAAAAAAAAAACTGTAATATTGTGAAATATTATTACAATTTAAAACAACATTGTAAACTAATTTATTCCTGTGAATTTATTCAGCATCATTACTCCAGTCTTCAGTGTCACATGATCCTTCAGAAATCACTCTAATATGATGATTTGATGATCAAGAAACATTTCTCATTATTATCAATGTTGAAAGCAGTTATTTACATTTTTATTTAAGGATTCTTTGATGAATAGAAAGTTCATTCTGTTCATTTTTTTTACTTTTAAACACTACCGTTCACAGGTTTGGGGTCGGTAAGAATTTTTGTTTTATTTTTTGGGGGAAATAAATAAAATAAATCAATACTTTTATTCATCAAGGATGAATTAAATTGATCAAAAGTGACAGTTAAGACATTTATAATGTTACAAAAGATTATATTTCAAATAAATGCTGTTCTTTTGAACGTTCTATTCATCTAAGAAAAAAATTATAAAATTTTTGATTTGAAAATGTTTTTTGAGCATCAAATCATCATATCATAATGTGACACTGAAGACTGGAGTAATGATGCTGAAAATTCAGCTTTGATCACAGGAATAAATTGTATTTTAAAATATATTCACATAGAAAACACTTATTTTAAATTCTCATAATATTTAACATTACTGTTTTTCTTTTTGTATTTTTAATCAAATAAATGCAGCCTTGGTGAGCAGAAGAGACTTCTTTTAAAAACATTAAAAATCTCACTAAATGTGTTTTTTCTGCAAAACAATTTAATGCAATGTTGGCTTTTATGAAGCAACATGCAATATTCAAGTGAACTATTCCTTGAACATGGGCGTCTGTCAGGCTTGATGCATTGAGGCAGTTAAATACCATTCGGCATGTGAATGTGACGTCCCTACTCAGGTAAATTAGATGTAATGACTATAAAGTTTGTGAACGGGCCAATATCTGATACCCGTTTTATAATATATGGCCGTTATTAAAGTAAACACTCGATGCAGTAGCCCAGAAATCAGTTTATTTTCTGTATAGACCCACATCTGTTCTCGCAGCGATGCTGTCGATGTGTTCCTGCATCTCCACGCGTGATTTCATTTCCGTCCTGTATGAATCCGTTTCACATGTTCGTCTCCTGTCCCTCCAGCAGTCCGTCGCTCGTCTCCGCTCGTCTCTCAACTTCACAGTGAAGTCTCATTCTTCGACGACTTTTTCACTTCCCTGTATGAACCAGAAAGAGAAGCTAATAGTGTAAAACATGTCCGTGTAGTTGCATCACACAGAAGGCGTTTTTGCATTTCGCTGCTGCTTTTCCAGTGCTTTTGTTTGTACACATGCGCTAGACGGATGTGTTTGACTCCGGCGCTGGTATTAAGATGTGTTGCGGTCGATCGGATCGCAAGTGGACGACACTAAATACAGGAGTAAACAGGGTCTAAAACGTTTTTCGACACTTCCAGAGGGAGTTGAAAACGCATTCGACCGGATTGCTTTCGTAGTGTAAACGCTCATGTGATCGAATGTGTTCAAACAGCCACAGAAGACCGTCTTCTCTCCGTCTACTGATCTAATGAGTGACATTATGGGAAGAGACGGGATTGAAACTTTATCGGCTGAAGACCCAAGTTTGGTTTGAAGATGAAAAATGTACCAAGCACAATGTTCTCTCTCCATTCCTGATTTCTCACACACACTCACAGCGTTCGGCTGGTCTTGTGTCTGTCAGAGCAGAAACTAAAGCTGATGCTCTCCGTGTGTTTTCCGTCGTCTCCGGACGCGTTCATATGAGAAACGCGAGAAAAGTCAGTGTAATGATTCATCTAGAGAACTTGGATTGATACCTAGATGTTATGATTTGATATCTATGTTACCTCCCCCGGGAACGCGATTGGGCAGGTTTTTAAAGCCCTATGAAATCATAATTAAAGTTATTTGGCTTTTAGTTTGAAAAGTGGTAGTATTACTCTTAATGTTATCTATAAGCTAGTGTGCTCCAAAAATATATTTTTTCAAAACTTAGTCTTTCACTTCCGCCAATCAATGATTTTCATGACATCACCCTGCACTTCAGATACTCTGTCCAATCAAATAATCTGAATCTGAAGCTCCGCCCCCTACAATATAAATAGACACTTATACACACAAATAGTCACTTTTTCACACATTTACTATTTTCTACATGGTGAATGTCACATAGTGCACTATATAGGGGATAGGGAACGACAGTGTACGTATGCTTTCCATTTGAGCGAATGAAGTTTGGTTTCACGTTAGTGTCACCCGAGACACGACACACAGAGCGGATCATGTGATCGAGTCGCCGCAGAACGGAAAACGTATCGGACGCATTGAATTCTGCACATAATGCTGTATTTTAAAGCGATATTGGGGAGATTAGGAGGAAACTGCGGCTTTACTGAGTTCAACAGCTCTGGCTGAGCCGTGATATATACTAAACGCTATTGGCTCTCTAGAAAAAGGGGAGGAGCTGTTCGATATGCCCCGCCCTGTCTTGCTGTTTCAATGGAAATCACATCAACACACGTTTCAAGGCACTTCAGTGGACCTTTGTTATGCAAACCTGGCAACCCTGGTTCGCGCAGTCGACGGCGATTAAACTGCTGGAGGTCATCGAGTCTTTTGGTTGCTAATCGTTCCACAGCGTGTCGCTTCTCATCTGCATAAAGCTGAACACTGCTTTACTTAACAGTCGCACAAAGAAAAACATGGTCGTACTGTTGCTCAAAACGCCGTCAATCTGTCACATTCAAGCAATGCCAGCTGAGATGCACTTAAACTGTAACGTTGTGTTTGTAACTGGAAACGCTGAAGCTTCGTTACCCTGTAAATAGCGGTGGCTTCACCGCGACACTGACGGCCCGCCGCGGCATTGTCTCGACTTTTGATAAATGCTTTTTAACGGCTCAGATGTTGTACATGCGTCTAGGTATTATGCACTACCTAGATTCTTGTTGATTGACATTTAGTCTTTTTATACTAAAGCAAAGGTATCTTTATTAATATATAAATATATATCAGATGTTGTGAAATGAACGAGTTTTATGTAGTGCAATGTAAATATGGGGTAAGATTTGTCATCGAACGGCACTTGCATGGGAATTCATGTCGTGATTTCCACATTCCTTTTTAATTCCCGCAGCGTGAGGACCTGCACACTTCGACCCCACATGGAATAATAAACATATTGAATGATGAATCATCAGTTTTGGTTATATCCCAACTGCTACCTCTAGTATGGGTTAGGGTTATGTCATAATTTGACTTAGTGTGTCATAATTATGACGTATGTCATGGGCTCATTTGACTCCGCCCAGCCATTAGTAGCATCCAATTAGTAGACATAACAACGTCATAGCCACACCCTAGCAACCAGTTACAACACCCTAACAACCACTTCCATTGAAAAAAAGTGAGAGGGATACGTTTGGATCAGAACATCGTAGAGATAAGTGGGTGACCTCTTTTGACTCAGACTGGCAAGTAGTCTTTAAATATCTGGAAACATTCTAGCCATGCCCTAGCAACCATTTAGAGCACCCTAGCAACCGTATGGCAGCATGAAGAAGCCATATCTCAGCACCAGAGTGACATAGAGACACGACGGTTGGCTTTTTTGATTTGGTCAAACATGTAGTCTATTAGTATCATCCTGGTAACTGTCTAGCCACACCCTAGCAACCATTTAAAAAGACCCTAGCAACCAAATGGCAGCATGAATAAGCCATAATTCAGCACCAGGAAATCGGAGATATATATATGAGGTTTGACTCTATTGATTCAGGCAGTCATTATTATATACCAAGCTCATATTGTGGCATAAAAAGTAGAAATTATGACATAAAAAGTACAAATTATGACATTGTCATTTTTGACACTCAAATTATGGCAAACAGTCATAATTATTACATAAAGTCATAATTATGAAATGGTCATAATCATTAAAGGAAGTCAAAATTGACAGTTTTATTTATTACATTCAAAGTCATAATTATGACATGATAAGTCTAAATTATTTTTGAATCATGAATTAAAAAAACATTGTCGATTATAATTTTTGATTTTATTTAATAATTTTGAATTATGTCTGTCCATTTTTTTGTCATAATTGTGACAGTATGTAAATTTGTATTTCATAATTTTGATTTTTAATCTCATAAATATGATTTTGTATGTCATAATTATAACTAAGTGTGTCATAATAAGAACTTCTTATGTCATAATTAAGATTTACCAAAGCACGATTTTTTCCTTTCATAGCAGAAATGGGCTTCCATACATATGACATAAGTGATGATTTTTTGCCATAAAGCAGGATATTGGAAAGCTCTGATCTCATGAGGATGATTTAGCTCTCGGGGGGTTCGAGCTCCTCACCTGATGTACTGTACTGTGATCCCTGAGATCTCAGGTAAAGAATAGAGGTACTGATGATATAGATAGATCATCAACTATAGCTGCCTGTGACACAAATCCAGACAGATTCTCTGTTGTAAGACGCACTCCCTGCTGTCACACTGTCAGGACATTTAAGAAAATTTGTCATTAATGCAGTAAAAGACGTTTTGTGTGCATCATTGTTTTGTGTGTGCCCAATTATTATCATAGCAGTTCATATGATTTGACATGTAAATGTGATGTTTAAATCCCAGCTGAATTCATCCTCCCACCTCATTCACTTGTTAGTACACTTGTGTTCTTCTGACATTTCTGATTCATTCATCACACTGGAAATGAAAGTCAAGTGCATTGCATTGCATATGCGTGCTGTTGTTGTATATTGAAAATGTATGCATACGTAACATTTGCATGATATATTCATACTATTTCTGCAGTATACAGTAAGTAGTGTGATATTCAGGTGCCTTAGATCCAGATTGTAAGAAACTGCATGACATGGATGAATGAAACTCACTTTACGGCAAAAATCTGTAACTGTTTTATTAAGTATCAAATCAAGTGTTATTATAATCTTCAGACAAGGTCACAATATTCCCAAGAAGATTTTTTTTTTTTTTTTTTTGTGCTGATTGAGCAAACCTATGCATAAAGTATTAAGTTGTTTTCTCTTTTCATGTTATCCCTTTTTTCAGATTAAAATGATATGTTTGATTGTCAGCAAATTTGCTTTTGTAACTAGAGTGCTTGATGTTTTATTGTAGAAGGGATTTTAACAATGTCATATCAGGGAATTGTGTCTCGGTCTTCCCCGTTAGTCGCCGTAGCTCAGGTCACTGCCTCTGACAGCGTTATTTCTAATAAATGCTTGATTTTAAAGAGCTGGTTGATGCACAGATCTGTGACTTTATTGGCTGATTATTAATATTAATATACTGCTGCTGCAAAAAGGCCTGTCAGTGGTGATGTTTTTGTTGTTCTTTGGCTTAATATAGACAAATGTTTGATAAATGTATATCTAGTCCTGTCTCAAAATAAAATACATATTTGCAAACCTCAAATGTGGCAACCTATATCTTTAATATACTGTTTAAGTAGTTTGGTATAAGAGTTAAGAAGCCCAACCTAATGCTAATTTTCCCAAACTTCATAGCCTACTATTTGATAAAAGAAAGCACGTTGTATAGCGCCTTCCAGTGGTGTAGTCTAAAAAACAAGACTTTGATCACATTACATGAACGTTTACATATACTTTACATACATTGTCATAATTAGGATCCAGTACAAATTCTTTCTTCGTCGATTATACTATTTAGAATATTTTAAGATTAATTTAGAATCTAAAATAGTTTATCTAACTGTTTTTTGAAATATTTAAATATTTAACTAGTTATTTGCGTTTTTCTGTATTATTCTAATTAAAATTAAAATAACTTAGGCTACTCAGCACTTTTTTTTTAACAGTCTATCCGCAATGTCACGTGGTACGTGTTACTTTTCTCAGCGCCGGTCAGTGTGGACCAATCACAGTCGTTTCTTATTACATAAATAATTTTTTTAAATCATTATTCATTTTTATATAATTTTTTTAAAATGTCAACCCGTAGAACTAACATATGTAAATGATTGTACTTTTTTGTGTTTTATTTCACAATAAAGACGAAAAAGCCCAGATAATTGATTAGGATCTTTAGGCCACTGCGCGCCTCCTAGTGAGTCTCAATGAAAACAGTTATTAAAGGGATAGTTCACCCCAAAATGAAAATCCTGTCATTTACTCACTTTCAAGTTGCTCCGAGCCTGTTGAAAACACACACACACAAAAAAGATATTTGGAAGAATATTGGTAACCAAACAGTTGAAGAGCACCATTAACTTCCATAGTTTGGAAAAACAATACTATTGAAGTCAATTCGGCCCGTCAACTGTTTGGCTACTAACATTCTTCAAAATATCTTATTTGTGTTCAACATAAGAAAGAAATTGATACAGGTTTGGAACCGCGTAAGACAGAATTTTCATATTTGGGGTGAACTGTCCCTTTAATTGCTACTGTACTCATTTTTTTCTACACTCCCACATCTGTCCACTAGGTGGCGAACGTGTCCGTCTAAAAAATAAAAACATGGCTGCGTCCATTGTGCGGTCATGCCGCATTGTGTCTAGAGTTAAATCACATTGCATATTAACAAAATCATCTTATTTAAGGGCTTTATTCCACTGTTCTTCGTCTACAAGAAGCGGACTCCTCTTATCCCTGCATAACCGAGGCCTCCTGAAGGAGTCGTTCCCTGAGCATGCAGCTCAAGCCGAGCTCCCGGATCTGCTCCGGTCCGGTCCTCAGACCGTGTACTGTGGTTTCGACCCGACCGCGGACAGCCTGCACGCCGGGAACCTGCTCGCTATCATCGGCCTGATGCACTTCCGAGCCGCGGGGCATGAGGTTATCGCGGTGCTCGGTGGAGCCACGGCGCTGATCGGGGACCCGAGTGGGAGGTCTGCCGAGAGAGAGCGCCTCTCCCCGGCCACGGTGGAGCAGAACGCCCGCGGGATCACGGAGAGCCTCCACCGGCTCTTCACCCACCACGAGCTGCACTTCTCCCCGGACCCGAGTAGACTAGGCCGGCTGACGGTGCTCAATAACCGCAGCTGGTACAAGGACTGGCAGGTATGGTTTTTTATTTATTGCGTAATTATAATATAAGTATTATATATAAGTACAAAAGGTAATAATACTGAACAATGAACATGTGGGGAAACAGAGAAAAGGGAAAATAAATAAAATTTACAAAAAAACTTTTTATAGTTTCTATAGTATAGTTCTATAATACAGGATGTTTTCAAAGCTTTTTTATTGGAGGGGATATTTTGAAGTGATGGCAATAATAACTAAATCATAAGCAAATACTTTGCATTTAGGTTTAAATTTAAGGTATCTTGCGGTTTTTGGAAGTTCAAGTCCATTTAATAACTATATATATAGGTTTATATATATATATATATATATATATATATATATATATATATATATATATATATATATAAACCTATAGCCTACATTATATTACATTATCATATGTTCTGCCATATAAACAGTATAAAAACCATAAAATAATTAGAACACCATTTACTTCACATTATTATAATTAGTATTATTATAATTGTTAAATTTAATTTACTGCCACACTTTAATATGTGAATTATTTGATCAGAAAACAGAATATTTAGCGTTGTCAGGCTTTTATTTGTGCTTAATGAATGAAACAACGGCTTTTACATTTGACCTGCCACAAGATGGCGCTGTTTTCTTTTCTTTTTGTATCAGGATATTTTTTTTAATATTTTTTTTTATTATAAAACCATTTCATATAACAAACAGGCATTAATATTATCATTGTTAAACACATTAATAAAACCAAGCAGCATATCGTGAAGAGATGGCACTGTAAGTTTCGACACTGCTGCTGATGCTTCAAATCTTTTCCCGAAACAATCAGAGAAGAGCTGGTTTTCTCCATCCTCCTCCTGGCAGGTGCTGGAGTTTTTCTCGGAGGTCGGCCGGTGTTTTCGGATGGGCTCGATGCTCAGCAGACACAGCGTGCAGTCTCGGCTGAAGAGCTCCGAGGGCATGAGCTTCAGCGAGTTCTCCTACCAGCTCTTCCAGGCCTTCGACTTCTACCGTCTTCATCAGATCCACGGCTGCAGGATCCAGATCGGAGGAACCGATCAGCTCGGGAACATCATGAGCGGACACGAGCTCATACACAGGTACACGAGTTCACACACGAGCTCATACACAGGTACACAAGCTCATACACAGGTACACGAGCTCACACACAGGTACACAAGCTCATACACAAGTTCATACACAGGTACACAAGTTCACACACAAGCTCATACACAGGTACACAAGTTCACACACGAGCTCATACACAGGTACACAAGCTCATACACAGGTACACGAGCTCACACACAGGTACACAAGCTCATACACAGGTACACGAGCTCACACACAGGTACACAAGCTCATACACAAGCTCATACACAGGTACACAAGTTCACACACGAGCTCACACACAGGTACACAAGCTCATACACAGGTACACGAGCTCATACACAGGTACACAAGCTCATACACAGGTACACGAGCTCATACACAGGTACACGAGCTCACACACAGGTACACAAGCTCATACACAAGCTCATACACAGGTACACGAGCTCATACACAGGTACACGAGCTCACACACAGGTACACAAGCTCATACACAAGCTCATACACAGGTACACGAGCTCATACACAGGTACACAAGCTCATACACAGGTACACAAGCTCATACACAGGTACACGAGCTCACACACAGGTACACAAGCTCATACACAAGCTCATACACAGGTACACAAGTTCACACACGAGCTCACACACAGGTACACAAGCTCATACACAGGTACACAAGCTCGTACACAAGTTCACACACGAGCTCAGCTCATACACAGGTACACGAGCTCACACACCGGTACACAAGCTCACACACCAGTACACGAGCTCATACACAGGCACATGAGTTCATACACAGGTACACAAGTTCACACACAGGTACACAAGCTCATACACAGGTACACGAGCTCACACACAGGTACACAAGCTCACACACAGGTACACAAGCTCACACACAGGTACACAAGTTCACACACAAGCTCATACACAGGTACACAAGCTCATACACAGGTACACAAGTTCACACACAAGCTCATACACAGGTACACAAGTTCACACACAAGCTCACACACAGGTACACAAGCTCATAGACAGGTACACAAGCTCATACACAGGTACACAAGCTCATACACAGGTACACAAGCTCATACACAGGTACACAAGCTCGTACACAAGTTCACACACGAGCTCAGCTCACACACAGGTACACAAGTTCACACACAGGCACACAAGCTCACACACAGGTACACAAGCTCATACACAAGCTCATACACAGGTACACAAGTTCACACAAGTTCACACACGAGTTCATACACAGGTACACAAGCTCATACACAGGTACACAAGCTCATACACAAGCTCATACACAGGTACACAAGTTCACACAAGTTCACACACGAGTTCATACACAGGTACACAAGCTCATACACAGGTACACAAGCTCATACACAGGTACACAAGCTCATACACAGGTACACAAGCTCACACACAGGTACACAAGCTCACACACAGGTACACAAGCTCATACACAGGTACACAAGCTCACACACAGGTACACAAGCTCATACACAGGTACACAAGTTCACACACGAGCTCACACACCGGTACACGAGCTCATACACAGGCACACAACCTCATACACAGGTACACAAGTTCACACACAAGCTCATACACAGGTACACGAGCTCACACACAGGGACACAAGCTCACACACAGGTACACAAGTTCACACACAAGCTCACACACAGGCACACGAGCTCATATACAGGTACACAAGTTCACACACGAGCTCACACACAGGTACACAAGCTCACACACAGGTACACAAGTTCACACACGAGCTCATACACAGGTACACAAGCTCACACACAGGTACACAAGTTCACACACGAGCTCATACACAGGTACACGAGCTCATACACAGGTACACGAGCTCATACACAGGTACACAAGCTCATACACAGGTACACGAGCTCATACACAGGTACACGAGCTCATACACAGGTACACAAGCTCATACACAGGTACACAAGCTCATACACAGGTACACAAGTTCACACACAAGCTCATACACAGGTACACAAGCTCATACACAGGTACACAAGTTCACACACAAGCTCATACACAGGTACACAAGCTCATACACAGGTACACAAGCTCATACACAGGTACACAAGCTCATACACAGGTACACAAGCTCATACACAGGTACACAAGTTCATACACAGGTACACAAGTTCACACACGAGCTCATACACAGGTACACAAGCTCATACACAGGTACACAAGCTCGTACACAAGTTCACACACAAGCTCATACACAGGTACACGAGCTCATACACAGGTACACAAGCTCACACACAGGTACACAAGTTCACACACAAGCTCATACACAGGTACACAAGCTCATACACAGGTACACAAGTTCACACACAAGCTCATACACAGGTACACAAGTTCACACACAAGCTCATACACAGGTACACAAGTTCACACACAAGCTCATACACAGGTACACAAGCTCATACACAGGTACACAAGCTCATACACAGGTACACAAGCTCATACACAGGTACACAAGCTCACACACAGGTACACAAGCTCACACACAGGTACACAAGCTCATACACAGGTACACGAGCTCACACACAGGTACACAAGCTCATACACAGGTACACAAGTTCACACACGAGCTCACACACCGGTACACGAGCTCATACACAGGCACACAACCTCATACACAGGTACACAAGTTCACACACAAGCTCATACACAGGTACACGAGCTCACACACAGGGACACAAGCTCACACACAGGTACACAAGTTCACACACAAGCTCACACACAGGCACACGAGCTCATATACAGGTACACAAGTTCACACACGAGCTCACACACAGGTACACAAGCTCACACACAGGTACACAAGTTCACACACGAGCTCATACACAGGTACACAAGCTCACACACAGGTACACAAGTTCACACACGAGCTCATACACAGGTACACGAGCTCATACACAGGTACACGAGCTCATACACAGGTACACGAGCTCATACACAGGTACACAAGCTCATACACAGGTACACAAGCTCATACACAGGTACACAAGTTCACACACAAGCTCATACACAGGTACACAAGCTCATACACAGGTACACAAGTTCACACACAAGCTCATACACAGGTACACAAGCTCATACACAGGTACACAAGCTCATACACAGGTACACAAGCTCATACACAGGTACACAAGCTCATACACAGGTACACAAGCTCATACACAGGTACACAAGTTCACACACGAGCTCATACACAGGTACACAAGCTCATACACAGGTACACAAGCTCGTACACAAGTTCACACACAAGCTCATACACAGGTACACGAGCTCATACACAGGTACACAAGCTCACACACAGGTACACAAGTTCACACACAAGCTCATACACAGGTACACAAGCTCATACACAGGTACACAAGTTCACACACAAGCTCATACACAGGTACACAAGTTCACACACAAGCTCATACACAGGTACACAAGCTCATACACAGGTACACAAGCTCATACACAGGTACACAAGCTCATACACAGGTACACAAGCTCATACACAGGTACACAAGTTCACACACAAGCTCACACACAGGGACACGAGCTCACACACAGGTACACAAGCTCATACACGGGTACACAAGCTCATACACAGGTACACAAGCTCATACACAGGTACACAAGTTCACACACAAGCTCACACACAGGGACACGAGCTCACACACAGGTACACAAGCTCATGCACAGGTACACAAGTTCACACACAAGCTCATACACAGGTACACAAGCTCATACACAGGTACACAAGTTCACACACAAGCTCACACACAGGTACACAAGCTCACACACAGGTACACAAGCTCATACACAGTACTACACGCACGCGCACACACACACACACACACATATATGTGTGTGTATGTGTGTGTATATATATATATTTAATATATATATATATATATATATATATATATATTGAAAAAATGAATGATTTTCTGAAACAGAAATCTTTTGTATCATTATAAATGTCTTTAATACTAAAAATGTATACTTTTATTCAGAAAGGATGCATTAAATTGATCAAAAGTGACAGTAAAACCATTTATAATGTTACAAAAGATCATTTCAGATGCTGTTCTTTTAAACTTTCTGTCCATCAAAGAATCCTGAAAATGAAAATTGATCACAGGAATAAATTACACTTTGAACAATATATTCACACAGAAAACAGTTATTTTAAATTGTAATAATATTTCACTGTTTTACTGTATTTTTGATCAAATAAATGCAGGCTTGGTGAGCAGAAGAGACTTCTATAACATTAAGTAATCTGACCAACCTCAACTGTTTGAGCGGTTCTGTATGTGCAGTAGGACATGATGTACTGTCATATTTTCAGACATGTACCATGGTAAACAGCATGGTAATACCACAATCTCTTTATAAGGACTATGTGTATATTAACAGTATCATTTTTAAGCATGGCACTATGGTAAAAATGTGTGTTTTTGGTAATGAAGAACCATAATATTTTATATGTATATATGTGTGTGTGTGTGTATATGTTAAAAATAAGACTTTATATTATCTGCTTCCATTACTGGCAATAAATATTTCCTTAATTTCTAATGAAAATGAGTTAAACGAGCATAAAATAAAACGCTTGTTCTTATTTATGCAAACGTCATGATATAGCCGAGCCTCTGATGTGTAATCTTGTTTTGTTCTTGTGCAGAAAGACAGGAGAGGAAGTGTTCGGCCTGACGGTTCCTCTCGTCACGACCTCGATGGGAGATAAACTGGGGAAGACGGCTGGAAACGCTGTGTGGCTCAACCCCGATAAAACATCCCCGTTTGAGTTCTACCAATACTTCCTCCGGCTGCCCGACAACAGCGTCGAAGCGTGAGTCTGCAAACACAGAGCCTGACGTCAGTTCCTGATACGTCCCTATGAAGGAAAAGAGCTTAAAATATTACTGACCCCAAACTTTTGAACAGTAATGTTATACGGGTGTAACGATACACTCATGTCACGATTCGATACATATCACGATACTGAACTCATGATACGATATTATTGCGATACTCCAAGACAAATCCTCCTGAGACCCAGAATTATATATATATTTTTTTTCATGTCATCACATTATTTAGAGCATAAGAAACATTTTTGAAAAATGATATTTTATTCATATGTTATGCTATGTCCTCTGTAGTGGACACTTTCACTAATATGAAATTATATGTATAGGCAAAAACAATGGGATTTTTTTTTTCAATCACCAATAAATTTTGGGGTTTCAGGATTTATTTTTACTAAAATTTGTATAAAGATGATTCTCAACTATGTTATGAAAGATATAACGGGATGAATTGATACATTTTACTTTATGCAATATGTGGGTAAAATGGCCATAAATTAATATTCCCATTCAATGCAATGTATATATATACACTGTATCTAATGTGCACATTAATGTGTTCTTGGAGCAACATTTAATGAAAAAAGAAGTGTAATAATTGGAGATAATAATATCTAATATTTCATAGGAATATTGATGTATAACTTATTTCTTGTTGTGTCTCCTATAATGCCTGATAAACATGATGTAAGTCCTGATGTCTCTACACGTATGAAATCAACGCCCTGTTCTGGAGCAGAAAGTCATTTTTTGATTTGAAACCCCATAACGTTTTCCTGAGATGTTGGATTATGAAATACAATTTAAAAAGTAGTCCGATTTATATTATAATTACAATACATTATCATATTTCCATAAGAGTGCTACATTTGATCACTAAATTAATGTCAGACATTTTTAAAGACCAAGGAGAAGTTGTTTTCCTGGTGAAACTGGATGTGCTCTTCACGGGACATGTGACATGTATGATGTCAGAGAAACTCACTAAAATATAATGTCCACTACAGTGGACAAAAGTCTATTCCTGGGTCCCAGGAGGATATGGTAAAAGGTTAACAAAAAATGACCTGTTGATTAAAAAGCTAAATTTGGTGTAAGTGAATAGCCTAGGCTTGGACTTGGTGCTGGAAACTCAATGCACAGGACAATAGAGACACCAGAATTATTCTGAAGCTGTGCGAATATGCTTGAACTCCATCACTGACTAGATATATTTAAAATAATGTAGGCCACTTTTTACTAACATAAGACATTTGGCATTATCAGGACCCACAAATATTCCCCCACTGCATTATTATACATTATATTCAACATTATAAATAGTAGTTTAATGTAGTACTGACACTAAAACTCTGAAAACTTCTCATACAATGATTTTAATTTGAGTGAACTATCCTCCATACATATTGTTGCACTTTTTGTATTGCGCTTTATTGTTACACCCCTAAAGTAATGCCCGTTTAGCTCCTTCAGCTTGACGGAAACGCTTGTTATCCTCCAGGTACCTGAAGCTCTTCACGTTCCTGCCGTTAGCTGAGGTGGAGAAGGTGATGGAGCAGCAGAGACGGGACCCGGGCAAGCGGACCGCGCACAAACGCCTGGCCGCTGAAGTCACCAAGCTAGTCCACGGGAAAGAGGGTTTAGAGAGTGCTAAAAGGCAAGAGCAGATCCTCACGTCTGATTTCTGCCTGTAAAGTCAACATGATATCAAAAGCACACCTATTTACTGTACAGAGGGTATGCGTGTGACGTCACAGTCGGCCGGAGGGACTGCGGTCACACACACACTGAGTGGCAAAAAGACTGAGCGGCAGAAAAATGCCGCAAAAAACACATCTAAAACGAGAAAGAGCTTTCCAGATTGACTGTACAACTAGATTTGACAAGAAATCTGAGGTATATTTTTACACCGTGAACGTGATTTCACCAAGTACCACAACTTTCCAATCAACCAATCAGATTTGAGGGACAAGTTTACAGTTTATGTCAAGTTTAGGCTTAGACCCAGGGTGAGGTGCTTCGACATCAGTGTGATTCACCTGTCATTTCCCTCTGAATTTAGGGAAAAGTTATGGGTAGGGGTAGGGATAGGGTAAGGACTAAATTTTGGGACAGGATCAGCAAAATATGTTGATCCAGGAACATGTCTTACTTGGCAAAATCATGGCGACCATTTTTACACACTGCCAAAAGCTACAGAACAGAGAAGCAAATGAATCGCTGCAATTCACAGAAATAAGGCAGTGAAAGGTGGATTTGCAGTTATTATTTGGTGTCAATTTGCTGAATTTAGGGGTAAAATCATACCCTGTATATAGTATTGTTATATATTGTATTGATAACTCATCAATTAAATATTTACCATCGTATATTCTGCATAATTGGACGTTTTTAGATAAACACTGACAAAAAAATATACAAGTTTTAGGGCTGGACGACATGACGATATATATGACATTGATATGAGAGTGATCACCCGGATTTAGACCTACCTATATTGTATTTATATAAAGCGTTCACAGGAAAATTAGCTTTATGTATTTCCCGCCGTTGAAATCAGGCTCATATAAATGTCAGGAAACACGATCCTGGCTGCATGTCAATGTCCATGGATCACTAGATCTTTAGTAAGTTGTTAGGAACAATATATCGAGTCCAACCGTTAGTTTAAACTGAAAATAATATGTTTTACTTGCGTTTTCTCAGTTTCCCCTGTTAAATCCAGTCACACAGCAGCTCTTCTGCCACTCAGTCCGGCTGAGGGAGCGTGATCCCACCGGGAAAGTGACGTCAATGCATAAACCCTCTATTCATGCACATTCCTGCTCCAGTTTTGCGTGATTCTTTAGTATGATTCATCAACATATTTAAATTAACTTGCTTTGCTTCAGATGCAACTTTTAATTTTTTTGGCTTCTTTGTTTGATTCATTGATCCAATCAATTCCAGATGGATAAAATCAATTCCTTTTAGTCTCATTGTTTGTTCTATAAATGCTTCGTTAATGTTACTTATATATAGTTTTGCATGCATGTACACACAGGTGCACCAATGCTCTGTACCACAGCAGTATTCAGGCCCTGGAGCAGATGAGTGACACTGAACTCACGGATCTTTTCCGAGAGGCTCCGTTCCATGAGCTGTTCCTGGATCCCGGGACGACGGTGCTGGACGCCTGCAGACGGGCACAAGCCATTCCCGAGGGACCGCGAGGGTGAGAGACGCCTGAATCTGACTAATAATGTTTTGGAATGTTCCGTTTAAAAGTAACACATGCTCTTGACACATTTTGATACATTGTTACTTTTTGGTCAAGAGTGACACTTTTAAGTAGAACACCCACGCGATCCCATTCCTAAATGACGACGATTAAACCTTTGACTAAATCACACGGGAACATTCAGATCTGCGTTCTGAGCCAGAGAGAGCCGTTAATCATGTTTAGCTTCACAAACTGTCTTTTCAACCACATGGCGTTACAAATATTCATATTATCACAGAAGTACTGGGATAAAAGTTTATAATTTGGATATAAACACTGATGTCTATGGAAGTGATCAAAATAGAGTAAATCACCTTTTGAAAGTAACATGGCACTTCAAATAAAGATTGTATCAATTACATCATTACACCAGTAGGTGGCGACAAGTGACCGTTTAAAAATGTATGTCATTGAATCGTTCATTCAAGTGATTCGTTAAAAAAACGCTGATTCATACAGTATCCATCCAAAGTATTAATTAGTGAGTCATTGAATCATTAACTTTCATTTTTAATTAATTCATATTCATTAGTTTAGTCAGAACCTCTAGTAAATCAGCCCGATTAATGACAGTCAAGAAGAACGAGCAGATGGACCCGAACTTCCTTCTTAAGCATGACTTGTGCAGGATGTTTCACAGTGGTATTTTATATGTTTTATACCTCTGCTACATTTCAGATGTGCTTATTATAACCGTGTTATTTCTCCATTAACACACTGAACCGCACGCTTCAGAAAGCAGTTGTTGCTAAAACGGGTAGCACTTTATTTTACAGTCCTGTTTCCCATTACTGTGTAATTATTATAGTAATTGTAATAACTAGGTACTAACCCTGAACACACCCCTAAACCCCTGTATTTACCTTATATTACCCGGTACTTTCTTTGGTATTTACATATAAGTGCACATACCGTAAAATAAAATGCAAACGAAAAATGCTGTGAACTCAACAAAAGGTTGTAGTTGTACTGCTGAGGAATAGTGTTAAAAATACATTTTAACCACTGATTCGAGGGAAAACGGCATTACATGGACTTCCAAAATCAGAGGAATTGAAAAGTGATGATCTCTTCCTGGCCTTATAACTGAGTTTAAGTGCAAGTCCATATTTTTTGGTCCATATTTTAAGACCCATAGCATAAAATGCCTACATTTTATTTTGAAATTGCACTGATGCCTTTTTGCTTGATATAATTGACTAGTTTATTCTCTTGACTAGGTATCAGATGATCCAGGATGGTGGAGTTTGGATCAACCACCAGAGGGCAGCAAACCCAGAGCAAGTTCTGGTTCTGGGTCAGCACATTCTCTCTAATGGACTCAGCCTGATCCGAGTGGGCAAGAGAAACTTTTACATCCTAAAGTGGCTTAGTATGTGAATCTCCAACTCGGATATACAACGTTTTGCATTCAAAATCAACTGTGTGTGCAATTGTGGACCCTGTATGTAACACAAATGGTCCTGCAGTCCCGGCGCTCACCAGCAGTGGTCGCTAGAGGATCTGTTTCGGCTCAGGACAGTAACCTGTGCTCTGTCTGCTCGAACTCATCAAAGACTTTGAAATTATACATTGAATTGTGCTGTTGAGAAACCCCATATGAATGTCTGTGGAATATATCAAAGACATGAGAACAGACTTTGCCTTGTTTGTGCCTGTTTTATTTGGACAAATTACACGTTTTGATGTGTGAATACGCTCTTGATTTTAAATCACACTGGAAAACTGGGTTCTGTTCAACTCTTTAATTAAGTGTGATATTTTAACGTTTTTTGTTTTGTTTTCCAGTTCGGCTTCTGAGGTGAAACTAACATGTTGCAATATGATGTTATATATTAATTAAATATAACTGATTAGGTTTATATAGATCAGGTTTATTTTTAAAGCACATTTAAAAGCAACAAATGATGTACAGTAAATTCATAAAAATGCAATAAATACAAAATTATGCAGAATTAAACCCGTTCACACCAAGAACGATAACTATATTAGTGTCCACACCAACACACGATAACGTTTTGTTTATTATAAGCGCACGCTGCGGTTTTGGTTTAAGTGCTCGCTTTAAAACCCCTTTACTGTCACCGTTCTGCTAGCTATGCACTTGTCGCTCTTTTTACTTATTGCCTTTTTTTTTCATATCACATATTTTAGTAATTATAGTAGAATTAGGTATCATTTGAAAGCTTACGAACTCAAAATTCATCCTGTGAAAACCATTTCGAAATTGGATGTTGCCTTGCCGTGAAAACGGTACTTAAAAATATTTTTGCGGCTCCTCTAGTGGTCAGTTTTCATATTACAATTTATTTTAGCTACTTTATTATCAAACCTTTTCTAATCTTGACAAAACGCATATCGTCGGAAAGGTCTGAGTCTCAAGGTTCCATATTTGGTGACACTTTTGTGATTAAAGTGATTTTTGTTACAGGAGAATGCATAAAAAAAAAAACAACTATATTTCTGGTACAGCGCCTAAACAAAATCGCATAGGAACTTCACTTTTTGTGATATCAACTTCAAATTTGGAACACAGCTTGGTTAGATGTATGGTTATGATTTTATAGTAAAAAATATTTTGTAAAATATATATATTTTATATAAAATAAAAAATGTTTAGTACACTACATTTGATTTACTGTAAACTTAAACTTCCATAACTTTTTCATACTTTCATTTAAGTGCTTTCACTTTACAATAATCTGCCGAGTGTCTATCCAAACTCGTGACGCTTTTGCTTGCTGGCTCCTCGTGTGTTTTGCAGGACGCTCTGAAGGGAGGGTGGGATCGTATGCTTTCAAAGCTAGCTCGCTATTGCTAGCCTCCGAAAATTGCCTATCCTATACCTTTAAGACTATATTTTATTACATAAATACTCTGGTAGGTGATCTGTGGAACAAATCAACATTTTTATTGAGCTTTCATAAATTTGGTGTGTTGACAAGAGATGAGATGCTCATCATCAGCCGTGTGCAAAGTTGTCAGATTAGAAACACAGTTACAGTTCCCAAAGACTAGTTAAAAACGGTTCATGACACGCCTCACGTGACGCACACAGACTCAAGTGTGAGTCTCAGTTCTTGTCAGGATGATTGCGAGGTCTAATCAGGGCAGTGCTATTGTTCCTGGAAATGTTTTGCCAATAGCAGCTTCTCATTACTTGGAACAACTTATTGTAAATCTCTTGTACTTCCCCTTTTTTTCTGTGTCTCAAATTTAAACATCACCTTCAGATACCAGAGACTAACACACATTACGGTTAATGAAATCAAACGTATATAAGTTTCTATGAATAAATTGTGTTTATTCACATTAGAAGTATTAGACTTATGAAGTTTTTAAAAAACTAATTTCTTAAACCCATATACCTTTTAGATTTAATATATCCAATTATTTTTGAACAATGGGTTTTTCCCCTCAGGATTTCAAGGACAATATTGAGAAAACATCAATAGGCAGTGACTATTTCTCGTCTTTTAGTAATTGTTTGATTCATTTAAGAAGGAAACGTTTTCGTAAGTTTCCAGATAAAGCTGTTATACAAACTTTTAGTTTCGGTTTCACTGGGAATTTTGAGCATTTGCACAAGATTCCATTGTTCTTTTTTTTTTAAACTGTTACAGAACTTGACATTCAACGCCGTTCGATAGTGATTCGCAAATGAATCGTTTGTTTTGAACTGGACCTTTTAAATAATTCAGTCGAATCAATGTGATTCAATTGTGAATCACTAGCCTGTGGTAAAACTTAATTTAGAAGTAAATCAACATGTCCTATGCGTTTTTTGAGCTAGCAGAAAAAGTACTTAGTCAACACATTCATTCATTAAAAACAGCAGAAAGTTATTCGAAAACTTAGCGATATTAGCAGCACTGAAACAAACAAGCACGGCGAATTCTGCGGATCAGCGAATCATTTAGTGAGCCGGTTCAAAAACGAAGCATTCGAACGAACCGACTCGTTCATTAAAGCGACTCGGAGGCTCGTCTAGGGCTAGGGTGTTTGTTGATCTTCTTTCTCTTGGACTGTGAGTGGGGGATGTGCGTTGAGAGAAGGCGGATCTCTGAGGCACCAATCCACGGCGGTTCCTCTGGTGGTTTAAAGAGCTCTTTGTGTCAATCACGCGTTTTTTTCGTTCTCTATCCCCCTTCATCGCCATATTGGGCGCAGAAAAGCCTCGCCTTGTTATTTCTCTTCCCCTCTTTTACTACGACGCGCAGTTGACAGGAGTGGCCATCGAGAACGCCTGCTTTTGTTTTGATGATCGTCGCTTGTCCGTGTTTCTCGCTCATGCGGCGCAACCGGGGCGAGTTTAGCCTTAACGCCCGTCGCTTTGGATCGCGTTGACGCTTTAATAACAGCTGTTGGCTTTGCGTTTTCGACTCGAAATGTCTAACGTTCGCTTGTCTAACGGCAGCCCGACGCTGGAGCGAATGGAGGCGCGAGTGTCCGATCAACCCAAACCATCGGCGTGTCGGAACCTGTTCGGTCCGGTGGACCATGAAGAGTTAAAGAAGGATTTCCAGCGGCAGTTGAAGGCGATGGAGGACGCGTCGACGGACGCGTGGAACTTCGACTTCTCCTCGCACACACCGCGCGCCGACGGCAGATTCCAGTGGGAAGCGATGGATATTCGCTCGGTTCCCGGTTTCTACAGCAGATCCGAGAGAGGGAAGGGCTCCAGTCTTCACATGTGCTCCTCTGGGAATAATAACGACAATAATGTGGATGTTAACGGGAATCACGAGTGTCGGGTAACGGAGGAGCGCGAGGAGACGCCCGAGACACCCCGAGAGCCGCGGAAAAGACCCTCGTGTCTCGGTATGCGCGCTCACGGTCTCTCTCCTAAATTATCTTATTTATCAATCTGAGTTCAGCAGTATGTATGATAATTCAGAATTTTCAAAATATTGCGCTACTATCTATCTATCTATCTATCTATCTATCTATATATATATAGAGCGCGCATCTGAATTTTCACTTTGCATTATCTATCTATCTGAATTTTCACTTTGCATAGGCTAATTATCTATCTACCTATCTGAATTTTCACTTTGCATATCTATCCATCCATCTTCAAGCCTTTCACACTTTCATGTAATTGCATTTTAACTTATGTTTGTGAAGCCCACCGTTTGATGTAATAAATGTAGATGCAAATGTTTGCATTTATTTTTAAATGGGCAAGACAAATTATGACACACAACAACATTATGCATTTGAGCTTTTACATTCATGCACAGATAAAATAAGCTAGTTAAGTTAAAAATGTAGTTGCATTTGGTGCGAAATGCTCTTAACTTAAAATGAATGATTCAGATTGGTTGATACAAGTCATGTTTTTACACTGTGTCTTAGTATTTTAATTAGTTTTTAACCCGATGTGAGATGACAAATGCATGTTTTGACTCATCAGACTCATCGTGTCAAAGCAAACACACTCACATCTGTGTGGACGAAGTGACCCGAACGCCCAGAAAACCCAAAAAGCCCAGAAAACACCCCAACCCGACGACACCCACATAAACACAAGGTAAGCACGACTCCCTTTTCTTTTTGCATCCTATCATTTGAGTCATTTTACACAGAAGAGCGGAGAGAAACACTGTTTGCAGTTTGCACATGAAAAAAATTAAATAGTATGTGTAAAAAAAAAACTTCATGATAAATTAATCATATAGCATTAGAACCCAGTTTACCATTATATTATAATATTCATCTGATATGTATTCAAAGCATCATGGAAGTGCATGAAAGGGTTAATCTGGTGCATTTACTACGAGAGCTCCAGTTTCCTTCAGAGTGAAGACCATTTTACACGTCAGCAGTGTGTTCACTCATGAGTGTGTTCACACCTGAACGACGTTTATTATACTACGCATGCATTTACACCCGTGCGCATATGCCCAGTGCATTGCAAGAATTGCATGTAAACATGATTAAATGTTTACATGCAGTGTGAATGAGTGCAGGTTCCAGGTCTAGATCGAACACCTGGCGAGCGATCGGGTCCAGAAATCTGATGTAACCGTAGGATGATGTTACCTCAGTCTGTCATGTGAGGAAACGTCCTGCCAAATCAGTGTGTCACTGGGCCGCCAGTCAATGAGCAAATAACAGGCGCACATCTGTAAAGTCATAACATTAGCAATGAAGAGTGTTTTGCTTTGGTGGGACTCGAAACGTTTCATGATCTCATTTTCCAGCGTTTTCGTTTTTTTTTATTATATTTTTTTTCCTCCCTAAGTTTCATTCAGTTTTTTGGTGTGGGTTATAGTCTGGTTTGTGGTGCAGTCGACTCAAACATTCAATCGCCACCATTGTTAACCTTTACAACATCGCCTAAGCACATTAAAGTATTTACAGTACAGAAAATAAATTAGGTGAATAATGACCTCCAAAAAAATAAAAATAAAAATGGAAAGTTGCGTAATCTTTATTAAAAAATGCATTTAATAATAGAGAATGTGCAAATAAAGATGTTTTTCTTTTCATTGAATGCATGTATGAAGATGTTTCTGACTGATAATGTGTGTTGTAAAACGAATTCTCTGTGATATTTCCTGACAGGGCTGAAGACGTCGTCTGCGGTTTGATGACCTCAGTGCTTGGTGAACGAACGACTTTTTTTTTTTTTGGCGGGAGAAAGTGGAGCGGAAAATAAAACATATCAACTCTAAGAGTGTTCAAGCACTGAAACAGAAACACTAAAAGTTCTGGCACTCAAGAAAAAAAAAAAAAGCGACTGCGTCTGAACGCGGTGTATGTAGCAGTGTGCAATTAGGTTTAATTTCCTTTTTTGCTCATAATATTTTTTTTTTTCTTTTTTTTTTTTCTTACTACCTGTGTATATAAATATATATGTTCATTTTTTGTATGTAGCACATAATTAGTATTATGTTTGAAAAATCTATTTTTTTTTGTTTTTTTTGTTTTGGAGGTGTGAGTTTGGTTTGACTTGAAGAGCCACCATTGCCGTGTGTAGATTATTTCCGAAATGCTGTTCATAATTTCACGTTTTGAAGACTGTTTTCATATTGGTGGTGTAAAAATAAAAAATAAAAATCTTTTTCAGATGAGGTACACAAAATACCAGTTCTTTTGAATTGGATCTGAACATCTCAGCCTGTTTTTTTTTTATTTGTATTATTATTATTATTATTATTATGATTTTTTTTTTTTTTTTTTAAGGTGATGTAAAAGTTGAAACTCTGAGGTCAAACCTTTGTAGCATCGACCAGTATTACTATCAGGCACTTCCATGGAGGAGAAACATCTCTCACCCTCTTAAATTATTTCTTTGTAAGATGTGTCTCGATCATCTATAATTTGAGTGAAATTTTCTACTGATATTTTTTTGACTTTGACTCGATCACCCTTGATTTTGCCTTGTTTTTTTCTTTTTCACTGCAGAAGTGGGTGTTTCACCCCATCAAAACACTCTACAAATAGATTCTGTGGTGAAACCTGATGCATAACTGTATTTATAGAGAAAGTAAATATTAATATTTGAACGATTTACACTGCCTGTGTATTTGTGTACATAACTTTGTAAAAACACTGAGAAAATTAAAACTAACTTATTTATATCAAGCTTTTTTTTTTTCTTTTTTTTTTTGGTCAAGGTTTGAGTCATTATTTTTGTAAATGCTTATTTTTTTGGGGTAGCTTCTTTCTTTCTGTTTTTATTTTGTTGTAATATTATTTTAACAAATTTGTAAGAGGTTGCAAACTGAGCCTGATTAAAATATTTGATAAGTGCTTTTTTGTTATGTGTGGTTATACAATGTGCTGCAATCAATTAAAAGAGAATTAAATTATTTCAACCCACATCTGTCTTATTTGAACGTTATATAATATTCTGTCAAAATACAACCTGTGTGGTGATTAAATACTACAGAATTTTTTTTCTTTTTTTTTTTTCTACCTGAATAAGTTAGATCAGGCAAGAAGTAAATTCTATACTACTGCTCAATTTAGGTTTGTAGAAATTAAAGCGTAAATATCAAACTTATAAAATTAAGTAAAACCTATTTAACTTTCTGATACTGGTGTTCCCAGTAATAATTAACAAGGTTGAATTTTCACTGTTTTGACACTGTTGTATCATTGCTTTTGTTGTTAGGTTTAGTAACCAGATTATTTCTATAAGATACACTGTAAAAAGTGATCGGTTGTCAACTTAAAAAAGTGAGGAAACCCACTGCTTTAAAATGAAAGTAAATAAACTTTAAAAAAAAGTTATGTGAACTTGAACTTAATTTTTTCAATTACGCATGGTTTATTTAATTTTAAGGCAGTGGGTTTCCTCACTTTTTACAGTGTATTTTGTCTACACAGTATCTACTGTATTATTGACTTAGAGATGTTCTTCTAAGTAAAGCGTTTACACTTTAAAAGCGTGGCTTAATTCAGTGTTATATTGTTTGAGTAAAATAAACTTCAACTAAGTAGAAATTACTCAACAAACTTTAACTGGCCGAGTACATTTTCTAATGCACATTTAAAGCTAGAGCATGCAAACGAAAATTTTGCACTTTTTTTTTTTTAGCTGTAACAATGCACTGAATGTTATAGTCTTTCTTAATGCTAAAGAGAACAAAATAGTATTTTTAGCCATTCCAGAGACCAATACAATCCTTTAGTTATGCAAGAAGCTGGTGAAATAAAAAGGATTTGATGTCCTCGCCCTGCGTGACCTTTCTTGCCTAGGTTTGGCAAGCAGGCGCTCGTGTCATTTATCCGTCTGAATGAAACACACACATGCCAACGGTTAGTCACAGCGCTGACTCAAACACAAACTGACAGTAGGAGTGGCGATAGGCACAGGTGCTCCTCACTGCTAGTTTATTTCTTCATTAACTCTCTAACGTCTCGTTTTCAAAATCATCTAATCACTATTATGCTTTTTGCTTCCTATTTTCAGTCAAATGTGTAGCTATACAAATGTCAAATTTAATTTGCATGTAAGAAACATTGTTAAAAGTGTGGGAATGTCACTCTTCACTCCACTCTCTCATCCACGACATTGTTCTGACACCAGCCAAAAGGGGCGAGAAAAAGCCACGTGATATTTTAATGGCTGGTTTGAGTGTGCCAAGCATAGCACAACGTGTGTTTATTCATGTGGCATCAGTTGATCTGCCTGAGAGCGTCTTTACCGCTGAGATCAGGGACGAGCAACAAACACAGGCGTTTTGGACAGACAGAGGGAATTTCGTGGAGTTTCCAATCCAAGTGTGGATGTTACGATTTGACCTTTATGAAATGCAATTAGAAAGTGACAGGTTCAGAGCTCAGTGCCGAATCGAGGCAAAACAGCGGGCCTGTCCCATTTGCCTCCTTTAAAAACATTGCTAAAGTATTAAGATTCTTCAAAGTCTGCAATCAAAAGACAGAAATCTCAACATGACCTCAAACATTTCTCCTTGAATCCTTCCAGAAATGCTATTATTCATTAGGTCAATGCTAAAATACAATACTGTGCAAAGCACAGTCACATGCGATTTTTAAATCATATTTGAAATATTTGTTAGGTTGGCTTATTTGTTTTTTGAGGGAACGCAAAAGTTTCTCAGGAGAACGCAAAAGTTTCGTGAGGAAAAGCAAAAGTTTCTTAGGAGAGCGTAAAAATTTTGTGTGGGAAGGAAAAGTTTTGTGAGGAAACAAAAAGTTTTGTGAGGGAACACGTTTTTTGGGGGAAGGCAAAAGTTTCGTGAGCGAACGCAAAGTTTCTCGTGAGAACATTAAAGATTTGTGAGGGAGCGCAGAATTTCTCGGGGAACGCAAAAGTTTTGTGAGGAAACTCAAAAGTTTCCCGAGGGAACCCAAAAGTTTCATGAGGGAACGCAAAATTTCTTAGGAGAACGTAAAAGTTTTGTGAGGGAACAAGTTTTTGGGGGGAACGCAAAAGTTTCATGAGCGAACGCAAAAGTTTCTCGTAAGAACGTTAAAGATTTGTGAGGGAACGCAGAATTTCTCGGGAAACGCAAAAGTTTTGTGAGGAAACAAAAGTTTCGTGAGGAAACGCAAAATTTCTTAGGAGAACGTAAAAGTTTTGTGAGGGAACAAGTTTTTTGGGGGAACGCAAAAGTTTCTTAGGAGAACGCAAAAGTTTTGTGAGGAAACGAAAAGTTTTGTGAGGGAACAAGTTTTTTGGGGGAACGCAAAAGTTTCGTGAGCGAACGCAAAGTTTCTCGAGGGAACGCAAAGTTTTGTGAGGAAACGAAAAGTTTTGTGAGGGAACAAGTTTTTTGGGGGGAACGCAAAAGTTTCGTGAGCGAACGCAGTTTCTTGTGAGAACGTTAAAGATTTGTGAGGGAACGCAGAATTTCTCGGGGAACGCAAAAGTTTTGTGAGGAAACTCAAAAGTTTCTCGAGGGAACGCAAAGTTTCTTAGGAGAGCGTAAAAATTTGGTGAGGGAACACGTTTTTTGGGGGGAACGCAAAAGTTTCTCGAGGGAACGCAAAGTTTCTTATGAGAGCGTAAAAATTTGGTGAGGGAACACGTTTTTTGGGGGGAACGCAAAAGTTTCTCGAGAGAATGCAAAGTTTCTTAGGAGAGCGTATAAATTTGGTGAGGGAACACGTTTTTTGGGGGGGAACGCAAAAGTTTCGTGAGCGAACGCAAAGTTTCTCGTGAGAACGTTAAAGATTTGTGAGGGAACGCAGAATTTCTCGGGGAACGCAAAAGTTTCATGAGGGAACACAAAACATTTGTGAGAGAACGTAGACGCATTGACATAATGTTTCCATCACCATGTCCCTTTAAGAGCTCCTTACAAATGTGACACTTAAATGCAAAATGAATCTCGTGATCTATGAAAGAGCAAAATCTAAGCAATAAAACATCCACCGCACCCTCATTTAGCAATTTTTTAAGTGATTAAAAGGCCAGACTGACATTTGCACATGAACTGGTTCCACCGAAATGGATGCACAGACCAACACAACCAAACCTTTTAAAACAACAAAGGCAAACAGGGATTAAATGCACATAATAAAAACAGGAAGACACCTGCATCAGTGCTTTGAGGTCTCGTGAGGCGCAGGTGTGTGACCTCAGCCGTCTTTGTGCTGTGCACTTCGCCGTCGAGAGGTTAAAACGCTCGTCTGTTGTGTCTGGGACTCGTATAGGACAAAAACAGCGTCGCCCAGAAAGAAGTCATGTAGGGTTTGCCCTCGACATCAAGCGGAGACTCTCTGACCTCGTCCAATCAGAAGCGAGGAAACTCAATACCGCCAGAGCATAAAAACACTCCGGCCCTGTTCAGTGTGTTTTAATGGGCAAAACGTAAATTTCCTCTTCATTGTTCCATGGAAAGGACTTCAACCGCAGGGAGTCCATTGAGTCACGGGCAAAACTGGGAGGACACGGTCAGAAAGAGCTGGAAATAAAACGTCTGTGGTTTCAATTCTGTGGCTCCTTTCAATTTCAGTGGTTTGGGAGTCGATCATTATGAAACATGTTTGAAAGACGTGACACAAAACAACTAGACGTTCTTACAAGGTTGACGGGGAATTATCACACAATGAGGCTTTGTTTGTCTTTGTGATAGTAAAGTAAACACTACTAACTATCTGAAAGTCTCAGATCAGTCCAAAAGCACATTACAACTTCCAAGTTAAAAGGGTTACTTAAGTAAGGGTTACTTAAATCAAATGATCACTTCATCATCATTTACTCACACTCATGTGGTTCCTGCTTTCTTCTATGAAACTCAAGTTATTTTACACAATCTCTTACACAGAAAAGCGAAAACAATGAAAATGTACCACGAAAGGGTCTTGCAATATTATTGTGTGATGTTTTGTTGAAATAGTGATACATGTGAAAATAAACATTGTAAAATCCTGTAAGGGCATAAACATTTTCCCAAAAATCTGCTTATTATATATACGGATTTACATGCAAAACAATTAAACAATTCAAGCACTCAGTCATTATGTACCATTAGATAGGAGAACATGTCTTTATGCAGAATGACTTTGAAATAAATATGATACATTTTAGAAATATGATATATAAGAAACAAAACTAAATCTTTTGATCTTGATAATTCATGACAGTCTCAAATTATTAAAAAGTCATAATAAGACATTAAGTTTGACTTTTTGGCAATTATATAATCATTATGACTTAGTGTGTCAGTCTCGCCTTTTTTTATAGTTATAACTACTATATCTAGGCCTATGTGTCATAATTATGACTATTTACCATGATGGAAATGTGCTTCCATAATAAACCTCAATGAACATGAACAGGCCCTAAAAACTAAAGTTCAATTTACCTTAAAAATACTGCTAGTATGTTGTAAATGTGATTATTGTGATCATTTAAATTCATGAATAATCACAAACTAATGAAGATTACTAACTTTACTCTCAAAAAAACCCTGCATGATGCACTTGAGCTGTTGTTGTTTCAGTAATTATTTAAATTATTTTCACTTTGACCTTCCCCGAGTGAAAGAACATACTTTAAATATTATTTACATGAAAGATGCACATGAACAGCACTTCTCGACGCCCGAGGAAAGCATCATGTTGACCAGAAAACCTTTTTTTTTCCTTTGAATGAGCTTTCAGGTCCGTCCACACAAACTACAGGAAATACTCAGGTATATTATCTGATTTCCTATTAAAGCTCTCCGTGTTTCACTTGTTTCGGGACAGGAAACACCAAACCTTAACCTTTAGTCTCAGTTCATCCACTGTCAGGCCCTTTGGCAATGAATGAAAATAGTTCTCATAGTTCGGAGAACGTCCTGTCCTGTATGTATGATCTCGACACTGTGTCTAACTTGAAGAATTTGTAGTCTGAATGCAACAGTCTTTTAAAGATGTGACACTAGCAAAGACAAAAACACACAGATATAAAGTATATTTCCTGACTGAAAGTGCTTCGTATTCATGCACTAATGCAATGCGAACCACAGGTCTCGTACCCTTTCCTGTAAACAAGGGCCTGTGCAGTTCATTGAAATCTCTGAGCTTCCTCGTTTGGTTTCCTCCTGCGACCACAACGCACGTCATTAGATGAAATTCTCAATAAATGACTTGCGTGTGACCTCAGACGGCTGGCAGACCAGTAACCAGTGGCTGTGAAGAGGATTCAGGCCAGACTGATGCTCTACTGTAGCCTGTCGATTACAGTAACAGATCTGACGCAGGTCCTGTCCCTCACGTCTCGCAGGTCACGCTATTGAGGAAGTGATGCCGTCAAGTCAAGTCACCATTTATATAGCGCTTTTAACAGTATAGATTGTTTTAAAGCAGCTTTACGGTGATAAGAGGAAGTTACAGTAACAGAGATTGTTTAGGCTTTACAGCAGCTCTAGAATAAAGTTATTGTCCAGCTAAAGTTAGTTTGATCGATTCACTTCCATTGCAAAGATCATTAGTTATTAACTCAGGGGCCGCTTTTCACAGAAAACAGAAAACTTTTAATGTGTTCTGGCCGTTCATAGCACAAAACAGTGTTTGGCTAGCCTGGAAATCCAGACCTAAATCTGAAAGATTAATGGTCTGGCATCGACTAATGAAACTCGCCCATCTCGAGGGGCGGCACCAATCATGCATTTGAAAATCTCACTGCACGCAATTGGATAACACTACGGCCAATCACAACAATAAACCCCATACGCTTAGCTACCAGCGGAGCTAACTGGTAGATTAAACTCTTGCCGTATCCGATCGGCAAAACAGCAAAAACGCCCTTCTTGCAAAGGAAGGATTCGAGCGGCGTCTTCTGTTCCTCTTTTAGATAAAAAGCCAAGACTAACTCGTTCACTGTAGCGGCCAAAGCCGTTTCAAACAACTGGTGTTCGTCCGTAGCCATCTTGCAATGTTTACCAATGACTTTGACGTCGCAGCGCTGTCGTCATCTCGCCTCTGGCCCGCCTATATCAGATAACCCGATGTGATTGGTGCAGCTCAGATCGAGGGGCATATTTAATGAGCATCATTATTCGACACCAGAGTAAACTCGCTGAGCAAATTCAGCTTGTGCTCTCAGTAACTCTGGATTACCAGGGTAGTGTTTGGCGGCTCGAGAACGCAAACTTTGAAACAGGTTCCAAGGATCAAGCGTTGACTTCATCTTGATCTCCGCGTAAACTTCAAAAACGTGAATCTGTGAAACGCTGACAGCGTGCACATGCGTATTACGTGTTTAGGCAATAGGTATGTGTGTTTGAATATATGTGCACAGACGTTTAGTCTTTCTTTACTAATTGACGTCAACAAATGACTTGTCTGGCCTTAAAAATTCATAATACAGAACTATGAATCAGTTCGCTGTGAAATACGGCCATTACAACATCAAGGTGCACAAGTGAAGACCACATCGAGTGTGCTGTTTGGGACCGGCCCATATTAAAATTACAACAATATGTTCTAAGAATGTTTTGCTAATGTTAAGTTACTCAAAGTGTTTTAAAATTCCATTTTTGTGGTCATGCAAAAGTTAAAGGGACAGTTCATGAAAATTAGCCTATGATTTACTCACCATCAAGTCATCCTAGGTGTATATGACATTCTTCTTTCAGACGAATACAACTTATATGACACATCTTCCATGAGGCTTTAGCAAAGCGTTTTCATTTCGGCGCCAATGTTAACAGATGATTGCGTGTGCAAATGTGACAACACCATGAAATAATCACGACGAAGTGTGCTGATCAACACGAAGTTCCCGTGAATACCAATTCACGAGTTCACACTTACAAATAAGTCAGATAGAATAAATGCGTATTTGGCGTGCTGTCCGAGGAGAGGGCTCCGGGCTCAGTATTTGGCCCGAACCCAGAGTATTCCCCCCGTATTCCTGGCTGTGAAAGAACAAGCCAAGAGTGAGGAGTCGGGGTGGTGGAGGGATGCTGAAAACTGTCAAAGAAGTTAAGTGAGTTGACAGAGTGAATATATATATATATGCTTCCTCTCATGCTGATAGGGTAGACATGGTAATTGTTTGATGAGTTGATTGATTGATTGCTTGATTATTTGAACGTGCTCCTCCCGAACTTTGTTAATAAAACATCATCTTTTGTCATGAAAGCATGTCATTCTTTAAATAGTTACCAGACATGAAAAATAAAAAAAAAACTGAAAAAATGAGTCACTTACCACAGTTGTGAATCACTCCTTTTGCCGCTACCCGCATCTCGACGACTCGACCGTTGGAGATCCCACAATGCTTCTGTAGATTTGAAATTTACAGCAATATTCTGTATATTTGAGTCAAACCGCCTCGCTACCCCAGAATGCATTGCAGTTTACAGCAATATGCTGTGTTATTAGAAAACAGACAGCTGCTGTAAAATAATACTGTAATTTTTACAGCAATTCATTACAGTGTACACACCTAGGATGGCTTGAGTAAATCATGGGCAAATTTTCATTTTTGTGTGAACTGTCCCTTTAATGAAACATTCCATTTTATCATTCTGCAAACATTAACTTTGGACTGTTTAGAATGTTACTTTAGAATGTTACTTTAGAATGTTACTTTTGAATGTTACTTTTGAATGTTACTTTAGAATGTTTTCAGAATGTTCTGAAACAAGTAACATTTTAAAAAATGAAAAATGTGGTAACTTAACGCTGTCTCTCATGACGCTTTGCAGACTCTGCTCTGGCTGTACAGTTCATGTGTTTTGAAGGAGGCGTGGCTTTGGAGACGCTCTGAAAGGAGGCGGGATCTTATGATTTCAAAGCTAGCTTGCTATTGCTAGCCACTCCGAAATTGCCTACCCTACCATTAAAACTCGTGTAGGCTACTTTGCCACAGAGGTGTTGCCTATGTAGAGCACTCAAAAACAAATTAAAATGTTTTGCATTCCCCTGAGAAACTTTTGCGTTCTTTGCGAGTGAATGCAAAAGCATTGGCAAATAATTTTCCCTCCCATCTCATTTTTTTTTCTTCTGCACCATGTGGCTTTAGTGGCTCCGTAAAAAGCAGGTAAATGCACACAAAAAAAAAGAGTTTTTTTTAGTGAACAGCCCCATAAAAGTTTGTTCCCTATGCAGGAAGTAGACAACACGGCAGCATACTAGATTGTGGAACAGAGAGAATATCTACTAAACATCAGTCATTGCCATAAATCACTTTTATTAAACATGCACCTGACAGACAGAATCGCAGAATCTATCACACACACACACACACACACACACACACACACACACACACACACACGCCCTGTCTGGCTTGGCTTTCATACATCTCCAGATATCCCCAGCTGTCGCCAGCTCTGGCCTGTAGTGTTCATTACACGGGCTCACCTGCAGCCAGTCAAAGGCTTTATCAGCTCGAGCTCCTGAAGCACACAGACCGAAACACGGCGCTTCTGAACACACTTCATTATCCGTCCGCGATAATCTGCTCAGCTATGCGTGCGAGCGTGCGTCAAAACATCACCATTACACACAGATGACATTTTAATGAAGACTTTTCACTGGACATTCCAAAGACATTGTTTTGAAGACCAAAAAAAAAAACCCCAGGCCTATATATATATATCAACTTTATTTCACAACATTACTACACACACTTAATTTTGAATAGGTAAATAAATAACTCATTGAAACAGATTTTAAACTGGGCAAACTTTATAGTTTATATTTTACTTAGGCTGGTAGTTAACCAATCAGTTAATAAAGGAGACAAAGAATTATTACAAACAACTAATAGCCTACATTTGTTTATTATTCATTTGTGTCATCATATATAATTTATACTAGACTATATACAATTTTAACAAAACGACATTTTTCCTGGCAAAAATAAATAAATAAAATGTATATATAATATATTGCCTAATATATATATATATATAAAATTGTGAGTAAAAATAAATAAATATATATATACACATAAATAACATATATCCACGACTTTCCAAAACAGTAGAAAAGTCATGGACAGCCTATTTGAACTCAGCAGTTCTGATCTGTGAAGTGTTTTGGACTTTTATCATGTCCTTCTAAGGCTGATGATCGACCTTCTCATCAAGATTTAAAGGGCTTTACCAGCAGCAGCTGCGACATGATGCACACGCACCTTCTGCTTTCTGTGTGTGTGTGTGTGTGTGTGTGTGTGTGTGTGTGTCCAGTCGTCCCCGGCCTGTGTGCTCGTGTACTGTCCAGTCGACTGCAGCTGTTCTCTGATTCTCCTCGGGACGCCAAACCAGCACTGAAGTGTTTCCAGGCCTGCAATCCTCCTCGCGTCTGGAAGAAAAGTCCACAGCAATGCGACCCAGTTCACCACACACTCCAGTCCACACGTGTGCCCAATAACAACATGATGTGTTTCAGTTGACATTCCCACAGCTGAACAGCAGACTGGGCGAGGACGGGCACGAGCGTGACGATGGACGATATTTTAGGCCACTCTTATTAATGCAGATGACATGCTAAATTTAATTTATGCAAAAAATATTTTTAAATGGAAATGGAATCCTCACGTAATATATGCAAATAAAAAAGGCAAAGTCACATGACTTTTTGATGCACATCTAGGATTTTATAAATGTGTTTTTCACAGATTTTTTTTTTTTTTTTACCAAATAGCACATTTTCCCACCTCAAATAAGCATATACATTTATTTATTTGTTTGCAACTTGCAATAATTTGCATAAAAAAAACATGGAAATCTGGTCAGTGACAAAAAAGCAACGTTTTCAGAAGGAAAAAAACGTATTAACTTTACCTCGGATTTTCACACAAAGCTGTACAGCTTTATGACGTGGAGTAACAACAAATATTTTAATAATTATATATAGATGTAAAAAAACCCGATATATATGTATCGTATTTGATGGGAAGATATTATAAAAACTATATCATAAAATATATTATAATTTTTTTTTTTATAATTTCCATGAAAAACAATATATTATACATTTATATATATATTTTTATATATAATAATTTTATATAGGCTATAATTATATATGAAATCCTTTTATTTTATAATTTTATATTTAAAGGGCACCTATTATGCCCCTTTTCACAAGATGTAAAATAAGTCTCTGATGTCCCCAGAGTGTGCTCAAAATACCCAACTGATAATTTTTTACAGCATGTTTCAATTGTCATTTTTTAGGGCTCAGAAAAACGCGCTGTTTTAGTGTGTATCCCTTTAAATGCAAATGAACTGCTGCTGCCGGCCCAGGGGGCGGAGCCTCACGAGCTCACGCTAAGAGCTAGGACAATCTCATCTGATAATATGAAAACAGAAACTCTCAGTAGTGGTGTTCATTTCGACTCGGAGTCGGACAATAATGCCCACAGAGCCAGAGAATATATGCTGTATGGAGATAGAACAGGAATAGTTTAGTTTAATTACGGTTATTTGTCATCTGCTTTTATCCACTATTAATACAAGCCTGCTGTAGCAAACCCCGTCCGAATGATGACCAAAATATACTGATGAGTTCAATTAAGTTTGTTGTACCTCACACAAAAGATGAAGCCTTAGTTTTATTCCAGAGAATCACTGTAAGACCTGAATAAACAGTATATAAGTGCGCATTAAAGTCTTATCCATAAACGCTCTCTCTCTCCCTTTCATTATCATGGAACATACACAGCGAAATACACAAAACACTTGTTAGAACTAACAGTAAACAAATATATACACACCTTTTCAGTGGGTGCTTAATCAACTGGTAAACTGCATATCCACGACTGGATGAGCTGTCATAAAGTGCGCGCTCTCACTTTCATTTTTGCCCTGATCAGTAACGTTAGGCCTGTCGCTTATGGCGAAGACCGTAAGCTGGATCACAAACAGTACAGTCAGATCCATCCTCGAGTAACAACCAGAGTAAATGAAGACTGCTAAGTTCATTCTTACATCCAACAACAAAACACCTCAATCGCTTAGGAGACATTCTTGTCTACAGCTGCTCCAGCGTGGAAACAATGGCGGACTGTGTCCAGCTCACTCAGGGAGGGTCTATGCTCAAACTGCAGTGTCAATCAACAGTCGTGGGAGGAGCCTGTGCAAAGTGACATCACACTGCCCCGAATCTGAGAACAGCTCGTTCTGAGACAGTGCTTATGATTTATGGGGATTTTTAAAAAAGCACTTGGTGGATTTTTATCATTATAGGGTGGTTGTGTACACACACTGCCAACACACATGTATGTTCAAACACCATGTAAAAGGGAATTTTGCATAATAGGTGCCCTTTAATTATAATTATAAGAATAAATAAAAAAATATTTGATATAAAACTATATATAAATATCTATATAAATTAATCCCACATATAATTATATACAAATTATATATAAATCAATATAAATATATCTATATAAACAGGAATATTGTATATATCGTACCACATGCATGGTCTATTGTCACAAATCAGGCTTCCAACTTAAAGTCAATTCAAATTGTCACTTTATCATGCAAGAAAGAGAAAGAGCAGGCCTGGATCCGTCCCAGCGCTCCCAGACTCTAGCAGCAGACATGAGGACAGACAGACGGATGGATGGATGGACGGATGGAGGGATGAACGGATGGATGAACGGATGGAGGGATGAACGGATGGATGAACGGATGGAGGATGAACGGATGGATGGATGGACAGACGGAAGGATGGATGGATGGAAGGATGGATGGACGAATGGAAGGACGGAGGGAAGGATGAACGGATGGAGGAATGAACGGATGGATGGACAGACGGATGGATGAATGAATGGATGGATGAACGATGGATGAATGGATGGACAGACGGATGGATGGATGAATGGATGGACAGATGGATGGAGGGATGAACGGATGGATGAATGGATGGACAGATGGATGGAGGGATGAACGGATGGATGGATGGATGAATGGATGGATGAACGGATGGAGGATGAACGGATGGATGGATGGACAGACGGAAGGATGGATGGATGGAAGGATGGATGGACGAATGGAAGGACGGAGGGAAGGATGAACGGATGGAGGAATGAACGGATGGATGGACAGACGGATGGATGAATGAATGGATGGATGAACGATGGATGAATGGATGGACAGACGGATGGATGGATGAATGGATGGACAGATGGATGGAGGGATGAACGGATGGATGAATGGATGGACAGATGGATGGAGGGATGAACGGATGGATGGATGGATGAATGGATGGATGAACGGATGGATGGATGGATGATGGACAGACGGATGGAGGGATGAACGGATGGATGGATGGATGGATGAATGGATGGATGGACAGACGGATGGATGAATGAATGGACAGATGGATGGATGAATGAATGGATGGATGGATGAACGGATGGATGGATGGACAAGACGGATGGATGGATGAATGAATGGAGGGATGAACGGATGGAGGGATGAACGGATGGATGGACAAACAGATGGATGAATGAATGGATGAACGGATGGATGAATGGATGGATGGATGAATGGATGGACAGACGGATGGAGGGATGAACGGATGGATGGATGATGGATGGATGGATGGATGAATGGATGGATGAACGGATGGACAGACGGATGGATGAATGAATGGATGGACAGACGGATGGATGAATGGATGGATGGATGGACAGACGGATGGATGGATGAACGGATGGAGGGATGAATGGACAGACGGATGGTTGAATGGATGGATGAACGGATGGATGAATGAACGGATGGAGGGATGAACGGGTCACTGCCGCCCCTCCGCCCAACACAACAACAGCCGCCAGTGCAACTGTTCCTGCTCTGCTATTTGTAGAGGCGCAGCTGCCGCCCCCCCGCCTCACACCTGTTCCCCCAGTGTCTGCTTTCACAGGCTCCGCTGCTGCTCCGGGGCCACAGGGGCCCCAGTAATGGCACACGCCTCGGGCTTGTCATCGGCTCAAACAGGCCCCATTATGGAGGAGGTGGAGGATTTCTGGACAGCACTTACTGCCAACTTCTGTTTTAGCCATCAGAAAACCTGACATTAGACCAGATGACGGTCGAACTGCTCAAACTGATGACGCTAGATTGACCAAATTGGCCTTGGAGACACCGGATTTTTATTTATTTTTTAGCAGATTATCTATTCAGAAATGGTGCAAGTTACACTGTAAAAACAATTTGTAAATAAAACAAAGATTATTGTTTCTGAGAAAATACTATTACACTTTACTTTAATGTGTCCGTTACAGTGTAATTATACATTTAATTATTATACATTATACATTTGAGTAATAATATTTAATTTATTTTAAGGTGTCATTGTTACATTGTAATTATATATTTAAGTAAATAACTACATGTACTTACTATAGGGTTAGGGTAGGATTAGGAATTGGTTGAGGGTTAGTTGCATGTAATTATGCATAATTTACTGTTATTACTATGGTAAGAACATGTAACATATGTAACAAGGACACTGTAAAATAAAGTGTTACCTAATTACTATAGGGTTAGGATTAGGGTTAGTTGCATGTAATTATGCACAATTCATAGTAATTACTCAAGTAACTACATGTAATGTGTGTAACTAAGATATTGTAAGATAAAGTGTTACCGAAAATACTGTTACTTACCATTTCTTTGTAATTAATTGTGAAATTTACTAGCAATTTTTTTCAGTGTAGTTTGCAGGCCTTTTTAAAATGAGTTGTCTGGCTGGCGAATCATGTTTGCAGAAATGCAATAATCACCTTTAGTGAAATTCACAGTATATTCTTAAAACCGTAACCCTAAAAAGTCTACTTTATCATATTTTATACGCTAATATCCAAGGCCTCTGATCAAAACTGCTGAAAAACCTGTTGCATATATGAGTATACATGCCTTCTGTCGTCGGGTTGGTAGTTTATAGTTTTTAGTCAAATATATTTTAGTATAATTGTACAAACGTCTTTTTGCTGTGAAAGAAATAAACATAAGAATAATTGTTAGTAAAAATTTGCTACCTTAAATTTTTAAGTACAATCACCTTGGATGTTTGAGTCATTTCAATATAAATGACATTAAACTGACTTATAACTTATAAAAACTGTTGAAAATTGCCGAACTTATTTTGACGAGTTAAAGCAATGTAAAAACACATGTTGTCATGCATTATTGATCATATCATTTTTTTTTTTTTTTTTTTTGCAGTGTAAAATTTCAAGATGAACATTTGAACTGAAGCAACTAAGATTTACTAGATTATCCAAACATCTTTTTTTTTATATCATGTTCAAATATGATCATCAGACGGAAGGTTTATTTGTGCATCTTTTAATCATCATTGTATTGCATTGCATAATGTTTTAAAACCAGCTTTGATCATTTAAATTTCATCTTACTAAGACAATAATCTTATATTATTGGCAGATATAGAGTGACGACTGATTTATTTGCATTTTCTGTTATAAAGATCTCATTCATTTGTCAATATAAATATTAGCAACTGCACCAAATTGAATATTTTTTCTTTGAATAAAACTGAGCTGCTTTTCTTCCTCCATATTCTCACTCAGCCTGATCTCATGAAAATGCGTCTCTATCGCACGCATTGTGTTTATCGTGCAATTTATACGCGAAAATTAGTTGTCACGTGCATATGATGCGCAGTTTTCGCGTGCATTTGATACGCACTTTATAGCGTATAAATATAATACACACGCACACCACTACTAAACCTACCCATACGTATCTTATGCACGTGAAAACTTATTTTCGCGTATGAATTGCACGATAAACACACAATGCGTGCTATAGAGACGCATTAAGTGACCGGGTTGCAAGAGCCATAAAAGCCTGACCTATCAAAGTATTTGGTCTAAAGCTTCAATAAACTGATATTTCAGGACTCAGGTTGTCGTTACCTACATGTCAGGCTTTATAGACATTGTGCGCCAGAGAAACGAGGGCGCCGCCATCTTTAGAATATTGTCTTTGAACTTCCGTTTTTGCAGTCTCTGTATATTTCTATGGCATTGCTGTCCAGGAGTAATTAGCTTTTGAAGTGGATTTACTTAATGTAAAGTTAACCAAAGTTATCATGAGGATTGTAATGTTTAAAGCAGATGTCTTAACAAACGTCAGTAGACCGGGAAGATTTTAAAACGAGCCGTTCATTCATAAGATCGCTGTGAAAATACAGACCGGAAGTCAAAAGACAACGAGCGCAGCGCTGAAAGGGGGCGGGGCTACATAAGGTCTATAGGGTTAAGGGAGAAAGAAGGAAATATGAGTGTTTTCAGCCTTGAAAGATGTTAAGCAAGCAGAACCGAAGTGAGAAACGGCATTAAAGAGAATCACTCATCATGAGGATCTGCTGGAACGTCACAGGAGAAGTGAACCTTGCAGTCACAGATCCAGAAAGCTTCTCCATGAGGATAGAGGATGATCCAGCGCTCACACATCAAACGGCCTTTGAAAGCGCAGAGATTGTGCACATGAAAGGCCGTCAGTGTGTGTCCTGCACACAGCTGGGCCTGTACACTCCTCTCCTTCAAGGTCCCGTCACTTCAGAGCCATAACCTAACCTCCAGGGGCCTGTCCCATGAGGCCGGTTTAGCCAGGTGTGTTTCAGTTTAGTTGGCCAACCCTGGGTTTTAGGCACTATATGAAAGTGGTTTGGCGTTTAGCATGTTCATCGCCATAGCAACTCACGCTCCAAGGCTAACCCGGTCCGGGACAGGTGATGTTCCAGGTAAGAGGTTGCAAACCGAAATTGGACCAATCAGCTGTGAGCAAAGTGTCACATGTCTGATGAGTCACTCCACCTGTTTCTACTCCACATTAAAGGTCACTAATTTCGGGATTGTGTTCATGTAGCTACTTTTTGGAAGAAATGTCTGTTTGTACGTGCTTCTTTATTAGTACATTTTTCTTTGGTCTTTAAGGATGTCTTATTTGGAATTTAATATGAAGTTTTTTGTACACAAGTGTAAATTTTTGTCTGTCAAACCTCTTTTTGTTATTTTTTGCAAATCTCTTCTTCCAACAATGCCAAAGCTTTAAAGTCTGTTACATTGTGCACAAAGTATAATATTTATGCTTTTTTTAAATGAAAACAAAAAGGGACTCAATGCATTTCTCTCTCTCTTGAATTTATTTTAAATTATATGTTACCCCTGGCTCAATTTATTATTATTATTATTATTTTATTTTTTTTCTACTGTTTACAATTATATTATGGTTTGTATTATTAATTCTGTTTTGAGTTGTAACTATGTATTTGCGGTTATATCAAAAAAAAAAAAAAAAGGTCACTAAATAGCAAATGATTTTTAAAGACCAAATCATATGGCTTTTACTAATGCTTATTTAGAATAATAATTTTGTATGATTTAGATATTAGATATACCCTTTATCGATCACATCATGTAGGCTACTATTTTAGCTGATTAATTATTATTACGCACAGTTTAAATGAATAAATAAATGAAGGTGATATAAATACGCTTTAGAATCAATAGATAAAGCTATAAAATGACTACATGTGATCTTAAAGGGATAGAAATTCTGTCATCATATACTCACCCTCTCATGTTGTTTCAAACCTGTATGAATTTCTTTCTTCTGCTGAGAAGAAATATATTTTTTTCCTACTATGGAAGTCAATGAGACCAGAAACTGTTCAGCAGAAGAAAGAAATTCATAAAGGATTGAAACAACATGAGGGTGAGTATATGGTGACAGAATTTTCATTTTAAAGTGGAGTATCCCTTTAAATGTTCAATTCTCTCTATACCTTTATCAACTGTATAAATTAACTTTAATTGCACTAATATAGCAATACTTTTTATTTTTTATTTTAGTTGTCCTCTTTTCATCGTGTAAATTTGATTTTAAATTTCGCGAGAAATGAATCGCAGTTTCACTCTTTCTCAGCATGTGATTGGCTGTTCACGGCTGATGTCACACATAAACTCAGTATAAAGCCCGAGTTGACAGAGAAAGTTGATGATCAGCATCATGGTACCAGCAAAGCCTGGTTGGATTGGTTTGGTTTTGTCAACTCAAAACTAATCCTGCAACCCTGAGTTTGTTAAACTACCATCATGGAACAGGCCCCTGGTCTCTCAGGCGCATGTTTTGGGCTTAGACCTGAATGTATGTGCAGTTATATTCTGCATATTAAATTTGTGCACAGAATACGTGGTTTTGCTGAAGAGAAATAAGCCGATGGAAACAAGTCGTTTTCAATTTCTCCGGGTCGTTTGAGTCTCCAAACTTTAATCATTCACACATGACGTGTGACTCAAAGCGTGACAGGTACTCCCGCATGCAACCGGCCAAAAAGCAACGTGATACATAATTAAATGCATGTTTTATTTACACTACAGTTTTCTGGAGCGAATGATTACAACAGATCAGTTTATCATTCCATCAGAATATGAATCCAAACCCTCAGCACTACATATATAAGGCATTACTACAATATTTACATTTGCTTTTTGTTTTATAAAACTGTACAGAGTCGTGTCAGCAGCATAAACTTTATCTAGCCATAAACTCTCCTCTTATTCAGGGTTTCAGATCCTGTGGTGAAGAACAATGAATACAATATATTTTAAAATAGAAAATACCCATAAACAGACACCTGTGACCGCATGTTATGAATTAGTTAGTTACAATGTTTAAATGTATAAATGTTTATTATGAATCATATTCATTATTATTATTATTAATAATGGCATTCAATATGTGAAATGTTTTATACTATTTAATTAAAATTATATTTTATAATATTTATAAAATGTATTATGTTAATGTTTACACACTACTGTTCAAAAGTTTGGGGTTAGTAATATTTTTTTAAATAGAAATTAATACTTTTATTCAGCAAGAAAGAAGACATTAAATTGATTAAAAGTGACATTTATAATGTTACAAAAGATTTTATAAAAAAAATAATAATAAGTTTAGAACTCTCTGTTCATCAATGAATGCTGAAAAATATGAAGCTGTTAATAAGAAAATCATCATATTAGAGTGATTTCTGAAGGATCATGTGACACTGAAGACTGGAGTAATGATGCTGAAAATTCAGCTTTGATCACAGAAATAAATTACACTTTAATATATATTCACATAGAAAACAGTTATTTTAAATTGTAATAATATTTCAGAATTTTACTGTTTTTACTGCAATTTTGATTAAATAAATGCAGTCTTGGTGAGCAGAAGAAACTTCTTTCAAAAACATTTTACTGACTTCAAACATTTGAATGGTAGTGTATTAGATGTTTTTTTTTTTTATGATTTTTAAATGTAATAATTTTTATTGCACTTATTATTATATTCAATAAATGTTTAAACTATTTATTGAGCATTGCCTTATTTTTCATATTGCTGTTGTCGGCGTTTGATCAAACTGATCTAGCTTCTGCTTACATCCCCGTAACATTGTGTGTTTTTGCTTTATGAAAAAACAGAAAAGAATTCAATGTTAATTCAGTGCCAGGCAAACGGCCAACAGATGAACACGTCTGGAGAAAAGATCCAGGATGAAGGTATTTTCCTCAAGACAGCGTTTGTGGTTTCTGGAAAAGATCAGTGGAATGTGTTTTTGCATCTCATTAATTGATTTTCCGTCAACTCGCTTCGTCTTTTTCAACGTTTAATTATCTCAGATAAGAAAAATAATCATAGATCACAGATCAAGCAAACGCATCTAAAAGGTGCTTCGAGGGGGAAAAGGGGATTATGGCGTGGTTGGAGTTCTGATCCGCTGTCGGGAATCTTGGCTCTCGTCTCAACGTCAACAGCCTTCTTTCTCAGCGCGTTATTGAACTTCATTAGCATCTATCATTGGTGTTTTGCTGTTTTGATAAGCCCTACCACAGCCATACATCAACGCCGGCCTGAGTCGCACCCTGGATCAGTGCTGTGTTTGGACACGTTATTAATGATCCCTTGCTTGACCAAAACGGGTCCGAACGACACCATCTGTGAGAGCGCTGACCATGAAAACAATCAAATAATGCGTCCAAATAATGAAAGACGGACAGTTTAGCTTGGATCAGGAGATTCTGAGCATCTCCACACAACCACTTTTCCCACTTCGCTACTCATATGATGTTCAGTCTGTAGTCAGAAACAGGAAACACCAAGCTCTTCCGCTCGGACCCCGTTTCCCACGATGCATTGCGCGAGTTGTCCATGCGAGCGTGTCATTGGCTCTCGTCCATGCTGACGCCCGGCCGCTTCATGACGGTGACGCGAGAGCTGTACTGACTGGGTTTCTGCAATAGCTCCGGTTTGGGCTGGAAATGCTCCATTAGGATCTTCAGGATGTTCTCCAACTTCACGTCCATCTGAAGCACCTACAAAACACAGACACATGTCAGGCCACGTCTGCATTAATACAGATACAAAACGCTCACCAAAAGTTTCAAAACGGGGTGCACACTTCGCGATTTATAACAGTCCTTTTACGATTGTTGCTTGTCAGACTGTACGAACATGATCCTCGCTGTAAGCCATGTCACACTGTAAGAGCTCAGCTGTCAGTGATGTTTGACTACGACAGTCAAGACGCGTTAAAAACGGACGCACGCAAGAAAACTCGTCCAGAGTTTTACATCATCAATCAATGACGCGTTCGGTGATGTGAGCCGCGTTACACGCGGGACTGCACGCGGGAATGCTGGCTACAAAGAAATCTCTAACGTTAATTTGGGTCATGGCTAGTCTTGAAACAAAGACAATGTGACGGTGGTCGTAGGAGAATCACTGCAACACTCAAAAAATTCATTTTTGCCTTAAATTTAATGAATTAAAATAAGCTGAAGTAACACGATTGTTTAATATTTT
>NC_140233.1:4532500-4540000 GCF_951802725.1 Rutilus rutilus
TGGCCTCGTCCCTGAAAGAAAGAAGGAAAAAAGAAAGAAAGAAAGAAAAAAAGAAAGGCGGGGGGCCTGTTCTGTGGAACAGGAAGAGTATCAGAAGCACCTGACGCATGTGATAAGTATCAAAGTCTTTGCCACGCGCCGCGACACGGCGGTCAGAGGCGTTCCAGGCCGAGGCTTATCTCTCGCTCTCAAAGCTGCTTTTGTTTCTCCGTTTCACTACAATCTCCAGCAGAACAAACGTCTTTCACTCACACAGAGCAACACACATCAGGTCCGCGCGACATCGCCATCGTTCCCACAATACACAGGGAGAACCAAAACAAACCGTCGCATCCAGCATCGTTTCATCCAGTATGCTTTTAAATGGATAAAAATAGTCATCATTTACTCATCCTCACGATGCTGACTTTCTGTGCAACACAGAATCATTACTATTGGTCACCATTCACGGGTGCCTTGCAAAGATTTAACCAACGAAAAGTATTAAAAAGACCTTGCAACTCCATTGGCTCCTCAAACTGTCAGTCAAACCTCATAACTCCGCCCACCTCTATCGTGAATGAAGTGCCGCACACATTTCAGAGCGTTTCTGCTTGTTTGCAATGCAATTATTCAAAATAAAGAACTGATATTTGATAAGTGCTCAAGAAACACTATATTTATATATTCTTGAATAGGCTACGTAGCACTTTGTCTTTAATAACATGAGATTTTGGTGAAAATATAATGAAAATATAATGCAATGCTCTTACTGCCTCAGATCTAACGACTGACAAAACAACGTTTGTGAAAAATTCTCAGGAATTCGCTGGTCTAAAAACCTCGTAACTCCATTTGAGCTTGATTTTGGAAAAATATGAATAATATAATGACACATGCAAGTGTCTGGCCTTATATAAAGCCTCAATATCAACTTTGAAAACGCAGCGTTTAATTTTTTATATTTGAACTTTTCCTCACACAAAGCTTCTAATTAATTATAGAATTGGTACAGAAGTCATACAGACGACTGTTATGATGGTTTAATGGCACTTTCTGGAGCTCGACAGCCGTTGGTCACCATCCATTTACATTATATGGAAAAGACTAAGAGCAGCATGAACATTCTGCCAAACTTCTTCTTTTGTGTTTCACGGATGCAAGAAGGGCAAACGCACTGAAAACTGTAAAACGACACCAGTCATTTTTGTTTTGTTTATAACTTTTTAAAGTGCAGGTTTGGAGCGACTAAACACACTTTGGATGGACTGTTCCTTTAAAGACAGCAAGTTTCATGTTTCATTATGTTTTAAGCACCACCAGTCATAAAAAGATAAACTTAAAACACATAAAAAGTATTTAAAAAACACAATTTATATTGGAATAACCGCAAACTGAACCTAAAAAAAAACAAAACTGCAGCATAAAAATAAAGTGCTTATATCAGGCAGAATATATTCGGTTCAGTTTTACTGCTGTGACCCGCAATAAAAATGGTTGAAAATGACGCGAGTAAATTGAACTTGGCCTCATTCTCGTCACATTTGGCTGAGCGTTTCTCCACAAAAAGACTTTCAGTGGCAACAAAACAGAACTGCTTCTCCTGCTGTAAAATATTCACCAGTAAATCTTCTTTCTCTGTTGATATATTTCCTTCTAGATTAATTTGGGTTTGTAGTTTATTAACGTCGGCTGAATGGACGTGTTTAGGGGCCAGTTGGCCCTTTAAACATTTGCGCAGACAGACAGCTGAGCGTCTCTCTTTAATGGTCCCTGTGGCGGCCCGAGGGCAGGCGTGGTCACAGACCCCCTTTCATACACTCGCTATGGGGTGAAGGTGTGTGTGTGTGTGTGTGTGTGTGTTTCTGGCCTCTGAAACACTGCTTTATTTGCACAGTCACCTCTGAAATATGTCCACATGGCACTGAGATCTGCTCAGTATTGTGCACATTATAAGCTTTTGATTGGAAAACTGCGTCATTTATTGTTTATAAAAACATCCAAATGAAAGAAAATGTAAATAATTGCATTTTGCATGAAGAAAAACTAGTTTTTAGGAACAGTAAAAAAAAATTGCAATACATTTTCATGAGATTTAAGCACATCAATTCTTAATTTTAAATAATTGGTTAAAAAAAAAAAACTAATTTTCATTACTGTACAAAAATACATAACTCTATATAATAATGCATATTAAATATAATATAAAAATTAATAAACTAAAAAAAATTAATAATTTTAAAAATAAATAAAAACAAAGCAAAAATAAACATGATGTATAAATACCTACTATATATATTTATATGGTATATGATATATATATCATTTCATCATTTTGCATGAAGAAAATTAGATTTTTAGTATGATTTCATGCAATATGATATTTTCATGACATTTAAGCATATTTTCTCAATCAATTCTCAATAATGAAAATGGAATTCTCATTACTGTAAAAAATAAATAATAAAATATTATAGATTAATACAAATGAATTAATGCTATATTAATATTTGTAACTAAAATAAGACAAAAATAAACATTACCATGAGGTATAAATACTCTAAAACAATTTAAATCAAATAATTGAATTAAACAGCACACACACACGCACGCACACACACACACACACACAGGGGCACAAGTGTCATATAAACGTGAGTGTGTGAGGACAGATGCAGTATTTTGAGCCTGTAGGGGCTTGTTGACTGAACACTTGTTTCTTTACAGACTGACAGCTGTTAAACCACACCCACTCGCTCGACTCCGCCTCCCGCTCAATCAATTACATCTTCTGTGAAGCCCTAATTAAAGCAACAGCCTACAACTGTCCAGCAAAACGCCAACACCAGCGAATCACTTCACCAGATCATCACGACCGTGTCCTGAAGACACAACCCGACTCCTTCACTGTTGGAGAACTGACGGACCCAGACAGGGCAGAAAGGAAAGTGAATCACCGTACGGTGTGTTTGTGCAGGTGTCTGAGTAAATGTAGGTGCCCGTCGTCACGTCAACGGAAAATCAAACACTGTGTGAATGTCATATTTCAGCATTCCAGCCGAGACCATCATGAACCTCAGCTGATCATTTCTCAAGAAGAGGAACAACAGCGAACATGAACTAATTTCTAGATATACACTAACATAAAACTTTAGCATTTAAAGTTGTATAAACTAAAATGTGTTGGAAAGTTTGTGGTCAGTGGCCTAAGATTTATTTTTATTTTTTAATTTTTTAAAGAAATGAATACTTTTATTCAGCATTAAATTGATCAAAAGTGACAGTAAAGACATTTGACGTCAAAAAAAGATTTTTATTTCAAATAAACGCTGTTCTTTTGAACTTTCTGTCCATTAAAAGAATCCTGGAAAATGAAAATGTATCACGGTTTCCATAAAAATATCAACAATGTTTTCAACATTGATAATAATCATCATATTAGAGTGATTTGTGAAGGATCATGTGACACTGAAGACTGGAGTAATGATGCTGAAAATTCAGCTTTGATCACAGGAATAAATTACATTTTAATATATATTCAGATAGAAAACACTTATTTTAAATTGTAAAAATATATTTAAAAAAATACAGTATTTTGCAGTGTTGATGAGCAGAAATATTACCAACCTCCAAACCTGATTATGAAATTAACATAAATGAATAACAAACAATACTATAAGTTAGGATAAATGAATAAATGCTGTTAAAATGTTTATCCTTATTTGATGCATGTTAACAAATTAAATGACAAAACCCCACAGCACGAGTGGCAAGCTCACAAAGCTGGAATTCTGGAATTTCCCCGCCGATAACCGCCAGAAACACGAAACTATTTAATCTTTAGATCGCAAACAATTCACTGAATGCTGCGTTCACACTCAAACACGATCAGCTTCCAGAGAAACACTGAGTTTGGAAGAGGGGAAATGATGTCACTCGGGTCATTTGAATATCTGTTCTTACTGTAAGCGTGTGAACAGAATACAGAAGAATGAAACGTGACCAGAGGTGATTGAGTTTCACATTTCAGCTTTGGTTTCTCCCACGGGTTCATCTTTTCCTCTTCTTTATGAACGTCCTGACACCTTCCTGTCCGCTTTACTCAGTGAGATGAGGCCGTTTCACACGGGTTCACAAACAGCAGAGAAAATTCGTTTGTAAAAATGTAGGCCTACTTGATAAACTCGATTCACTTGCATAAAATGTGATGTAATGGACAAAGATGACGGCCTGTTACACGTGTACATAGATTATAGTTATCGTCCTTGGTGTGAACGGGCCTTAACTTACTTGACTCTAAGAAGGCCAAGAACGGACACTTGAAGTTTTAAAGACTTGATAAGTTTTATTACCCTATTATTGGGATGTTGAACAGGTAAAAAAACTGGGGTGGGGCAAATTATGAAATATGAATTAAAATGGCAAAGCCCAAAAATAGATAGATAAATAAATAAATGCATGAGTGATTTGTTTACAGTAATACAATTAATGTGCAATAAGAAAAAAAATAGGACTTAATTATGACTTTACAAAAATGCTTATTAATATATATGCTATAAAACTGGAGATCATTCTAGTGATTGAATTGAAAAATACACTGATATACAAAAGACTGGGGTCAGTAAGATTATAGTAAAAGTTTTAGTAAAAACATTTATGATGTTACAAAAGATTCTATTTCAAATACTGTTCTTTTGAATATTATATTTATCAAAGAAACCCGGAAAAAAATAAGTTTCCACAAAAATATGATTTTTAATATTGATAATCCATCATATCAGAATGATTTCTGAAGGATCATGTGACACTGAAGACTGGCGTAATGATGCTTTGATCACAGGAATACATTTTATTTTAACATATTCACACTGTATATTTCAAAATAAATAATATGTCACTGTTTTACTGCATTTTTGATCAAAAAGCAAGATTATTGTACCAAGATATGGAGATTTATTTCAAAAATAGAAAAAATTCTTACAAACCCCAGTGTATCTGATAAAAATCTAACAAATACATTTTATTCTGCTTATTATCAATAAATGCAACTAATTATTGAGCACCGCCTTATGGTTTATGATAGTGTAATTATTAATAAATCATAAAAGCTCATCATGATGGGCTGATTCTGTGCTTGTAAGTCCCAGTCCTCTCGATGTCCTGCTGAATATCTGGAGTTACGTCACATTACGGAAGTGAATCGAGGAGTTTTTACGGATTCTGAACCTCCGCTCGACCTCAGTCACGTTTCTCACACAAACTCGGTCTTTGTCCACCAGTGTCAGCAGGACACTCCTGTCTCTCGTCCCTTTTTTGTCCATTTCCAGTGCAGGTTTGGTCTCTGTCGGGCCAGAGGTATTATTAGGCTGTGGGTAAACAGGAGCAGCGCCCGTCTCCCCTCCTCCCCCTCCTCCCCCTCAGCGCTGAAAGAACACAGTCAGGGAGAAGCACAGGCCTCTTTTAGCACCAGTGTTGACTCAGGCCGACAGAAATAGAGTCACGGAGGAAATAAATACAGGTAACGCTTTCAGGGCAGAGTCAGAGATTTCTATTCTGGAATAAGGAGTCGCTCCGGTGGGTCTCGTGTGACGGGCGGATGCCGCCGGTTATATCTCATAAACGAGAATAAAACAACACGACTGTGGTTGGGCTTATACGTGGAGTGAGGTTATAAATATCTGAATAGGAAAATGGTCATTAGCATCTAAGATTGGTTTTGGAAGAAGTCTCTTCTGCTCACTAACGTTCTGATCAATTATTTAATCAAAACACAGTAAAAATTTGGATATATTTTTACAATTTAAAATGCGTGTTTTCTATGTGAATATATAGTAAAGTGTAATTTATTCCTGTGATCAAAGCTGTATTTTCAGCATCATTACTCCAGTCTTCAGTGTCACATGATCCTTCAGAAATCATTCTGATATGAGGATTTGCTGATCAAGAAACATTTATGATTATCAATGTTGAAAACAGATTTTTGTAGAAACCGTGATACTTTTAATTTTTCAGGATTCTTTGATAAATAGAAAGTTCAAAAGAACAGCATTTATTTGAAATAAAAATATTTTGTAACATTATAAATGTCTTTACTGTCACTTCCGATCAATTTAAAGTGACGTTGCTTAATAAAAGTATTAATTTCTTAAAAATCTTACTGACCCCAAACTTTTGAATTAAAGTGTACATTGTATGTATACATGTGTACAATGGGATCCAAAACTATATATATATATATATATATATATATATATATATACACACTGTATATACACTTCAGTATATATGAAGACTTCAGATGCAAAAGCCTCTAAGTGCCATCTGAAAAAAAAGATTTTTTTATCAAGCTCATATATTTAGGTTCAGTAATTTTATTTTAATGACAATTAATAGGTCATTTTCATTGCCATTAAAGTGAAATAACTGAACATAAACATACAAGCTTGATAAAAATGATCATTCTAGAAGGAAATTTCGCATCTGAAGTCTTCATATATACTGCAACAGAAGAGAATACTTCATACATCATAACCTTATGGTATGGAATGTATAAGATATAATGGAATGAAACTGATGAGAATGGAATGGAGTGGAACTGAATACAACAGATACAATGCACTGTAAAAAAAAAAAAATTCTGTTAAATTTACGGTAAAAAACTGGCAGCTGTGATTGCCAGAAATGTACCGTAAAAAATACGGTAGCAACATTTTAGATTTTACAGACTTTACTTAAATTTACAGTAATAAACCGTATTTAATGATCTTATATAATGTTAATTTACTGACCTATTGAAATATTGATATCTATTTCACCCACCAATCACAGTGGAGATGAAAATTACATGATGAATTAAAGCTCATCACAAGCAGCTCTTTCACAAGAAAGTTAATACTTATATATATATAGAAGCTGCACAGTGGCATTCACACAAACACTAAATCATGGTAACACACGTGAAATTAAAAAAATGCAATAAACATTAATTTAACAACATTAAATGTAACATAAAACCCTTATGTCATAACTGATTAGAAAAAATAAGAAAACTATGAAGAAACGTAGTTATTTCAACAAAAATACATCAAATGTGAAGTGTAACGCAGGGAATTGTGGGAATGTCAATATACGTTTTTTTCACTGTAAATTACAATGACTTGTTCTTTTCACTTCCAAAAACTGTAAATTTAACGGTATTTTACAGTAAAATTACATTAAATGTACCGTTAGATCTGTCACAGTTGTTTACCGTATATAGTAAGGACACTTTCTCTTAACCAATTAACAGTTTTTCACCGTAGCATTTTTACAGTGTTTTACCGTTAAAATCACGATCATTTTTTACAGTGTGGAACAGAATATAAAATGGACTGAATTGAAATGGAATCGATGAAATGGGATAAAATGGAATCTAACTGAATAAAATGGAGCAAATAATCAAAAATATTAGCTTGTTTAAAGCCACATCTGCAGATATGAGTCGATGCTGATGATGGACGTCCTGGAATGTCAAATTTGGGG
>NC_140233.1:4545000-4552500 GCF_951802725.1 Rutilus rutilus
CCACCAAAGCAACCACATATGACACTCTAAACAGCACCTAGAACACCCTAGAAACCACCCATCGCACCCTAGCAACCACCCACAACACCAAAGCAACCACATGACACTCTAAACAGCACCTAGAACACCCTAGAAACCACCCATCGCACCCTAGCAACCACCCACACCACCAAAGCAACCACATATGACACTCTAAACAGCACCTAGAACACCTTAGAAACCACCCATCGCACCCTAGCAACCACCCACAACACCAAAGCAACCACATGACACTCTAAACAGCACCTAGAACACCCTAGAAACCACCCATCGCACCCTAGCAACCACCCACAACACCAAAGCAACCACATGACACTCTAAACAGCACCTAGAACACCTTAGAAACCACCCATCGCACCCTAGCAACCACCCACAACACCAAAGCAACCACATGACACTCTAAACAGCACCTAGAACACCCTAGAAACCACCCATCGCACCCTAGCAACCACCCACAACACCAAAGCAACCACATGACACTCTAAACAGCACCTAGAACACCTTAGAAACCACCCATCGCACCCTAGCAACCACCCACAACACCAAAGCAACCACATGACACTCTAAACAGCACCTAGAACACCCTAGAAACCACCCATCGCACCCTAGCAACCATCCATCACATCCTAGCAACCACCCACAACAACCTAATAACTACCCAGAACACCCTAACAACCACTTATGACACCCTAGCAACCACCTGTAACACCCTAGCTTTGTGGCAGTGAGTTTTGAGAATAAAAAGTGAGTTCTACAGAATAAGTCGAAAGCTAGTTCTCATTTTTCTTGCTTGAGCTTTCATTTCTTCTTCTTTTGTTTACTCGCTCTCCAAATCAAATATAGCAAGATCGATATTTACACTTATTTTTAGGCTCAGTCAAAATGTTAACTAAACAAACGACCTGGTCCAGGAAGAGGAAGTTCTGTATCGGGACAAATGCGATCCAAATATGTGATGCAAACTCCCGTGAGAGAAACAGATCTGAGGAATGAGCATAAACAGAAGCATCAGAGAACAATTTCAACAGTCCTGTAAAACAGAACTACATTTTAAGTTGTGGATGCCAAGGTAACATTCCTCTATTGCTAAAACTGAGCAAACGAGCTGGTGTTAATCCTAGCGTGTCGACAGGTATGTGATGCCGTTGGATTGTCGTTCTTTCATTAGGACAGTACAATAGTAATAACCGGCTGGGTCAGTGACAAACACAGGGTGGAGATTTATTTAAGATGCACAACGCCCTCATTACTGTCATTAAAAATCATAATTCACCAAACGGCTCTAACACTGATTAACTTTGGGCATTTGGGAACACGCAAGTGTTTGCTCCGTTTAAAGCAAGAAGAAAATTTGCACAAGCACACAAAGTGGAAGTCAAAACTAGGAAATTCTGATGTTGTGAGACAAAATTTCGCTGAAAAAACTCTAATGTCCGCAACACTGCTTTAAACTCTCATATTTAATATAAAGGCAACGTTTCGACCCTGCTGGGTCTTCTTCAGGCAAAATGTTGGTCCCCATGAGGAAAACAGCTTACTAAATGACTTTTTTTTTTTTTTTTATGTTTATGGAGAGTCCTCATAAAACCCCAAAGCCAACATGTATGTTTGTGTGTGTGTGTGTGTGTGTGTGTGTGTGTGTCTGTGTGCGTCTGTGTGTGTGTCTGTGTGTGTGTGTGTGTGTGTGTGTGTGTGTGTGTGTGTGTGTGTGTGTGTGTGTGTGTGTGTGTGTGTGTGTGTGTGCGCGTGTGCAGCTGCACCTGGAACATTGTGTCTTGTAAGAATGCCAGAGTGGCAATTTCAAGAGTACAGAACAAGGAAATGATTCAGCTACCTGACACACACACACACACACACACACACACACACACACACACACACACACACACACACACACACACACACACACACACACTTAGGGAGGTTAATACCAGAACAACTGCAAGTTTCAAAGAAAGAATACATCATACATTTATGGCATAGAATAAATAAGACATAATGGAATGAAACTAATGGAATGGAATAGAATGCAGCTTAAGTTAAATAACAAATTATATCAATATGTCGTCAACATGTATTTATGATATATAAAAATGCACACAAACCGTGAAAAGTTTGGACACAAACTGATTTCGTTTCCATTCTGATCTAAAGATGCTTAAAATGACTTGTATATAATTGTACACATTGTGTTTACGCTGAAAGTGAAGGAAAAAGCATCATAAAGCGCTCAACGCACGTTCCTCCTTCAGTAAAGTTTAAAAGCATCCCAGGATGCACCTCACAAATCACCTGCTTGAAAACAGTAGTCAAGTCACCTTTATTTATACAGCGCTTTTTACACCACAGATTGTTTCAGAGCAGCTTTACAGAGATAACAGGAAAATAGTGCAACAAAGTTTGTTCCCAGAAGAAAATAGCGTCACAGTCCAGCTTAAGGAAGTTCAGTGATGGTTCATTTTTGTTGTAAAAAAGTTATTAATTTAGTTCATTTATATATCTAGCTGCTCTGGAGTAAACCGTGATGTCATCGTCCAGCTCAGTTCAGTTCTTGTATAATAGTGTCAATGCAGGCAGATCAATAATATTGTTGAGTATTAAATTAAATGTCCCCAACTAAGCAAACCAAAAGCCAAAGCCGACAGTGGCAAGAAACCAAAACTCCATCAGGAGACAGAACGGAGAATAAAACCTTGGGAACCTTGGGAATAGTGAAAACCTTTCACTATTAAAGAGTGAAAGTTCAATTCAATTCAATTCAATTCACATTGAAGTCCACATTACAATTCAGAGTGATCTGTTATCAGAGGAAACTGTCCAAGTTATGCATTAATTATAACAATGTAATAATTTAATGCAGAAACAATGAGCTCATTGAAGTAATGAATACTTGTTTGTTAACAAATGATTATGACATTTAGAAAAATGTAGCATTGGTGCATGTTGATTCGATGTGCATGTCGCATAAAAACAAGTGCACAACAACACAGTCCTGAAGTGAGGCAAAACTGGCGGGAAACGGGTCTTTGACAGACGAACTGCTGTAACCCTATCCGCCGCTACTTAGTGCGTTCGCCACAGGGGCCACTGACAGCTCCTGCGCCCCAGTGCATGATGGGATAGAGATAAGTGCCTGCGGCGTGCCATGAAGAAACGCGACCCGGGCCTGAGAGCGCGAGGACCTCCAGCGGCCCGTGATAGTTCGTGATAGCATTGTGCGACAGAGAGGAATCCGGTTTCACTACTGACATTAGCATGCTGAAATGTGCGCTCCGCGATCAGTTAGCGCTTATCTGATGCGCGACGCAGCGTCCACCTGTCAATGCTGGACTGGACTCACTCAGCTGAGGAGATAAGAGCCAAGGCCTCGTGTTTGGATGGATAATAAGCTGCGTTTAGGGCCGATATTAGCAGACTTTCTCCTGCGGAGGGGCCACGCACACTCCTTCTCGCACACACACACACACACACACACACAAAAATGCTTTTCTGCAGCTTGCATTTCAGGTATGTCTTAGGTTTCATTTTCGCTTACAATCGGATCGCTTTTAGGCTTTGTGCTGACAGACACGGGACGAACGCCTCGCCGCATGTTGCAGTCAATGCGCATCTTCATCAATCAGCTCTGAAACATCAGTGTAAAGAAATAAATCTGTGAAATTTACAGTCATCATGCAATATTACGAAAACCAAAATGTACATAACTGATAAGAAAAAACTAGTTACGCACCGATATGAAAATTTTGGCCGATACCGATAACCGATAATTCTTTATATTTGAAAGCCGATAACCGATATATTGGCCGATAAATCTAAATCCAAATTGTTGAATCATTTTTGAGAGCCTGATTACAAAAACAGAAGTCATGACCCAAGCACACAATTATTTAATTTTATGTAGCTTATATCCTTTTCAAAGAGATTCTAATCATATTTCAAAGCAATTCAAAACCATAATGTTGATCAGTGCGCATCTGAAGTGTCTCAGCTGAAGGAAATAATACATTATCGGCTTTAATATATCGGACAAATGTTCTTATCAGGCCGATAACGATAACATTAAAAATATACATATATCGGCCGATATATCGTCCAACCCTAGAAAACTAAGAAGAAATAATGCAAAGACTTCAAATGTGAAGTGTCTGGGAATGTCAATTTATGTTTTTCTTTTCCATCTTCCATCTCATGTTATTCACTTCCAAATACTGTACATTTATAAGTATTTTACTGTAAAGTTACATGAAATGTCCTATTAGATCTATTATGTGAGTAAGGGAACTTATCATTTAGTAATTTATAGGTTTTTACCCAAGTGTTTTTTTAATAGTCTTGTGCCGTTTAACTTGCGATCATATTTTATGCAAGTATGCAACAAATACTTGCCAGCAAATGCCGATTCATTGCAGCGTTGAACATACAGAACTTAACATGTATTCTTGCATTGCTTTAGCGCTAAAATTAATTCATATTTAAGTTGCCGAAACAGTTGCATAAAAATTTCTGTGCTTATTAATCAGTCAACAGTATATCTAACTTTAACCAACCTATTCCGGTGTTCATTTGTTGATCTATAAGGGAAAAGTGACTGTAGAAGAAGAACTTTATACTGAAGTTTGCAATAGCGATGTTCACATACTTGATTCAGGCCAGAGCGAGTTTTGGTAAGCGTCTCTTTCTCACGGACCCTCATAACTAATAGCGTCCACGGGCCATAGATGGAGAACTTCCCAACAAGCTCCTCTTTGTCTGTTTGCCACAAATTGAAGGAGGAATGCGACTGAAAAAACAACAGTGGGATGGGAAAACTGCGCAGCCATGTAAAATGCTCCACATTAATTAAGACAATTAGGGGACGAGGGCAATTTGACAAAGGACGTAAAAAAACAAGGTGATGGCGATTCAGGGGAGAAAGAAGGATAGAGAAAGACAAAGAGAGACAGAGTGAGTCTCGGAAGAGACAGTTTCAGGATTCTGAGCTGTGGGAAAAAAGGATGAAAGAATATATATATATATATATAAACTGATGCTGTGTAACCAAGCAAAGATCTATATCCAGAAAAACTAGTTCCAGCGCATGCAAAACATTGCTAAACAGATAACAATACAATGTTGCAATGAAGCATTGTTAGTGCATTCAGATATGCTGTAAGGAAACAACACGATCGTTATGCGACACATTCACGATATGGGTCAACTGAACAAGCCTGAACACGCTCTCCTCCAGAAGTTCCCCAGGTAGCATTTATCTCTATATGAGGGGAAGCACAATCTAAAACAGATGGTCTGGTGACTTCCTGACTGATGAATGGCTTTGCACAACGCACACGGTTACTGTATGCTTTGCTTTGCCTACTTGGAGAGCGAATACACTGTATGGGGATTACGAAATCTAAAAAAAATAGTGTTGCCAATGCAAGAATATCCCTCGAATGAATTAATGCCTCATACTCAACCGCAAATCCTGGCTGAGATGCATATGCTATTAAATGAAGTGTCATTTATTGGTGTTGCATGTACAGCAGGGCCCATGGCAAGATACTTATTTTAACAGGGTGAAATTGAAATAGTACCACACAAAATCAAGTACACCATTACGTTACTTAAGAACATTTAAGTTAATTTAATGGCCCTGTTATTCAATTATTAAACTAACAACAGTCTCGGGTGAATTATCCCAAAGCTTGCCTCTCAAAAACTACTTCATGTTGCACATACAATCAAGTTGCTTTTAAAAGTAATGCAATACAATATTGCGTTATTTTCTAAAGAAATGACTAATTGTGTTACTTAGTTACTATTTATAGAAGGCAATGTGTTACATTTGTTTTACTTTTTATCACCTGGGCTGGGATTGTTCTATTTTTGGCAAATGTAAAGCTCCTTTAGCAAGAAAAGTGAAATGATGCAGGAGAAGTCGTCAAAACTTCAGCAATAATCATAAATAAAATAAAAAGAATCACAACTGTAAAGTCATATTAGAGTATGGTTGAATATGATCATCAAAGGTCAGCAGCAAAGACATTGTATAATACGTCAAAACTTCAGCAATAATCATAAATAAAATAAAAAGAATCACAACTGTAAAGTCATATTAGAGTATGGTTGAATATGATCATCAAAGGTCAGCAGCAAAGACATTGTATAATACAGTGAGATTAAATACATAAATTATGTATTTTAACATTTTAATTATTGCAGGTTAGCTTAATAGTTTGCAAGTGAGATGAGTAAATGCATGCTCACATTTAGTCTAGAAATACAAAGTTCTGTCATGAAACTCTAGATGGCGCAGACTGATTGGTCCTTAACTCAATCTGCTTGCAATCATATCATTCTCTATAGGACACAGCTGATTGGTTCCTGCAGTGTCAGTAGCCAATGAGCTCGCAGCTCAACCTTCAAATACTTAGTCAGCATTTGCTGTATGAGTTGAAGCACGCTTTCAGAAACCCTCCTCCTTCCCCAGCTCCACCTGTATAGATCTGCTACGGGTAATTCGTGTACGCTATATTGTACAGCAGCAGCATGTCTTGCTTGCTCACAGCAGTGTGTCGTGTGTGTATTAGTAGTAGCAAATCCTGTACTTGCTCTGCATCAGCAGCAATAACAGCAGCAGCAGCGTAGCAGATCCATTCTGCCAAGACCAAACATATCAACATTCTCATATACATTACCATGCCAAACACTACAAGAACTACAGTAAGCATCATGTTCTGTCAGTCAATAAATGGGAAAAAGTAACTCAGATATTTAGTTGTAAACATTACTTGTTGCTTGAAAAAAGTAATCTGATTACATAACTCGCATTACTTGTAAACATTACTTGTTGCTTGAAAAAAGTAATCTGATTACATAACTCACATTACTTGTAAACATTACTTGTTGCTTGAAAAAAGTAATCTGATTACATAACTCGCGTAACTTGTAAACATTACTTGTTGCTTAAAAAAGTAATCTGATTACATAACTCGCGTTACTCGTAAACATTACTTGTTGCTTGAAAAAGTAATCTGATTACATAACTCGCGTTACTCGTAAACATTACTTGTTGCTTGAAAAAAGGATTCTGATTACGTAACGCATGTAACTTGTAATGATTTACTTGTTGCTTGAAAAAAGTAATCTGATTACAAACTCGCATTACTTGTAAACATTACTTGTTGCTTGAAAAAGTAATCTGATTACATAACTCGCGTTACTCGTAAACATTACTTGTTGCTTGAAAAAAGGATTCTGATTACGTAACGCATGTAACTTGTAATGATTTACTTGTTGCTTGAAAAAAGTAATCTGATTACATAACTCGCGTTACTCGTAAACATTACTTGTTGCTTAAAAAAGGATTCTGATTACGTAACGCATGTAACTTGTAATGATTTACTTGTTGCTTGAAAAAAGTAATCTGATTACATAACTCGCGTTACTCGTAAACATTACTTGTTGCTTAAAAAAGGATTC
>NC_140233.1:4557500-4560000 GCF_951802725.1 Rutilus rutilus
CGAGCCAACACACACACACACACACACACAGAGACGGCAGCATGCGAGACACTTTCATGTATCTGTGTGTGAGGTTTGTGAAATGAAAAGAAAAAAAAAAAGTCTGTTTTGGAAAGAATTCTAGTGTTTTGGAAAGTCTTGTGAGGCCCTGAAACCTCCTTCTGTTTTGTTCTGGTTTCTAAATGACTATACATTAGAAAACATACAGATCAGATAAGACTTACACGAAACAGCTTGTTGAGTCGAGCTCCATCATGACATCAGATCTAAACAAAGCAAAATTATGCGCTGGAGATCCTCCATTACGCTGGCATGAGCGGAGACGAGAGCTTTCGCAAACCTTGACATTCGCGTGCTCCATCTCGTTCCTGTGACAGTGTGGTTTTGGTCTCGTTGGGTTTATGTTTCTCCAGATGCACTTAATGGACCCGCGGATGCTTACTGCTCCACATAAAAACCAGAGAAATATATTGGGACTAATAAACTCAGTTACTTATTTCATTTCAAACACACTGACCCATTAGTAACCCTCAAAAATATGTTCACTTCAACTCAACGGGACAATGAACAGAGGAAGCAGGGAGAGAGCCAGGCGCTATGTGTTAATATGAATATACTGACGGCCAAGAGTAGAGTATAAGAAGCTTTTTACCCTGCGGAGAGACTGGATTAAACCAACCTGAGGGGGTTTAAGATGGTCTACCTGGTCACCCACTTCGTTTAAATAGCACCTTTTTTTTATATAAAAAAATAGAACTAAAAGAATGAGAATATAAAATATAATTAAAATAAAAAAATATAGAAAAAATTTGAAAATAAAATGCAATGAGAACAAAATAACTAGAAATAAACAGAAAAAATAAACAGAACAATTAAGAAAAATAAGAAAATGCTATTTGAAAATAAAAAAATAAAATGCAATAATAGAATAAAATATATTTTAAAATAAGACAAAAGTAAAAAAATAAAACGCAATAGGAAAGTAAAAATTAAAAATGGAAAATTAAATGCAATATGTATATAAAATAATGAAAAACGAAGAAAATAAGCAAAAATAAAATAAACTTAAAAATAAGATATTAAAAGTTAATAAAATATCTTAAAAAACAAGAGAATATTAAAAAATAAAGAGCAAAAGTAGAATAAACTTAAAAATAAAGACATTAACTCTAAATAAAATAATAAAGTATTAATATAAAATGCAATAAGAGAATAAAATAACTATAAATAAAATGCAATAGGAGAATAAATAACTAAAAATAATATAATATAATACAATACAAGAATAAAATATAACTTAAAAAGCAAACCAAACTGCTTTGCACAAGGCAAAATCTGAGGGGTCAGAACCAAAAGCTCTAGTGTGCAACTGTCCATTAAATACTTCAGATTAATATCGTCAGCTGACCTCTCGAAGCTGTCAGAAAGAGACAGCAAAACAATGAAATACATTGAGAAAGGCAAAAGCGATATGATGGTTTTGTCTCTCTGCTCCTGTGCTGTATTGAAACAGCTGTCACACACATTGTGGTCGGCTCTTGTCGAGGTAATTCCCGGAAGAGAGAGGGATAGGCGTTTACTGTACTCTGCCAGGCCGATAACCTTTCAATCGGATTTAAGGACCTGCGGTCTGGGCAAGGCAAGACTTGCTCCAGTCCCACAAGCCTCAGAGGGATGTGTAGCGGATTGCCTAATGTCAGCCGAGTTTCCTTTCTTTGTCCAGTCCGGCAGAATGGATCTGCAGCCAAACACATAAATCAAAGTGGAGTGGCTCAAAGATTGTGAATGGACACACGACGTGCCAAGACACAGATCTCCGAACATGACGGGGAGCCGACATCAGTGTCCCGTGAAGGCCTCCTTTTCTTCCCTTTACCTCTGTACAGATAAAACATTATAAAACTGATTCCAGTTCGCATGGAGACGCGGAAATGACTAAAAATTCTGTATTATGCAGGCCAGACAAGTCATTTGTTGAGGTCAATTTGTAAAGAAAGACTACACGCATGCGCACATATACTGTATATTCAAACGCGCATACCTATTGACTAAACACATAGAGCCCTATTTTAATGATCTAAGCGCATGGTCTAAAGCGCAGGGTGCAAGTTCACTTAGGGCGTCTGAATCCACTTTTGCTAGTTTAACGATGGGAAAAATGGTCGGTGCTCCCGGCGCATGGTCTAAAAGGGTCGTCCCTATTCTCTTAATGAGTAATGGGTGTGTTTTGGGATTTACATGCGTTAAACCAATCAGAGTCTCATTTCCCATTCCCTTTAAAAGCCAGTTGCGCTCGTGCCATGCGTTCTCGAGCTGCCAAATACTGTTTTGTGCAAATGAACAGCCAGAATACATTAAAAGTTTTCTGTTTTCTGTGAGAACGGTGTTGTGTTAGCGGCCCCTAAGTTAATAACTAATGATCTTTGCAACAATCAAAACTAACTTTATCTGGACAATAACTTTATTCTAGAGCTGCTGTAAAGCCAAAACAATCTCTGTT
>NC_140233.1:4562500-4617500 GCF_951802725.1 Rutilus rutilus
ATGTCGCCGGGGAAACTGAGAAAACTCAGACATTTGTTTTAGTTCTACTCAGACATGTGCATCGCATGACAGTGTGTGTGAGTATGTTTATGTGTGTGAGAGCGGTCAAATGTATACATGCGTAAACATGTGCGGGGATGTGAGTGTGGTGTGTGTGAGCTACACGTGTGTTTACGCCGTCTGGGTCGATCGGGCTCCGACCGTAGCCTAAACACAGCTCTGTGCTTCTGCCCTTCACATCAGCAGTCGCTAATGCGTTTCAGATTCAGTTTTCACAAACAACTTTATGAAAAGTCACGTTTCGCTTTACAAGAAATCAGAAACTGGTTTGACACGTTTTGATTTACCAGAAAAACCACACAAACTGCCTAAGCCTGGAGAACATCAATCTTGCTGAGGTCTTCTACTTCTCAGATGTTTCTCAGTTTGAAATTGTCATTTTGATTAGCCAATCAGAGATCATTAAATATGTAAACGGCCTCTGATTGGCTAACATCCGCGCAAATGATTTTGAAAGTGCAAAGTTGCTGTATATTGAGTTTTTCATGATATGTAAATATGGAAGGTTGCATGTTAATGAGATGGAAGTGATGTCATAATCACTATGGTTTATTTATTTGCATGTACTGCCATTTTTATTAGCCAATCAGAGATCATTAAATATGTAAATGACCTCTGATTGGCTAACATCGGTGCAAATTATCTTCAAAGTGCATAAAGTTTCTGAAATAGAATTTTTTATCATATGTAAATATGGAAGGCTGCATGTTAATGAGATGTAAGTGATGTCATAATGGTTCACGATGGTTTCTGTATTTAAATGTATTGCCATTTTTATCAGCCAATCAGAGATCATTAAATGAGGTACTTCTCAGATGTTTCTCCTGAGAAAAATTTAGAAAATAAATAAAGTCTTATCAAGAAGATAAGATCTATAAAAGAGCAGGTTCAGCGCATGTTTGACCTTCAATATTCAGTCAAGGTTGTACATGCTTTCTTAAGCTTATTGAAAAGCCAATTCCTGGAGACGTCAAACTCTTGTTATTCTCGAACATGTTTCAGTGGGACAGAGAGATAACACACTCCACGGGTTCTCATTCATCTTCATGAGGGACGGAGGAGACGGGCTGTTTGTTGCGATGTGTGTCTTTGTCAAGGAGTATAAATCAATGTCGGCCCGTGCAAAACTCAGACGTATTAACCACAGCTTACTCACGAGCTGCCAGTCAGGCGAGATACCTCGAAACATTCGTCCCGGGGGAAGAGAAATGACTCCACATGACAACAGCAAAACAAAGACTGACCGAGAGAAGACTGTGTGATTTATAACTGTTCAAGCGTGTTAATATTCATCACTGATGGAGAGATCATCAAGATATGAGGTCTTCACAGGTCTTCACAGAACTATTTATCGGAGATGTGATATATATATATATCTGTCTGTCTATCTATCTATCTATATATGCTATATATAGCATATATATATATATATATATACATACACACACACACACACACAGTGTATATACTGTATATATTAAATAATAATACTAATAACAATATAATATAATATATAATAGTAATAATATTTATTTATAATATATATATATATATATATATATATATATAAAACATAAATCAGTTTTTATATATATATATATATATATATATATACACACACAATATATATATATAATACTACTACTAATAAAATATTATAATATATATGATAGTAATAGAATAGAATTATTTATTATATTTATTTTTTATAATTAATTATTGTTTATATATATATATATATATACACACACACACATATAATTATATTAAATTATAAAAAATAATATATATATATATATATATATATATATATATATATATATATATATTATTTTTTATAAATAAATCAGTTCATAAATTATATAATACTACTAATACTAATATAATATATAATAGTAATAGTATTTAATTATTTATAAACATTAATAAATAGAATATTTGGATAATGTCGTGTTTAAGCATCAACAATTCTTGAGGAGAAAAAAAATAGACAACTGTTTTAGTAGCGGACATGAAGACTAGATCTCAGACTGCAATCTATAGCAGTGTTGAAATCCTTCAGAGACGTGAGATACTGTGTTGCTGTAATATCTTGTGTTTATTGCTCCAGCCAAATGACGCAGCACGTATGATCAGATGTCTGCGTTTATGTGTGTGTGTGTGTGTGTGTGGTTCATTCAGTTCACCCACCTGTTGCCCTCAGGCATGAATCGACCGAATGAAACCACCATCACCGTGTCACGACAAGTTTTCCTCTCGCTCGCTCTAGTTGTGCTTCTTCTGCAGTCTAAACATCACAGCGGCGCTTGACCAAACTGACACACACACACAAAACATCACAGCGGCGCTCAAGTCTGCACACTTTCAGCCATCAAGTTCAGATCTGCACACGTTCATCCATGAGTCTGCATTCACACGTCTTTACAGCTTCACCAAGCTGAACCACAGCACAAATGCACATCATAATTCTTCATTTCATCATAACAGGCAGTTTTTGTCTGTATAAATGCCTATTTACATGTCAAATACACACGCTGTCTAGTCCAGTCTCTTCATCCTTCAATAACAGCTGAAATGTGCCACTCACACTGTTCAGATCAGAGATCGTGTTAAACACACCCTTGAGGGCTGTCGTGTTATTCTGCATAAGGAATGTGTGAAAGTTTAAGAGGCGATTGAGATTCATCACAGGTGCTCGAATGAAGAGCCAGACGGGAAGAGCTGACACACCTAGAAACAGCGCCGTGATTCAATCTAAATACTGTATGTGTCTCGACAACACACACACACACACACACACAATACTGACAGAGACATACTCACAGAGACAGATACACACACACACACACACTCTTACACTCACACACATCTGGTTCGTTATCTTTGTGGGGACTCTCCATAGACGTAATAGTTTTTATACTGTACAAACTGTATATTCTCTCCCCTTACACTAACCCTACCCATCACACACACACACACACACACACACTCACACACTCTCACACACACACACACACACACACACTCACACTCACACACACACACACACACACTCTCACACACACACACTCACACTCACACACACACACTAACCCAACCCCTAAACCTACCCACCACACACACACACACACACACACACACACACACGCACACACTAACCTGACCCCTAAACCTGCCAATCACACACACACACACACACACACACACACACACACACACACACACACACACACACACTAACCCGACCCCTAAATCTGCCCATCACACACTCACACACACTAACCCGAACCCTAAACCTACCCATCACACATACACACACACACACACACACACGCTCACACACACTAACCCGACCCCTAAACCTACCCATCACACACACACACACACACACACTCACACACACTAACCCGACCCCTAAACCTACCCATCACACACAATTTTTCTGCATTAAAACAAACACACACACACACACACACACACACACACACACACACACACCCCCACTGTCTGGGTTTATTTAGACGACTGTACATTATCTGCTGTAACACCATCATCAGATACACGTCTGCTGGGAAACACACTCGAGCTCCAGAACGTCTGTTGATCCAGTTCACAGATTCTCGTCACATTATCTCTGAAAATCCTCAAATCTCACAATCACAGACTGGCTTCCTCGACGGGAACAACAAACCCGAGAGAAGCGCCCTGTCCTAGGTGGACGAGATCAGAACTACATGATACCGTCAGCGAGTCAATGAAACACAGAACGAGAAATAACAGAGCTAATCGAGACTTATCGTTTATGATACGTGAAACATCAGCACTCTCTGCGATTGCTTGCTCAGTAAAATGAGCGGACCAGAACTAACACCAATATAATGCACCGTTTTGGTGACAAACTCAGTCTAAAGCGTCACTAGAAGCCAACAGAAATCTTCTTAAGGGATTGTACCTTATCTTCCAGTCGGATCAGCCGGGCTCCCACCGTATAATATTCCTTATCCACACCTTTCTCTGGAAACACAAGACGAGGAAATAATCCCACAGTTAGAAATCATTCGTTTCTAAGAAAAACCAGTCAAAAGCTCATGTTAACAGTGTTTTATTGAAACACCTTGCTCATATAAAAGGTTTCTTGTAACATAACACACATATCAATTTAAAAGGATCATATTCTACTCTTCATTGCAGTCGTCTCCTCTCATAAATGAGTTTTTCAGCTATTTTACATCCTTTCTCTAGCCCTTACAATCAAACTTTGGCTTTTTTGCTCCTGTGTCTTTAAGACTGTAATATGTAAACGACCTCTGATCTGCATACCTGCATAATTAACTGTGTAAATGATCTTCAAAGTGGATAAAGCTGCTGTATATTGAGTTTTTCATGATATGTAAATATGGAAGGTTGCATGTTAATGAGATGGAAGTGATGTCATAATCACAATGGTTTCTAAATTTGCATGTATTGCCATTTTTATTAGCCAATCAGAGATCAGTAAACATGTTAATGACCTCTGATTGGCTAACATCTGCGCAAATGATCTTCAAAGTGGATAAAGTTGCTGTATATTGAATTACTTTATTATATGCAAATATATGATTGGATGTTAATAAGACGGGCGTGATGTCATAATCACGATGGTTTCTGTATTTAAAAAACAAATTGCAATAAATTGTCTGGGTTTACATGGTAGGCTACATTAACCTCTATAATAGATCATGTGAGCCCTTCGATATGATTTTTTCATGCATTTTGAATCTGTATTTGATGTGGGACCGTTTAAAACAGTCAGTTTTCCTTTACCTGGAAGGAACATTCCCGGTTTCCCCAACGTGTGATCCAACCTGCGAGAGGAAAGACGTCAGGAACCTGTGAAACGCACTGGGATTGTGTGGTCTGCGAGCGTGAGGTCACGTGTCTCACCTTCTCTGCAGCTCTTTGATACGAACCATCATGTTCAGGTGTCCCTGTGAATACTGCTCGATCACGTCCCGCACGTCGTACGGTTTCCTCGCTTGCTGCGGGACACAGGCGGCATCCATCAAAGCCATTGTCATCACAGGACACCATTTTTTGAGCCCCCTGGGCCTTGAACTTCCACGCTTTGTTATTATAGCTCAGTTTAACTCAAGAACAACAACAGCAAAGGTATGCAAAAGGTCTGAAGCATTGTGAATATTTCAATTCATTTCGGTTTAGATCATAAATCGGGTGGTTCTTTTAGTTAGTTAATCTTCAGACCATCAAACATTGCGCTTCATCCAAAAATCACAAATTTCCGTGTAAATTGTTCGCAAAAATATTTTTTTTATAAATTTGGTGACAAACAGAAATTCATTATTGAATGAGGCTCACTGAATGAGAATATGAAAACTAAAGTCATTTTCTATGTAATTTAATTCATTTTATTCCTATTTTAGTGTCTATTTATAGTTTCAATTTAGCTTTCGTGTCATTAATTAAAATATTTAAGGATTTTTTATTATGAAAACTAGTAATTTTTTCTATTTTAATTGAATTTTTATTCATATTTTAGTGCATTTTTCATTTTCAATTCAGTTTTTGTGTCACTTAAATTAATTAAAATATTTTTAAGTCTGTTTTATTATGAAAACTAGTAATTTTCTCTATTTTAATTGAATTTTTATTCATATTTTAGTGCATATTTTCATTTTCAATTCAGTTTTTGTGTCACTTAAATTAATTAAAATATTTTCAAGTCTGTTTTATTATGAAAACTAGTAATTTTCTCTATTTTAATTGAAATTTTATTCATATTTTAGTGCATATTTTCATTTTCAATTCAGTTTTTATGCCACTTAAATTAATCAAAATATTTTTAAGTGTGATTATTATGAAAACTAGTAATTTTCTATAATTAAATTGCATTTTTATTCATATTTTAGTGCATATTTATTGTTTCAATTTATTTTTTGGCGTCATTTAAATTAATTAAAATATTTTTAAGTGTGTTTTTCAAATGAAAACTAAAGTTGATTTCTCTATAATTTAACATAAATTGGCGCATATTTCTTTCATTCATATTCCTTTGAAATTCAGTTTGAAATTTCACAAAATAACTATCTCTGGGGCGAGGAACCGTCGCTTGATCATGATTCTGACATACAAAATAAAAGTACCTGAAATTTCCGTCGAGCCACGAAGTACTGCATCCGTCTGATGACCTTGATGGCGGATCTGTGCGCGTGGGAAAGTCTGCAGAGAACAAAATAAACAAACACACACACGGCGTCAGAAAACACTGAGCAGGCCCGCTGTAAATGTGTGTGTGTGCGTATGTGGCAGTAAACCTGGCGACAACACACACACACAGATACTCTCTAAGGGAGGGCACTTGGGTTTTTTGGCCGAAACACCCTGTTATTTCCAGCGTAACGCTGCCTTGCCAAAGTTTCTACCCAGAAATACACACACACACACACACACACACACACACACACACAGCAGTCATGTCAGGCCGCGTCCACTGTAAACAGGGCCTAGTGGAAAAACAGCTCATTTCTGCCACTCAAGACTAGATTAAAAACTTGACCGTGTGCAGACAAGCATCTCAAAGGCAGCTTTGGAGTCTGAGAATCTCAGATGAAGAGCTCGTCTGGGCTGTTATCAGTGAACTTTGACATCAGAGTCCTGGTCAATCCACAACACAGTCTAATGAGAGAGTCTTAAAGAAACAGTGCATCAGTAAATAGAAACTCGGATATACTCCTGTGACTTCTGTTCTTCATAACATTCTGCTAAACATCTCATTTTGCATTTTTAACAGAAGAAAGAACGTCATACGGGTTTGGAATGACATGAGGGTGGAGTGAATGATGGGAGAATTTATTTTTGGAGGAATGATGCTGACTGTTGAGTGTGTGTGTGTGTGTGTGTGTTAAGTGGGGTGATCGGTGTGCGTTGGCCACTTAAATTGCTTTACAACATTCCACAACACACACTTCAGACAGTGGGAGAAGAGAATGGACTACAGTACAAACAATCACGGCGCTTTAGAGAGGATAAATGTTCGAGAGGGTGTCACTTCCTCCTGATAACAACCAAACAAAAACATGCGTCACAAATACGTCATGATGCGTCATTCAAAACCCATTTATATATATGGGTTTTTAATGACATATTTGACGCCATGACGTATTTTTGACGCATGTTTTTTTTTTATTGTATTAGAAGGAAGTACATATATGTACACACACACACATACATATATATATATATATATATCTTTTTATTTTTTGTGTGTGTAAGAATGTGTGTATTAGGGATGCACGATATATCAGCCACCATATCGGTATCGGCCCATATATGTACATTTTTAATGTTATTGTTATCGACCCGATAAGAAAACTTGTCCGTTGTATTAAAGCTGATAAATAATGTATTATATCCTTCAGCTGAGACACTTCAGATGCGCACTGATCAACATGATGGTTTTGAATTGCTTGAAATATGATTGAAATCACTTCAAAAAAGGAAAACACAGTTCAGTGCAACATGTGCAGCGCAAGTCTGTCATATAAGCTACATAACATTATAATGAGAACATCATAATTGTGTGTTTGGGTCGTGGCTTTTAATGGTGAGACTTTTGTTTTTGTAATCAGGCTCTCAAAAATGATATTAACATTTAGATTTAGATTAATCGGCCAATATATCGGTTATCGGCTTTCCAAATAAAAAGAATTATCGATATCGATCAAAATTTCATATCGGTGCATCCCTAGTGTATATGCATTATGCACATATATATATATATATATATATATATATATATATATATATATATACATATATACATATATACATATATACATACATACATATGCATAATATAAAACTTTAAAATATCATATATACGCTATATATACATATTTAGCTATATCTGTCTACCTATATATATATATATATATATATAACAGGAATGCTGGAATAATATAAATATTATAAAACTTAAAGAATTCATATATATAAATACATGTATGTTGTGTGTGTGTGTGTATATATATATATCAGACACACACACTCTCTGTCACTAAAGCCGTTCCCTGAGTGTCCAACAAAAGAGGACGACGTGTTGATTCCTCTCAGCTTGAGTCTGTCGTGATAAAGCTCTCTGCGCTGTCACTGATCTACAAAACATGAATCACTTCCTTCTGTGGCCTCGGTCGCTGCGTCCCTGTCCCGCACAAACACACACCTCGTCTTCATTACAGGACAAAAGCTCCCTGCAGTCCCAGCGCTGACACACACACACACCGCAAAACACACAGATCAAAGCGTCTGTCCTGTCCTCTCGCAGGAAATGCATGCGAACAATACGAAAACATCCAGAGCAGGACGATGCATGCATGTCTGTGTGTGTGTGTGTGTGCGTGTGTGTGTACATGTTTTTCTATTCCGGTGACTTAAACCAGAATGCACACACACTCATGGGGACTCGTGTCACTGTGGACCTAAACTGAGGAAACAAGCGTATAAATCATGCAGAATGAGGTTTTTTTTTAAAATGTAGTGTGTGATGGGTAGGTTTAGGGGAGGGTTAGTGAGTGTGTGTGTGTGTGAGTGTGTGATGGGTAGGTTTAGGGGAGGGTTAGTGTGTGTGAGTGTGTGTGTGTGTGTGTGTGTGTGTGTGTGTGTGTGTGTGTGTGTGTGTGATGGGTGGATTTAGGGGTAGGGTTAGTGTGTGTGTGTGTGTGTGTGTGTGTGTGTGTGTGTGATGGGTGGATTTAGGGGTAGGGTTAGTGTGTGTGTGTGTGTGTGTGTGTGTGTGTGTGATGGGTGGATTTAGGGGTAGGGTTAGTGTGTGTGTGAGTGTGTGTGTGTGTGTGTGTGTGTTGGGTGGATTTAAGTATAAAAACCATGACGTCTATGGAGAGTCCCCATAAATATAGCAATAGCAAACCAGACGCGTGTGCGTGTGTGTGTGTGTGTGTGTGTGTGTGTGTGTGTGTGTGTGTGTGTGTGTGTCTGTGTGTCTTGGTGTGTGAAAGCCTGTGTGTGAAGATCCCAACATGATTGGGAAAGAAAACACATGCCCTCAGAACATGAAACACATCAGGAAACTGTTTAATCAGGAAACTGCCTCCTCACATTATAGCAGCTCATGGACACATGCAGGAAAACACACACACACACACGCCTCGCTGCAGCGCAGCAACACGCCTGACACATGTTCACTCCGTTCTACACATGCAAAACATTTAACAAGATCACTGAACAACCCAACTAACGGCACTTTAGGCAAGCATCACAATAGTGTTCATTCGTTCTTTTACAAGCTCTACAAACCTTTTCACCAATTAACCACCAGAACATTTCTGCTACAACTGCTTAATTCGGATTAAATTAGCATTGCATGGGTTCAGTTCCCACAATGTAAAAAAAAAAAATAGCTGCCTAAAATTTTTAAGTACAATCAACTTGGATGTTTAAGTCATTTCAACTTAAATGACATTAAACTGACTTAAAAACATGAGTTGAGTCTTGTATAACTTATAAAACAGTAGAAAACAGCTTAACTTATTTTGACAAGTTAAAGCAATGTAAAAACATATGTTGTCATAACTTATTGATCATATAAATGCGTGAACTGATAAAAATGATAATGTAACGCAAGTTGCTTTGGCAAAATGCATCTGACAAATGCATAAACGCAAATTCGGAAAGATTCACGTTTAAACAATGTTGCAAATCAATTTGTAAAAAAAAGAACTACATGAATATTCAGCCTATGAAACATTTTACAGCAAAGACGTATATTCATTATATATTTTTTTCATGATTCATGAATTTCTATTGTTCTCTAATGTAGAAATGTTACAGAAACTAATCCCATTCTGCACTTTTATAATTGCCAACATTTTACCCACACTATATATAACATAATATAATTTGCATAATTGTATGCATCATTTTTTTTGCATAAAATCTGTATTTTGCTTCTTTTTTTTACCAAAAAACTGTTTATTGTTTAATGTTTTATCCCCGCCCACAGTAAAATACCACTGGTCCATAATGCTGCATATTAAAACTCAAGTAAGTTCTGATTGGCTGTGATTGTCTTAGTATTTTGCTCTCTATGAGGACAGAAACATTGATTTACAGGAGGTTGCGTTGGACCGACAGCTTTTGGAGACGCCAGTCCGCTTCAGATTGACACACGCTAGCTTCATTCCCACATACACTCAAAGAAAATTTATGTAGGATTTACAATTATCCTTGTAAATTTTACAAATGATCTCAAAGAAACAGCGAGTAACGCACTGAATTACACATGAATTTTTGAAGTAGACAGAGTGACTTCAAAAACTTCAAAAAATCTGTATTAAACGTTTTTCAACAGTTTTGATCTCATAATTCAAATAAGATAAGTAAAATAGCTAGATTATTTTGAAATTAAACAAGCTACTGAAATAAAATAGCAAACTACAATGGTTCAACTTTAAGTCGGCATGAAACAGAAGTTGTGATCGACTCTTCTTCCCTATTGGGACGTATATCCGAGTGAAACTGCTTCTCAAACAAGAACAAATGTAAGGCGGGGCTTGATTATATATGTGGAGAATTGATTGGATGGTTGTGGTTTGCTATTGGTGGATCTCATGTGAGTGACAGGTTGCCCCGCCCTCATCATCAGAGAAGAGATGAGCTGAAAGAGCGAGGGAGAGTTATTCTGATTCAAGATTACGAGGCTTGTATGGATAAAAAAAAAAAAAAAAAGTGTGCACATATAAATCATTTATAATAAAAACTGCAATATCCCATTAAAAAGAGCATTCATTTCGATTGCATGGTGCCTTCAAGGGGACAGAAGTATTTTGCTCTCAATGAGAACAGTAAAACAACACCTTGTGATGATGCATTGATGCATATTAAATCATATCTGGTGGTGTACGCTATAGAGATGATAAAGCTAAAGAATCGTGGCTCCAGTAGCGCCATTAGCTGTGAGCTGGACGCGTGCAGAGCCGCTTGGCTGCGTTTCGTGAGGAGAAACTGCTGACTGAGACTGTGTGCCAGAAGCCAAACGATGGTGTGTGCCAGAGTTTTGTCTCTCTTTTCCTTTTTTTCCCTCCTTTCCTGCCGTAACCCCGAGTGTATCTCTCTTCCTGCTCTCTCTCTCTCTCTCTCATTCGCCCTGCTCGTTTCTGCGCGTGTTGGACTGAAAGCTGCTAGCCCGCTTCAGACTCGGCTGTGATACAGAAAGGAAAAACTGCGTTGATCCTAAAATTCACAAACACGCAGGAAGATACTTATTATTTAAAGAGGTTAAACTAGTCAAAGCTACTCTTTTGAGTGTATTTAGCTACACTACACAAGCTACAAACAATAAAAAAAACTGCTAATGCTACGTTCTTAGTGACAATTTTAACGACCATCAGGTAATACAGTGATTATAGTGATAAACATCAGATTTTAACTCCAAATACCAAGTCAATGACACTATTATAATAACGACTACAATATTTCTCACTTGAAATGGAAGTGCAAGTTGAATATTAACAAAAAATTGACATTAATTTGCTTCCTTCAATCAACCACCCAACAAACATTTTGATACAAAAGATCTGAAACAATAATAAATGATGACTCATGAACCATCAAAATGAACAGATTCAATAAGAATATATATATATATATATATATATATATATATATATATATATATATATATATAAAATAACATATATATAAAATAATTTGCTAAAGGTTTTGACAAAAAGTTAAGCTGCAGTCTATTAAAAAATGTGTATTTAATTTGAATATATGATTTAAAAAAAACTATATCATTTAAAAAATGATTCAATGACTCGTTTCATTGCTGGATGAATCAGTGTTTTTGAACGAATCTCTTGAGTGAATGATTCAATAACAAATACATTTTTAACAGTCACGTGTCGCCACCTACTGGCGTAACGATGTAATCAATGCTATTATTTTGAAGCGCCAAGTTACTTTCAAAAGGTGAGTAAATGATGACAGAATTTTAATTTTTGGGTAAACTATCCCTTTAAGACAGAGGCGAATCGTTGTCATTTAGGAATAAGATCGCAGGAGTTTTTGAATCGAGATCAAAATCCTTCAATGAGTATTAGTGCAGCTCTAACACACACACACACACACACACACACACACACACACACACTTATATACAATAAGAAATGAATACTTTTATTCAGCAACTACATATTACCTATATAAAGACACTTTCAATTACAAAAGATTTCTATTTCAAGTAAATGCTGTTCTTTAAAAAAACTAAATGAAAGAATTCTGAATAACATGTATCATGGTTTCCACAAAAATAGGAAGCAAAACTGTATATATAGTTTTAGTTAGTGACTCCACAGGAACGTGCATACATTCACAAGCTTTATTCGCTTAACTTGTTTGAATCGAGTCTCCAGAAAGGAGATAAAAGCAGAAAAGATGTTCCTGGACCATTAATGAATTAGAACCGGTGATTTCTAGTCAAGTGTCTTTTTTTATCTCACAGGAAGAGGAAGTGGCCGTAGCCCCTCTGAGGCATGAATAATCACGCAATCAGCAACAAAGCTTTGCAAAGAGCCTAAAATACAGGGTGTGTTTGACAGCCGTTGGGGTTTATACCCGACAGCAATTACCACATTACACACACAGTAACAGAAGCCAAATTATGCAATAACATGCAATCTATCCGGCTGATAGTACACCATAGTCAACATAAACAATGATGATAAACGTGGTATGTGTCACGTCAAGCTCATATGACAGTCAATTATAAAGAACGAAACGTTGGCCCAGTTCACACAGATGGAGAAAAAAGGAAGAAGGTGAGAAAAGGTTTGGATAAAGTTACTCCTGGAGTACAAAGACAACTTTCTGATACTTAAAATGAACTAAAATGAAGATTAAAGGCTTCGTTCACCTCATTTAGCCACGTCATGTCATTCCAAACCTGTTTCTTTTGAGAAACAGTACAGGAGATGTTTAGCACAATGTTCCCGCTGCTCTTTTCAGACAGCGTACGGTGAGCAGGGACGCTTATGGTCAAAAAAAGCATCATAAAAGTGTAATAAAAATAGTCCCGTGCGATTTGTCCTCTGAAATCATGTGATTTGTGTGAGGAAAAAAACTAAATTAGCACTCAAATCCAATATAATTTGGTCTGTCCTTCACACAAAGATATTATACGGCTTCAGAAAAAAAACACATTTTGTACAATAATTATATGATTTTATTATTATTCAAATAATATTATTTATTAATCTTCAATGGAGTAGTGAGTTAATGCTAATAAATGTTTTTATAACCTATATAAAACCAAAATTCATAATAATTAGTAAAGTTAATGTATTTAATAAATAGATTTTATTAAATGATATTAAATTAAATCCAATAAAAAAATGTATCTAAATAATTATGTTTATAAATATATAAAATAAAATATGAAATATATATAAATATATAATTGTTATAATTATAATTATATATATATATATATATATATATATGATTAATTGCGAATAATCAGATCTAATAAAAGTTTGTTTATATAATATATATATATATATATATATATAAATGTTTTTAAATGAAATCAATAAAAAAAAATCTATATATATAAATATATAATTGTTATAATATAATAAATATAAATATCCATTAATTGCGAATAATCACATCTAACATAAAAGATTGTCTTTAATATATTTGTGTATATACATAAACATTAATTTTTTGGGTGAACTATCCCTTTAAATTGTCTTCTGATTCATATTCAAGAGTTAGTAATAGCGTACGAGGGATGGGACGGGACGGGACGAGACCCAGGTGATCTCGGGTTATCTGTCTGATTCGGCCCCGCTGTGGCACCTCGACCCCGAGAGGTCAAACCTCTCTCTCCATTCAGACGAGTGTAGGATTATAAAACCAGAAATCTCTCTAAGAAGTTACTCTTTCAGCTTTTGTGCCTGTAAACTAGCCACTGTTTGCAAAGAGGGAGCAAAGACGTAAAAAACGCCCCCTCCTCCTAATTACTTCTTTCTCTTGCGATCGGAGCTTTTGTTCGGAAAAAGACCGGCCCGCTCGATGTGTTCCCTGAGGAGAAACCAACAGTGTGTTTCAAGGACAGGAGGACATGGAATGCAAGACACCTGAGAATAGTGTGTGTGTGTGTGTGTGTGTGTGTGTGTGTGTGGTGCTTGTTACTGGAAGACTGATGTGTTTTCAGTGTGTGTGAGACACAAGGAAAGCCAGAGGAAACAGGGAAAGGGAGGACGGCTCTTGGCAACGAAGAGCAGCGGAGAGAAAAACGAGGCAAGGAAAGAGAAAGAGAAGCAGAAGTGTTGACAGCGAGAGGTTCTCCTCCCTCAGGAGCTGAAGGTGTGAGGAGCTCATACACACACACACACACACACACACACACACACACACACACACACACACACACACACACACACACACACACACACACACACACACTCACTCGCACACACACACACACACACACACACACACTCGCACACACACACTCACTCGCACACACACACACACACACGCACACACACACACACACACACACACACACACACACACACACACACACACACACACACACACACACACACACACACACACACACACACACGCACACACACTCGCACACACACACACACACACACACACTCTCTCGCACACACACTCACTCATTCGCACACACACTCTCTCACACACACTCTCACTCACTCACTCGCACACACAAACACACACACTCTCACACACACACACACACACACACACACACTCACTTGCACGCACACACACACACACCTGAGCGACACCAAGCCTTTCAGGAGGCAGTAAAAACACTGAAATAAGAAAACCATTTAAAATGTGTGTTTTCTATGTGATTATATAGTAAAGTGTAATTTATTCCTGTGATCAAAGATGCATTTCCAGCATCATTACTCCAGTCTTCAGTGTCACATGATCCTTCAGAAATCACTCTAATATGATGATTTGATGCTCAAGAAACATTTATGATTCTAATCAATGTTGAGAACAGTTGTGATGCTCCATATTTTTGTTATGCGATACATTAACAAAATTCCCAAAACTCTAAAAATTCCATTTTTAAATGAAATAAATTCTACATTGAATGTCAGAATTCTAGAATGATGTTTTGAAACATTCTAAAATTAAACTCGGAGTTCGAGACTGGAGTCCCGAGTGTCCGTGTGAGAGTGTGTTGGGATATTTTAAGCTGATCTGAGCCACAGGGTAATATTTCTGCAAACTGAGGTCACTGCGTTTACCAGCCCGCGATGATATAGCGTTCAGTAAGAGCTCATGGTTATTATTCACTTATGTTTTGTTTTTACAGATCGGGTGACTGGGCAGAGAGAGTTCACGGCCGAAAGGAGGGAGGAGGGGGAAAAAAAAAGAGAAAGATGATCTCCATGTTTTTCACGGGCAACAAGAATAAATTTAAGCAAACGACCTCTTTAGGATCCTCCACGACCCCAGCCGGGAGACGCCGGTGTGTGTGTGTGTGTGTGTGTTACGGTCTGAACCCGCGACCTCGCGCTGTATTTAACCAACGGCTGCTTATCTGAGTGTGTGCACATATAAATCCTGCACTTTTCCCATCCCAAAACAGATAAAGGGAGAGCAGCATCTCTTCTCATCCGAGATCTACAGCAGTTCTCTTTAAATAAACTGATATAAGCTCATCTGAGACATATCTGATCATATCTGAGCATGCATGAATATGATGTTTGATGTATGCATTTAGCAGAGGCTTTTATCCAAAGTGACTTGCATCAAAACTGAGGCAGTATATAAAGCAGAATGCAGAAGATGGTATGGAAGTATTACATCACAATGGATGGAGGAGAAGGAGAGCGTGTGTGTGTGTGTGTGTGTGTGTGTGTGTGTGTGTGTGTGTGTGTGTGTGTGTGTGTGAATGAACAAATAATAGGTGAGAAAATGAAGAATTTTCATCAGTCAGAGTAAATGTTCTGTGTGTAAACAAGTTGAAACCAGCAGAGTTTAATAGTCTGTTAACTGTTTAATACTCACAGTCCACTTACTCACAGATGAACACATTTCTGGAAGGATCGAGGAAATCCAAAATCTTGCCAACTTTTAAAATTCTCAGTTTTGGCATTTGAATCGTCATGTTCCAAAAAGTTTTTTTTAGGTCTTAAAGGGGTCATATAATGGCATTTTTATACAAGCTAATATGATTCTTTAGGGTCTAAATGAAAAGTTTGTAATATACATTAATTAAAAATTCTCATTAGTATTGTAAGAAAACACTCATTTTACCTGGTCAAAAACAGCTCTGTTTTCAGCACGCCGTTTAAGTGCATGTGTCTTTAAATGATAATGAGCTTTGCTCACCCCGCCCCTCTGTTCTGTGCGGACACCGTTTGTAATAACACAATAACCATAACGTGTTGTTCATTATAAACGTGGGATTATGAATTATATTGAGAACGTCGTACATAGAAAACATGCCGTAATGTACCCTGAGTGTAAACCTTAGCCGCATTCATCGTGAAGCGTGCAGCAAGCGATATGTAAAGATTAATATAAATATTAATATAAAGGTTAATAAAACGTTACACTCACTTCTTCTTCTGGAGGTGCAGCAGGAACACGAATAGTTGGTACCGATCCTTTTTTCAGGAGCAGCTTCTTAGCAAAACCAGCTTTATACTGACCTTCGTTTGTAAAGCAGTCTGGTGTGTGAAATGATTCACGCAAACATGAAAGCATTGACGCTGATCGTGAACGTCGAAACTCAGCCACTGCGTCTTCAGCGGTTCGGATTTAGGAACGTCAAAATGATGCTGTGTTCCTTATTACACCCAAGAACACCACAATCACTTAGACGGCATTCTGCTCATAGACAGTGCTCCAGCGTATCAACAATGACGCGCGGACTATGATTGACAGCTCGCTCACGAGCGAGGGCGGGTCTGTGTTGAAACGCTGCTGTCAATCAACAATCGTGGGAGGGGCGTCCGACCGCGTGACGTCACAAAATCGAACAGCTTGATTTGAGACGGGAAAACATATAAGAAGATTAAAAAAAACACTGGATGGATTTTTATCATTTTATGATGGTTGTGTACAGGCACTGCCAACACACATTTCAGTACAATCAACCTGTAAAAGTGCATGTACCATTATATGACCCCTTTAAGTCTTGTTTTTTATCGACATTTAGAGAGAAAAAAAATAAATATATATTAGAAAAGAAAAAAAAAAAATCGTAAAAGTTTTGCGCAAATCTGTAATGGAAACACGGTTACTGTTGCTGCAGATTTGTCACTGCACATCCATGATGTGAATCTCCCGTTCCAGAACATCCCTGAGATTGAGATCTGGAGACTGTGGAGGCCGTTTGAGTTTAGTGAACTCATCATGTTCAAGAAACCAGTGTGAGATGATTTGAGCTTTGTGACGTGTGTGTGTGTGTGTGTGTGTGTTGATGAAGATGAGACACTGTGGTCATAAAGGGAAGAAGATAGTCAGAAACAATCCTCAGGTAGACTGTGGAGTTTAAATGATGCTCAGTTGGTACTAAAGGCCCAAAGTGTGCCAAGAAAATACCATTATAGCACCAGCCTGAACAATGTTTCCCAATCTTCTACTGTCCAAACCAGTAGATCAGCAGTTTCTGAAATCCTCAGACCAGCCCGTCTGACACCAACAACCATGACATGTTCAAACTCACTCAAATCACCTTTCTTTCCCGCTCTGATGCTCAGTTTGAACTTCAGCAGATCGTCGAATTTGAGAAATTAGCTTTCAAAATCTGAAATTCTCCGTCCTGTTTAATTAAATTCCCTTTGTTTGATCTAAATTTAAAAGTGCTATTCTCAATTCAATTCAAAAACCCTGGAGTAAACGTGAAGTCTCTCTCTCGACACGTGTGCTGATTTAATGAAGTGTCCTTCAGCGCAACACACACACACACACCAGCTGAGCAGTTGTGCTTAAGCAGGGAAGTATCACACACACACACACACACACACACACACACACACACACACACACACACACACATCAGCTGAGCGGTTGTGCTTAAGCAGGGAAGTATCACACACACACACACACACACACACATCAGCTGAGCGGTTGTGCTTAAGCAGGGAAGTATCACACACACACACACACACACACACACATCAGCTGAGCTAATGTGCTTAAGCAGGGAAGTATCACACACACATCAGCAGAGCGGTTGTGCTTAAGCAGGGAAGTATCACATACACATCAGCAGAGTGGTTGTGCTTAAGCAGGGAAGTATCACACACACACACACACACACACACACACACATCAGCTGAGCGGTTGTGCTTAAGCAGGGAAGTATCACACACACATCAGCTGAGCGGTTGTGCTTAAGCAGGGAAGTATCACACACACATCAGCTGAGCGGTTGTGCTTAAGCAGGGAAGTATCACACACACACGTGTGTACAGACACAAGCACATTGACAACGGCTCCTTTACTGTAAATGTGCCAAAAACTGAAAGCTGAATGTGTTTTACAACATTCTAATTATAATGAGATGCAACATTATAATGAGATGCAACATTCTAATTATAATGAGATGCAACATTATAATGAGATGCAACATTATAATGAGATGCAACATTCTAATTATAATGAGATGCAACATTCTAATTATAATTAGATGCAACATTCTAATTATAATTAGATGCAACATTCTAATTATAATTAGATGCAACATTCTAATTATAATTAGATGCAACATTCTAATTATAATTAAATGCAACATTATAATGAGATGCAACATTATAATTATAATGAGATGCATAAAGGGATGGAGATGGTCAGAAACAATGGAGTAAACATCTCATTCTAATGAGATGCAACATTCTAATGAGATGCAACCAGGGTTCTACAATGAAACTGCTCAAAGTGTTCTTAAGTAAAGTGTGTTGTCAGAGTTCTGAAACGGAATTCATGGATCTAGACTGTAATTCAGAGATCTAAATGTTCTAGAATGGAGTTCTGGTATTCATTTCTCATTTTACTTCATAATCTGACATATTGCTGAGCGAAACAGGATATTCAAACATATTCAAGGATAAAAATTTTAAAAAAATTCATGGATACAACTAAAGTTATTTTACTCTTGGTAAACATTATGTATTGTGAGCCAAAAGGGAAAAGGTCAGAGAGAGTAAGATTTCTACATTAAACTAGTTAAGCCTTTGTTTATTTATTTACATATTTGTAAGGTACTTTATTTGGATTAATTGTGTTTTGTGGTGTGTGAGATTGTACTGTGTATATGTGAGCCTTTTAACCTAAGACAAATTTCCTTCACTGGTTGATAGATAATAAAGTTTTTTTAATTGAATTTTGAATTTGAATTGAATTGAAGTTATTTATTTAAGTTCTGCAGCATTTTGAATGGTGTGCAAGCGACAACCAGTATCCAGATTCTGAGAGCTACTGTTTGTTACACATTTTTTCAATATAAAGTCACACGCACACACACACACACACACACACACACACACACACACACACACACACACACACACACACACACACACACACACACACACACACACACACACACACACACACACACACACACACACACACACACACACACACAGAGACCTCAGCCAAGATACACTAACATCAATGCAATTTTCCCATAAATGATGACGTGTTTGTTCCTGGAAGTTGCCAGGTGTCGTCGCACTCAGCTAGATCAATTTATAATACTCATTCAGAACAATCCATTCATGAACTGGATTTCACACTGGTTTTTATTTGATCACTGAGTAGAGAGGTGATTTTTTCTGCTCATGCAAACTTTATAAATCACCCCTCGAAGAAAACGCCATGAAACTCATTTTATCTGAAATATTCTGTGAGTGAAACAGGAAATTCTACCAAAAACATGCAGCCAAAAACAGTGACTAAATAGTTATTTACTATTGGTTAACATGAATGAATAACCTGTGTGGCGTATAGGTGACGTCAGCCAAAAAGGAAAAGGTCAAAGGTTAGAAGTCATTCGATTCAGTAATGTGCACTGATGAAACGCTTGCAATAGGACGAGGAACATGAAATAAGGAAGTAAATAAGGTCATGCATACATTTGATGATGCATAAGTTTATAAAAGATCCTTCTAATGTCAACATATGCACTGTGCATGAAAACATATGCTAGAAAATGACATTTTTAACCTTTGTAATCAAAAGTCTATCCACATCTTTGTCTCATTAAAATAATTTTCATTAAAATATCTCAACATTCTTAAATCAGGAAACTTTGACTTTTTACTTATAAAATTAAGTGAATTTATTCCTAAAACAAGAACAAATATCTGGCAAAAGGGTGAGGAAAATAAAACTTATTTTCCCCCTGAATTAAGTTTATTTTTCTGGCAGATGTTTATATGACACATTTTTCAGAAAACAAAAATCAAGTAAATGTATCTTGATTTTAGAATGCTTAGAAAATCTTTATTTTCCATTTGTTTTTGCAGTGTAAATTCACTTTTTTATTTTTATTTGTGGAGATTTGTCCTTAAAAGCTCTGTACCATGTGATCACGGACACGTTTCAGAGACGGATTGAAGGTGAAAGCGTCAGAGGTTCATTAGCAGCGCGGGTTCACAAGCCATAACCGTCTGCTGTCCTTCTAAATGAAGTCATTCTGAAGCGCTGCTGCGGCTCAGGAAGCGCCTGTGTGTGTGTGTGTGTGTCATCTGAGGGAGGCTACGAGAGGAGCCAACAGGATATTAAACAGGCCGATGTCTATCGCAGGGGGCAGCGGAGCAAACTCATCTGTCTGACCAGCACATGTCCGCACATCTTCACTTACAATTTTCAAAACTCGTTATGCATTGAGATTTTGGCTCTAAACATGCTTTGAAATTTTGTGATCATGCAGTGACATTCATAATTTTTGGGGTCACATTAGAACAGCACGATTAATCATTACAAGATTGCGATCTCGATTCAAACACCCACGTGATCTTATTCCTAAATGAGTGCGATTCAGCTCTGTCTATTAAACCTCTGACAGGTTCGATCACAGCGAACATTCAGATCTGCGCTCTGACCCAGGGAGAGAGCAGTTGTCTGTTTAGGTCTTTTCAACCATACAGTATCTGTGTTACAATAAATCAAATTATCACAGAAGTACTGGGATAAAAGGTTATACAGTAGTTTGGATATAAACACTGATGTCTCCGGTAGCGCTCACAATAGAGGAAATCACTAGCCTGACGTCGTCATACTCAGATTCTAGTCAGAATGTGAGTCTGATACTTCTCCATAGAGATTTGATTATGGGGTGTGTCTCAACCAAACCAGGAAAAAAAAAAACTCTGCACTCAATTGGATAGACCTACAACCAATCAGAGCAACGGAGTAAATGACGCATGTTCTTCATTCATATTTTCAACCAACAAAATGTCGCGGCTCTCTGTTCCTCTTTTAAAATGAATGCGCTGTGGATATCTTCTATAACAGACGCGATGGCGGAATCTACACATGATGTTTCATAAACAAAGTTCGGGAGGAGCACGTACAAATAATCAATCCAATATCAACTTGTCATCAAACAATACCATGTCTAACGTTACCCTTTCTATCAGCATGAGGAAGCATAAATTCACTCTGTCAACTTACCTAACACTCCTTGACAGTTTTTCAGCATCCCTCCACCACCCCGAATCCTCACTCTTGTCTTGTTCTCTCACAACCAGGAATACGGGGGAGTATGGCTACCGAGCCCACAGCCCTCTCCTCGGACAGCACGTCATATACGCATTTATTCTATCTGACTTATTTGTGTGAAATCTTATATACGCATTTATTCTATCTGACTTATTTGTAAATGTGAACTCGTGAAATCTCAATTCTCCAGCAGCAGTCGTCTTTGTTGTAAACTAATTCAAATCAAGCGCTCTTTGGTGACGTGGATGATTACGTTACCGTTGCTTATCTGTCCATCATCGTATAAAGCCCGCCCTGACAATTTGATTGGTCCGAACAATTTTTGTTCGGGCATAATAGCTCCTCAACGGAGCGAGTCCAGACCGAACTTCCCGACCAAAAAATGTTGTGGGCGGGGTTCGGGCTGGGAGCCAGGCTAGGAAATCACCTTTTGAAAGTAACTTGATGCTTCAAATAAAGATTGTATTACAGAGTTACACCAGTAGGTGGCGACAAGAGATTGTTAAAAATGTATCTGTGGTTGATTCATTCATTCATTCATTCATTCATTCATTCATTCATTCATTCATTCAAGAGATTTGTTCAAAAACACTGATTCGTCCAGTAATGATACAGGTGAAGTCTTTGTGAGTGAGTCATTGAATCATTCATTCAAGAGATTCGTTCAAAAACACAGATTCGTCCAGTAGTGAAACAAGTAAAGTCTTTATGAATGAGTCATTGAATCATTCATTCAAGAGATTTGTTCAAAAACACTGATTCGTCCAGTAATGATACAGGTGAAGTCTTTGTGAGTGAGTCATTGAATCATTCATTCAAGAGATTCGTTCAAAAACACAGATTCGTCCAGTAGTGAAACAAGTAAAGTCTTTATGAATGAGTCATTGAATCATTCATTCAAGAGATTTGTTCAAAAACACTGATTCGTCCAGTAGTGAAACAGGTGAAGTCTTTGTGAGTGATTGAATCATTCATTCAAGAGATTTGTTCAAAAACGCTGATTCACACTTCTTCTTGATTCTCTCCATCTTTGTCTGACTTCGATTTGAACATAAAAGGCTAAAAGTTTTTGAAATTTTCAGTGCATGTGTGTGTGAGGTAAAAGGACACAAGCTGTTGTAGCTCTGCCCCCTGCGCCGGGAGCAGCAGCTCATTTGCATTTAAAGGAACAGACACAAAAACTGTGCGTTTTTGCTAACCCTCAAAAAGTGACAATTTTAACATCCACAATACAGAATTGTGCAGCTCTAGGTCACATTATAGACATAAACATAAGTTTGTACGCATTAAACAAAAGCTGTAGGCTTTTAATTTGTACAAAACCACGTAAAAATGTGATGTCAGTACGATTTTTTTTAAGGATGCATTAAATTGATCAAAAGTGACAGTAAAGACATTTTAACATCACAAAATATTTCTGTTACAAATAAAAAGTTCTTTTGAACTTTATAGTCATCAAAGAATCCTGGAAAATGTGTGTGTGTGGGGGGGGGGCAGCTTTGTTCACAGGAATAAATTAAATTTGAAATTATATTCAATCAGAAAACATAATAATATTTCACAGTATTACAGTTTTTACTGTATTTTTGATTAAATACATGCAGCCTTGGTGAGAGGAAGAGACTTATCGAAACATGAAACCTTAAGAATCTCGCAATATTGCAAATATCATTAACTAACCCATTAACGAAGGCGGCCCGATACATGTGGCACGCAATGCAACAGGTCTGCTTTCCTTTCCCAGTCACCTCGTTTCTCATTTTACTGTGAGTACAGCAATATTCAGCACACCATAAAAGATTTTAACAGCGTATGTTTATCACTGGGCCCTCATAACCCATAACACACTGCATGCTTTATGAGCACACGTCATATTTTAGCATTTCCAGTACCTGCTCTACATTCACAAAAGGATTTGGTTAGTCTTTGACTCGACTGGAAGCTTTCGGAGTAAATCCAATGCGAGATATTACGCAAATAACCGGCGGTTCATTCCAGTTCATCAAACCTGTAATCAGGCTGTACAAGAAGAGACGAGCTTCACTCCAGAAGCTTTTAAGTCTTTCTCGGTGACCTTTGGACGCAGATTTAATCTCATAATCATCAGCTTTAATGTTTAAATGTAAGCCATGTGTGCTGCTCGATAAGACCACGCGGCGAGCTGTTCGCCGGATCAAAAAGATCCACAGGCCTGGAATAACGTCTCCAAATCAAAGATGAAACGCCATTCCCTGGCTTTATGCCTCCGTCAGACTTACATTACCTTAGCGAGCGCTGATGGTGATGGAGGAAAATATGCCCACGGCCAGAGACCTTCCTGTCTGAGTTTAAAACGCTTGATAGAATAACAATACAATGTTTCAGTTCTGATTCATTGAGCCATGAATCCAAAAAGCCTGTCAAAACATCTCTGAGCCGCAGCAAACCAACAACCGGAGACGAGGAGAAACGAACCCTCTTCATCGTCATTTACTCGCTTATGTGGGATACAGAAGCAGAATCATAAAATCATCATCACAATAGTCAATATGACGACTCATTCCTAGTCTTCTGAAGTCATATGGTGGATCTGTGTGAGGAACAGATGGGAATTTTTATCGCTATTCGCTTGAAAATCTTGTAATAATATAAATATATATATATATATATATATATATATATATTGTGTCCATGCACAATTAAACTGTGTTAAACTGAATATTCAGTTACTGTATGGTAAATTATATGGTTTATTTATTTATTTTATTATAATAACTTAAGTCATTAAGTAATAAAATAATAATATCAATATTTTTCATTTATATATATATATATATATATATTAAAAAAATTGTATTATATAATAAAATTTATATTATATAATTATATATATATATGTATGTGTATATATATATATATATATATATATATATATATATATTATTTTCAATGATAAAAAAATTATAATATACTGAATAAAACATAAAATCAATGATGCAGGCTTTTGCATGTCCCATAACCGTTTATGGATCATCAGGCTTGAAAATTGCTTAAACTTAAAGTCTGTTTTTCACATAAAGCATCATATGTCTTCAGAAGTCTTGGAATATTGTGCATGAATCACATAAGCTAGTGTTACGGTACTTTTAGGCAGTTTTTCCCCAATTACAGTGCTATGCATAAGTTTAGACACCCATGCTAAAGTTGACTAAAAAGAGGAATAAAAAAATCATCTTTTGGAAATTGAACTTAATGCCTTAATTAAAAAAATTAGGAAAAATCCAACCTTTAAGGACACCAATTTTCTTTGTGAATGAATAATGTATCGTAAATAAATAAATGTTCTTCCTTAAAATACAGGGTGCGTAAGTCTGCCCCACATCACAATGGCCCAACATCATCACATAGCCTTCACCATACCTAGAGATTGGCATGGGGTACTTTCCATAAGATCATCTCTCAATGCAAATCAAACTAGCTATTAGGCTAACTGAAATAAAACCATGCCAATCTCTAGGTATGGTGAAGGCTATGTGATGATGTGGGGCTATTTTAATTCCAAAGGCCAAGGGAACTTTATCAGGATGCATAGTATCCTGGATCCATGAAGTAACTGGCCTTTAAAAATAAAAATCTGCCTGCCTCTATGGGAATTTAACATAGGGGTGTACACACTTATGCACCCTGTATTTTAAGGAAGAACATTTATTTATTTACGATACATTATTCATTCACAAAGAAAATTGGTGTCCTTAAAGGTTGGATTTTTCCTAATTTTTTTAATTAAGGCATTAAGTTCAATTTCAAAAAGATGATTTTTTATTCCCCTTTTTAGTCAACTTTAGCATGGGTGTCTAAACTTATGCATAGCACTGTATTTTGGTCTGAATTGCTGTTTTTTTTTTTTTTTACATCCCCATGCAGTGTTGTTCAAAACATCTTTTGTGTTCCAAATAAAGAATGTAACATGGGTTTGAAACAACACAAATATAATATATATAATAGAATATATTTCTATATATGTGCATGCATGTATGTATTAATTGTCAGAATATTGGAAACATGCCTCTAAACTACCGACCAAGTTGCTGAAACTACCTATGGCAGAAAGTCATCATCGTCCCTGAGCCACACACACTCCATATACTCGAACGCAACATAAACCTTGGATATGGGAAGCTCTAAAACACACACATGCACACTGTGGGAAGTTTCTGTCAAACACTCACTCACACACACATATGTTATAGATACAGACTCCAGTAGGCTTGTTTTGATAAGAGATTTGACTAAAACAACAATCGACGGCAGCGTCCCGTAAAAAAACCACCCACAGGGAAGAGCAGATCCACAGGGAAGAGCAGATCAGGGAAGAGCAGATCCACAGGGAAGGGAAGATCGACAGGGAAGGGCAGATCGACAGGGAAGGGCAGATCGACAGGGAAGAGCAGATCCACAGGGAAGAGCAGATCCACAGGGAAGAGCAGATCCACAGGGAAGAGGAGATCGACAGGGAAGAGGAGATCCACAGGGAAGAGCAGATCGACAGGGAAGAGCAGATCCACTGGGAAGAGCAGATCCACTGGGAAGAGCAGATCCACAGGGAAGAGCAGATCCACAGGGAAGAGCAGATCCACAGGGAAGAGGAGATCGACAGGGAAGAGGAGATCCACAGGGAAGAGCAGATCCACAGGGAAGAGCAGATCCACAGGGAAGAGCAGATCAGGGAAGAGCAGATCCACAGGGAAGAGCAGATCCACCTTACATTCACATCCGACACTCATATGGAGCAGCTCTGATGATGGACACAGGCATCACACAGTACATTTTATGGTTTATTATACAATTTATATGATTTTGTTATTATAGATGAACTCTTCATCATATTGTCATTATTTTATTATATCCTATTTGTATTTAATAAGTAAAATAAGTTATACATATAAATGTAAATATTATATATATGACAAGTTGTTGTAAATATATATATATATTATTTTCTTATTTTTTTAGTAAAATAGTAATAAATCATATTATTTAATAGTTAATTTACACTAAAGTCTGCTGGATTTATGCTCAGGATAGTAAAGAAATATTTTTTATTTAAAAAATACTTATTGTCTTTAATATTTAACAATAATGCTTAACAACAAATGTTACTGTTATCAATATTTCCCCCCTCTGACATCATGTCGAACTATTTTTTGTTTCTTTTCTGTGGATAAAAAAATGATTTATGTTCACACTACTCAGCGAGAAACCATTAGTGCAAGACACAGAACGCAGAGGTTTTTGAGTCATACAGCTCATTAATTATTGCATTTTTTCTATGATAAATAGAACAAATTAAATTGAATAAAATATTATTAAATAAATATGATATAAAAAATATATATTTGTGTGTGTATGAATGATGTAATGAAGTTGATGACCTGCAGTGGATCAAGCCCTCAGATCAACACAGTGCAGCAATGCTAAGAACGAGCTTGTGTTGCATTATGAATTGCAGTCGGACATATTTCATAACACAAAGAGATTTGTGTGGAGTGTCAGGCCTGAAGCATGCGAGCGCACCCCACACGATGCCTGTCCCGTCCCATGGTTTTGTTGGTAGAGCCGTGGCATCCCGAGTCAACAGGGTCCGGGTCACCGGCTGTTTAAACAGCGCCGGTTAATCCCGCTGGCTTTGTTTAGCTTGACCGGTATGCGAACGGAAGTTTTCTGGTTGAGTCAGTGCTGGGAAATACCCCTAAACGTGTGAAACCATGCGGACGAGGGCTTTCCGGAAACTTCTGCCAGCGCAGACATGGTCCACACATGTGTGAGTTTGACCAGGAGGCAAGCAAGCCTACATTTATTATTATTGTCATTGGATATTAAATATTAATTATTACTTTAAAAAATCCTTTAATATCCTGAACAAGAATCCAGCAGACTTTAGTGCAAATTAATCCTCTGGAAAACTAAGAGCCCCTTTTTCCCAATTTACTGCCACAGCCGAAATCTCTCTCTCTCTCTCTCTCTCTCTCTCTCTCTCTCTCTCTCTCTCTCTCTCTCTCTCTCTCTCTCTCTCTCTCTCCATCTCTCTCTCTCTCTCTGTCTCTCTCCCCCTCTCCATCTCTCTCTCTCTCCGTCTCTCTCTCTCTCTCCCTCTCTCTCTCTGTCTCTCTCTCTCTTTCCCTGTCTCTCTCTCTCTCTCTCTTTCCCTATATCTCTCACTCTCTCTCTCCATCTCTCTCTCTCTTTCCCTGTCTCTCTCTCTCTCTCTCTCTTTCCCTGTCTCTCTCTCTCTCTCCGTCTCTCTCTCCCTCTCCTCGAGCAACTCAATCCCGCGCTGAAATAAAGCCCCAGTGTAAAGCGAGGCTCAGTCTCTGTCAGTCTCAGGCCACGGCCCGCATGTATAATGTCTTCTTCCACACATGTGACAGAACAGAGCTCTTTCTATAGGCCACCGGCCATATGGTGACCAGGACTGGACGTGTGTGTGTGTGTGTGTGTGTGTGTATGGGCCCTTCAAGCCCAGCTAATATACATACACGGCAGGGTGAGAGCTAGTGTTACATCCCTCCTTCTCTATTCATTCATTCACTCTCTCATTCATTCATGGCGGGGGAGGCAGGCCCTTTATCACCAAGAGTTAACCTCTCTTTTCCCTACGAGCAAACAATGAGGATAAAGAAGTCTAGAGGAGCCGAGCGCCTGAAGTCTGGGACGCAGACGTGTTCGGAAAGCGCTCACACACACATACGCGCACACAAGCGTGTTTTAACCCTTTCTGGGAATGAATGGGCCTGGATCCTGCTAACCAGATGGCGAACGACATAAATGCTGCCGGTCAACGTTTCGGGTCCAACGTCAACGTGCCATGAAGAATGAAGGTGACAGGTGTGCAAATGCCCGTCTGTACGTATATCTAATGAGTTCATCAAACCAGGAGCGAGAGCTACACCGCGCCGCGCTAGATATTTGCACACAAGCTTAGTTATTTACGGCAATGTTGCAGCTAACTTTGAAAAATTCTTCAAATTTTCAGTCTAAATTATATTAATTTATTTGTAATTTTATATATATATATATATATATATAACATTATTATTAGAAAAAATAATCAAGTTAAAACAAGTTAAAAATAAAATACTTAAAACAGTAAAATAATATAACAAATCATAATATTATAAATAAGCTTATAATATAAATGTTTAAATAATATAACATTATTATTAGAAAATAAATCTGTCAAAATTAGAAAATTATCTTCACATCATGAAACATGAGTAATAAATATTTAAATAACATAGTAATATACTTACATTATTATAGATAATATTAAATTCTTATTCTTATCTTTATTTATTCAAAATTGCAACAAAAAAAGAATATAAATAATAATATACTGTAATATGTATTTAAACTAACATCAATACATCATTAATAATATGAAATGTAAAGAATAAAATATTTAAAATATAATATAGCCTAATATAATATAATATATAGCCTAATATAATATAATATAATATAATTTAATATAATATAATATCGCCTAATATAATATAATATAATATAATATAATATAATATAATATAATATAATATAATATAGTCTAATATAATATAATATAATATAATATTATATAATATCGCCTAATATAATATAATATAATATAATATAATATAATATAATATAATATAATATAATATAATATAATATAATATAATATAGTCTAATATAATATAATATAATATAATATAATATAATATAATATAATATAATATAATACAATGTAATATAATATCGCCTAATATAATATCGCCTAATATAATATAATATAATATAATATAATATAATATAATATAATATAATATAATATAATATAATATAATATAATATAATATAATATAATATAATATAATATAATATAATATAATAATAGCACAGATGGTGGGAACGCATCTTGATCTAAAGTTCAGGACTGTTTTAAAAACACAGATGCTGAAACAACAGTTCAACATCAGATCAACAATTGAACAACAGCACAGACTTAGTTTCTGCATCAGACGTTCTCTGCTCTGAGACCAGTTCACTGTGCGAACATCTCAGCGTAACCAGACAGACCGCTGACCTGAGAACAGCCCATTCAGCGGCGTCATAAATAAGGTTCCCTGACAGGCTCTGGTGGGCTTTTGTGCGAGAGCTGTTTGCGCTGGTCTGGCCGATCGAGGCTTGTTTGCTCAGAGAGAGATAGAAGAGGTGATAGAGGAGTCTCTCCATTTGTTTAACTCCACGCCATTCAGCTCTCAGGACTCGGACAAACAGAGGCCGTTAAACGGGCCTCACTTTGGCTGACGTTCGGATACGTGCCGCTCACATCCCGTGGGAAGAACGCTAGTGGGAATTACAAAAACACAAAAAATAACAGTCTGAAAGGCCACACGGATGTAATTTGATTGAACTCACAACAGACGGAGCCTGAGAATTATTATTTTAAATCCCATAGGTGGACGTGGCAATTCATCAATCTGAGCGTAAACAAATTAAGCACATCTCGTCCAATCAGAGCGCGGCACGAAAATTAGCCATTGTGTGAAACAATGTGCACATAAACAGGGGCCAGTGACTCCGTTTTCAGCGTGTAACCACCGACTTTACATCAATGATGCTAATTTGTATAACTAGCACTCCGCCGGGACGAGGGCTATTCATATTCAAATAAAACTGAGAGAGACATAGAGACGCGCACAATAGCAAGTCAGTAAACATCACTGCCAATGTGTGATAGAAACATTAGATCCACACAAAGACCTTATAAAACATTACAAAACGCCATTATTTTCAGTAGATCTGAAAGATGTGTCTGATAACATCACGTATACTAATGCACTGCCACAGAGTCGTCCGTTTGCCATCCTGAATGAAGCATTACGGTTATTCACAGAGCAAACACGATCTGTTCGCTGTGTTGGGTGATATTTCAATACTTTACAACCTTTTTATGTATTTTTTATGATTTATGTATTTTACTCTGAAGTGGCTTAAAACTTTTTTTTTTTTTTTTGTAGGTAAAATAATCAAGACATCAGGAATATGTGTAATATTTGTTCTAATTATGTAATTACCAATTAGGAAATACCAAAACAATTTAAGGTAACAGTTTCTATGCTCATAATGAATTATAGCTCCATTTATACTTATTTATGAGTATTACTATTCTATAAACATATTTATAAAGACCCATAATGCATTATAAGAACAGTTATAGTTGCATTTATATTATTTTTTATAATTCCTTGTATTTCTTGCAAGTCATGCATTTGCTTTTTAATGCTCCATTATTCACTGATTTATAAGTGTTAATTAGTCAGTCATATGGTTCCATGAATGCATTTATAAATATGCAAACTGCATTGCCATAATGTTATATATTATATCATATAGCTACAATAACTTTTTAGTTATTCAGATTTATTTCTGTCAGATAAGTGAATATATTGTTATTATTAACTGTATTTATTATTATTATTATTATAGGTATAGGAAGGTTTTTTTTTTTTATTAATTTATTTTTGATATTATATTTTCTTTTTTATAATCATAATACAATAAAATCCCAAAATAATAATAAAAATAAAAATTGTACACTATTCTAAATATGTCTAACAATTCAGTTTTTTATATTATATTTATCAGAATTGTATTATTATTACTATTAATTGTATTTATTATTATAGATATTAGATATAGGAATGCATTTATCTTTAGTTAGACTTTATATATCTTTAGTTATATATATATATATATATACACACACACACACACACATATATACATATATATATATATATATGTGTGTGTGTGTGTGTGTGTGTGTGTGTGTGTGTGTGTGTGTGTGTGTGTATATATATATATATATATATGAAATTAATTAAAATTAATATTTCTCATTCATATAATATTTTGGTGTTTCATACAGACGTCCAAAAACATTGAGTAATGATGCAAATGAATCATCAAATCAATAAAACTGGCAGTTCAAAAGGACTGATCCACATGAACTCTTCATTTAATCAGATTTAACTCAGAAATGCTTTAAAAACATCCCAGACTTCCCAGTTTCAGCGCTCTTGTATTCACAACCAGCTGTGGCACAAAGAGCACGTGCAGAACTTTAACACACACACTGAGAGAGGGTCAAAGCTGCAAATAAGGGAAACACTTCACCGATGGCTGGACTTCACGTTTTAGTTCAAAAGTGTCTAAAGTGTCCCCGATTCAACACATTCCCGAACCTCCGGCGGTGTAAAAACCAGTGTAGATCTGGACTCGGGCCATCAGCGTGAGAGACAGGCGTCTGCCAACACCTCCAGCTGCTTAAACACACACATCTCCACACACACCTGCGTCAACCAGGCAAATCTCAATATATACATTTACACCCGTGTGCACTTTTCCCAAATCCTCCTGAGAATCCCCAGGCCTGAAAGAGTCTTCATTTGGCAAGAGTGCTGGAGGAATCTGGACGGCGTCCAAAGTTAATATTTCTCAAAGCGTTCCCGCTGCAAGCCCGCGCTATTTAATGCAGCTTTGTTTGATTAGGAAAGTTTTGCAGCACTTAACGCAGATATTTTATTCCGCACGCTCACGACGCATATTTTTCCAGGCCGAACGAAGCCCTTGAAAGGGGAATGTGGAGCTGCGGAGATTTCATGAATGGAAACCCTGATTAATATTTCACATTAAACGACTCGCAGCTAAAATAACAGAAACGCGGTCAATTAAAGCGCTGGAGATGAAAGATAGCGATTGGACGTGAACAGAACGGGTCTGTCGGAGACGGGCGTGTCCGATTTGAGGGATTTTTAGGTGAATGTCGTGAAAACAGGCCATGCTCGTATATTACACCCCAAAAACAACTTAAAGAAATCATTTATTTCGGGGTTTTTTAGAGCCATCAAGATCATTTCATGACAATTAAACCCTCATTTTTCATTTCCGCAATAATAATCTCATTCATTTTACACTGATGTGGAAAAACAATGTTATTTAAATTGTAAATGAAAATAAAATAAATCATTTTAATAATTAAGTATGAATATTATTAATATTAAATACTTAATTTAAATAAAAATGACTGTTTTAAAGTAATGAGAATGTAATTTTGAGGTGAATTTGGGGTGAATATGTGATTAATTATCATGCAAATAATGTCAAAACATAATGGTATAAAATCAGGCTTCATTTGCTGGAAAGTAACATATAAAAGCTATTTTATTCTGAGCTGTGACTTTTTCTGCAAGTGGAATTAAGGATCTATAGAGGTTTAGTGTGTTTGAGGAAGAGATGAAGAGATGGAGAGAAAGAGAGCGGGAAAACTTCAAACACTTGAACTTGTGCTGTCAGCAAACAGAGATCAAAACTCACCGTCTTCAAAAAGAGATTGAAGTCTGAGTGTGTGTGTGTGTGTGTGTCAGGTGGAAATGCCTACTAGTAAATGACTCTAGTGGACACATACACACTTATTAGACAGAAAGACAGGAGGAGATGCACTAAAACATGTGACAACAGAATATTCTATTAGAAAGTCAATCGACAATTATTCCCCTCCGGAAAAAAACACCGGCACACATTGGTTAAAACTTATATGACATCATCTCTAAAGAAAAGTTGTGTCAGAGATTAATAACTATATTTTGATAAAAGATTACGAAGAACAACACAAGACAAGAACATCCATTAAAAAGTAAAAAAAAAAAAAAAAAAAAAAATGTCTACTGTCTACCTAAAAAATGTAAGATAAAAAGATAAAATAAAATAAAATGTTTGCCACTTATGCAATTTATTAAATCTGATTTAATCTAAAAAAAGAAAAAGAAAATAAATTTGTACCTGCCATTTGCCAATTATCAGACTGCACTTATAACACAAATCTGATTTACTCTAAAAATTTTTATAAATAAATAAATAAATAAATAAATATAAAAATAAAATATTTACCTGGTATTTGCCATGTCACAAATCTGATTTATAAAAAAAATATATATATATAATAATAATAATAATAATAATATTATATTATATTATATTATTATATTATATTATATTATATTATATAATATTATATATATATATATAGACTCTACTTGGTCTTTGCAACTTATTTGATTGCCACTTATATAAGATAATAAATAAAGTTGAAAGTGACTAATGTAGAAAGAGGGAACAGAGAATGAAAAGCAGAGATGTTTTATGAGTGCTTGCGTGCGAGAACTTGTGGTTTTACTTTATTGCTTTGATGCTGTACAGACAAAACACTTGTTCCTGTGAGAGAACATTTTAAATGCATGTTTCATTTCTGCCTCATACAAGCTAAAAATAATATCTAGGTTACGATACAGCACCCCACACACACACACACACTTCCGCAAACAATAGTCAAGGAAACATCCTTTTTTCTAGAAATCGCTATGGGAACCTATCCGTGACATGAATGAGAAGAGCTAGCTTCACTATAGCAAACGCTGAGAGTTTCAAACGTGACACGTCATGATTTTACAACATTGCGCCAAACAAACTTTAACCCTTGATGCACATCATTAAGATCGTCGCTTAGTTCATGCACTTCAAAGTTAAAAGCGTGCATGTGTGCGGCGTGCATGTGAAGTCTCTCCACAGTTAAATAAGGGTCTGGTTAACACATCTGACCGCAGAGATGGAAAAATGGTGTCAGTCGTGCTTTAAAAACCTCTAAAAAGATGAAAATAAGGAAGTCCAGACCTCCTCTGAGTCGAGCTAAAAACAGACAGTCATCTGGGTCTTCAGTGCACGCTTTGTGTTCATCCTGACCTCTGAACCCTCGTTTCATGCTGGTCTTTATCATCGTGGAAAACTGAACACTTTAAATATGACTTAATGCTCATAGTTCACAGTATAAACACCTCATAATGTAGGCGTACGAAAAAGGGCTGTTTTTGTCATGTTTTGATGCAAAACCTGCACTATAATGTCTAAATGGCAGGTTTAATAAAGACAAATCGTTTGATTTAAGCACTCTGTAGAAATGATTTAGTGATCCTCAAACCTGGAATAACACTGGGAATAATTGAGAATAACTGAGCTTGTTATTGGTGCTAAATAAAATAAAATAAAAATGAAATGAAATAAAATAAAATAAAAAAATAAAATAAAATAAAATAAAATAAAATAAAATAAAATAAATAAAATTAAATTAAATGTTTGCCACTTATCTGATAAGATAGTCACTTATGCAACTTATTAAATCAGATTTAATCTAAAAATAGAATTAAATAGTTTTAATTAAATTAAATTAAATAAAAAATCTAAAATAAAATGTTTGCCACTTATCTGATAGTCACTTATGCAACTTATTAAATTAGATTTAATCTAAAAAATAGAATTAAATAATTTTAAAATAAAATTAAAAATCTAAAATAAAATAAAATAAAATAAGATGTTTGCCACTTATCTGATAGTCACTTATGCAACTTATTAAATTAGATTTAATCTAAAAAATAGAATTAAATAATTTTAAAATTAAATTAAATTAAAATTAAAAATCTAAAATAAAATAAAACAAAATAAAATGTTTGCCACTTATCTGATAGTCACTTATGCAACTTATTAAATCAGATCTAATCTAAAAAATAGAATTAAATAATGTTTTAATTAAATTAAATTAAATTAAATAAAAAATCTGATCTAAAATAAAATAAAATAAAATGTTTGCCACTTATCTGATAGTCACTTATGCAACTTATTAAATCAGATTTAATAAAAAATAAATAAAATAGAATTAAATAATTTTAAAATAAAATACAATTTTATACCTGGACTTTGCCATTTATATCATTGTCACTTATGTCACAAAATAAAAAATAAAACAATAATAAAATAAAATAAAATTTTATAGTAAAACTGAACACTTTAAATATGACTTAATGCTCATAGTTTACATTATAAACACCTCATAATGTAGGCGTACGAAAAAGGGCAGTTTTTGTCATGTTGTGATGCAAAACCTGCACTATAATGTCTAAATGGCAGGTTTAATAAAGACAAATCGTTTGATTTAAGCACTCTGTAGAGATGATATAGTAATCCTCAAACCTGCTGGAATAACATTGGGAATAATTGTGAATCATTGAGCTTGTTATTGGTGGTACGGTTGGATTCAGGGAGGATGGACGAATGCTCTCGTGAATCAGACGTAAACTCGCTTCAGAAACTCAGAGTAGCGTAGTGTGATTCAATCACAGCTATCAGAGCGAGCGCACGCTATATGACGACACAAGATGGCTGAGTCAGGTGTTTTTCCAGGTCTTATTTCCACTGTGCTAATCAAGACAAGCCGGTAAACACGCACAGGAGAAACTCAATCGCGCTGTTTTTCAAACAAAATTGATAGCAGATTTCCCCATGAGCACCGGCCGCTAACCTTCACAACACATCTGTCATAATCAAACTCTCATACTTTCAGATTTTTAGCAATTTCCCCTCATAAAAAAGCTGGGTAAAAGATGGTATTACCATGCTAATCTGAAATAAATTAAAGTACTGAATGATTAAAACTAGCATATCAAGTATAACTTTAAAAGAACAACATGGTATTATCGGCTAGTGTTGTTACTGTTAGTAAAAGTACAATTATTAAAAAACATTTTTGTTAATTGATATAAAGCTGAAATTAAATAAAACAGAAATATTCAATTAAAAACAAAAATTAGATATGTTGCATTGGCAATAAAAAAAATGAACTGAATAAATATAAAAAAAATATATATTTACAATTTAAATACAAAATTATAATAAAAATAATCTTTAATAAATTAAAATATCAATAAATACTTTAACCCTCTGAGTTTAAATTATGAAAGTTTATTATGAAAAATGCATTAAAAATACATTTTATATGAAATATATATTTTCCTAAACATGTTTTACTCTAAAACTGTGAGAGAAAAAAAGCCATAAATCATGTAAAAAGTGTTCCAAATTTAAGTTTGATATCTCAACAAATGAGATTTCAGTCAGACTGCTCATTTTTGACCGCGAACAATACAAGTGTGACTATTTTTTTCAGGACCTTTTAACTTTTTCAAATCAAGTCCATGATTTTTTTTGTGTGTGTTCACACAGCAAAGTCCAAAACCTTTACCAGGTTTTTAGTACCATTCCGATGAAGTAAAACATTTTTTAAAAACCTAAACGTTAAACTTTTCAGTCAAACCTGAACAAACCCGAGGGGTAATAGTATGTAAATAATCCTTAAGTAACACGGTAACTCCATAGTGCAAAAACAACACTCTATATTTGGTACGGTAGCACCCTATTGTTTTTTGTGAGGCTCACCTGTCTTTCACATTTAGGTCGTTTCATAAGCCGATTTCTGCTGATTTGCTGACACGTGGCTCAATTGCCAGCGCTGGCCTCAACGCCAGAACGGCTAAACCTCCAAGAATGGCATATGGATTTTGGAGGAATTACTCAGTGCACAAACCCCTCAGTGTTGGAGACACTAAGTAAAGGAGGATAAGAATGTAATGTGGTTTGGGGGGTCGGGGTGTTGCTGTTGGATGGGGGGCTTTGAGACGCAGCTTAAGGCCAGTGTGAAGAATTAAGCTGCATGCCCAGACAGAATTAGTTCCACGCAGACTAAAGACTGTGAAACCAAACAATTAGAGCCCCTACAACGGCCAAATCAGGGTTGATAAGCAGCCAGGGGGTGGAGGTGGGGGTTACTGGTTAAAACATCACTATTACTAGTTCTGAGACTCAGTGATTGGGATTTCACTGTGTGCTGTCACTTTACTAAGTCATCAGATGGACCCTTTTCACCTGCTGGACCAGAAAGCAGAGGAGACCGGACCAGAAGATCACAGACACATTTAGGAGTCCATTTACACTAGATAGTAAGAAGCCAACTAGAAAGCACCAAGAGCACCCTAGCAACCATATGTCCTAAAACCACCCACAACACCCTAAAATGCCCTAAAACAACCCACAACACCTTAAATGCCCTAAATTACATGTAGAAATGCACCTTGTGCCCTAAACCCACACACAACACCCTAAAATGACCTAAAACCAACCCACAAAACCCTAACAATGAACTAAAACCCACCCACAACACCCTAAAATGCCCTAAAACTACCCACAGCACCCTAACAACCATCTAGAAATGCCATAAAAGAACCCACAACACCCTAAAATGCCATAAACCCACCCACAAAACAATGAACTAAAACCCACCCACAACACCCTAACAACCATCTAGAAATGCCCTAAAACAACCCACAACACCTTAAACGCCCTAAATTACATGTAAAAATGCACCTTATGCCCTAAAACCACCCACAACACCCTAAAATGACCTAAAACTACCCACAACACGCTAACAACCATCTAGCAATGCCATGAAAACACCCACAACACCCTAAATGCCCTATACCCACCAAAAATACCATAGAATGCCCTAAACCCACCAAAAACACCCTAAAATGCCCTAAAACCCACCCACAACACCCTAAAATGACCTAAAACTACCCACAACACGCTAACAACCATCTAGCAATGCCATGAAATCACCCACAACACCCTAAATGCCCTATACCCACCAAAAATACCATAGAATGCCCTAAACCCACCCACCATAAAATGACCTAAAACTACCCACAACACGCTAACAACCATCTAGCAATGCCATGAAACCACCCACAACACCCTAAATGCCCTATACCCACCAAAAATACCATAGAATGCCCTAAACCCACCAAAAACACCCTAAAATGCCCTAAAACCCACCCACCATAAAATGACCTAAAACTACCCACAACACGCTAACAACCATCTAGCAATGCCATGAAACCACCCACAACACCCTAAATGCCCTATACCCACCAAAAATACCATAGAATGCCCTAAACCCACCAAAAACACCCTAAAATGCCCTAAAACCCACCCACAACACCCTAAAATGACCTAAAACTACCCACAACACGCTAACAACCATCTAGCAATGCAATGAAACCACCCACAACACCCTAAAATGCCCTAAGCCCACAAAAATGCCCTAAACCCACCAAAAACACCCTAAAATGCCCTAAAACCCACCCACAACACCCTAACAATGAACTTAAACCCACCCACAACACCCTAAAATGCCCTAAAACTACCCACAGCACCCTAACAACCATCTAGAAATGCCATAAAAGAACCCACAACACCCTAAAATGCCATAAACCCACCCACAAAACAATGAACTAAAACCCACCCACAACACCCTAACAACCATCTAGAAATGCCCTAAAACAACCCACAACACCTTAAACGCCCTAAATTACATGTATAAATGCACCTTATGCCCTAAAACCACCCACAACACCCTAAAATGACCTAAAACTACCCACAACACGCTAACAACCATCTAGCAATGCCATGAAAACACCCACAACACCCTAAAATGTCCTAAACCCACCAAAAACACCCTAAAATGCCCTAAAACCCACCCACCATAAAATGACCTAAAACTACCCACAACACGCTAACAACCATCTAGCAATGCCATGAAACCACCCACAACACCCTAAATGCCCTATACCCACCAAAAATACCATAGAATGCCCTAAACCCACCAAAAACACCCTAAAATGCCCTAAAACCCACCCACAACACCCTAAAATGACCTAAAACTACCCACAACACGCTAACAACCATCTAGCAATGCAATGAAACCACCCACAACACCCTAAAATGCCCTAAGCCCACAAAAATGCCCTAAACCCACCAAAAACACCCTAAAATGCCCTAAAACCAGGGTGTGAACTACGGGGGAGCTCGGCTCCCCTTAATAAGAGATGGGCTCCCCTGAAAACGTGATTTGTGAAATTTTGGGGGGGGGTCTCAAAAAATATTGACAATCTGTTATTTTGACGTGCAATATCAGTTTTGTGTAATGTGATCATCATGGACTATTATGTGTAAAACAGAATAAATATCATTAATTCATGCATGACGGCGATTTAAACCTAATTCACTTCAATAAAGATAACTATACATGCTATTCTTGTCACGAGCATCAAGGTGTGGTGGCGCTGCGGTGCAAATTCCAATCATGTTTAGTACATGAGTTAACCATACTGTCTATGGAGTTAACTTAAAGATTCGTTGAAAAAATATAAACGTCGGAGGCCATTGATCTGCGCGCGAAGTCCTTGAAATCCATTCTGTGTTAAGGTAAGGCATGTTATTCCCAACTGTGTTGTGGCTGGGTTGTTATAGGTCTGCGTGTCTCTCTATGTCTTAGGCCTAATTGAACGGAGGAATTATGGTATTATGAGTAATTTAACCGTTGTTCATGTGAACTCAAAGACAGCCTATTTATAGACTATTTGTGGGTGGCTGTTTGCTGTTTGACTTATCAATTTGTGTCGATAAAGTATAATAGGGTAAATCCTGTATAGTGATTTATCTATAGTGCTTGCATAGTGCATACACTTGTAGCTGTTATGTATCTTTGTAAGTCATTGTAAGACCTCATAAGGCACGCGCAAGCGCACGAATATCTTAAACACGAACCATTGCGTGTGCGTGACGATTGACCGGCCTAAACGGCCTTTTCAATTACGATCCAGACGTAAACAAACAGAGCAAGTGCCAGACGTGGCGAACGCTGCATCAGCACAAAGACTCTCACTCAAGCGTCCCGCTCGGAGAGGGGGAGATCGCTTTAACACTTCACTCGCATACACCTGTGTGCAGAAAGAGGCTTTGTCCTTCTCTAACTTGATCTGACGCTCCTCCTGCACATGTGGAACAGCTCAGTGGCCCTCGTACACTCCGCTGATTAGGAACGTGCCATTAATTCTGAATGAGGCTGTTTGTGACTGGGGGAGGCTGAGTGGCCTAGTGTGTTTCTGAGTGTGTCACATTCACACAGCAGCAGAATACGGCTGTCAGTCCTGTTTGGAGGGCTCAATACAGTTGCGTGCACACACACATTGCTATTAAATGGAAGAACAACTGAATTCTATAACCAGTTTTCTGTCATGTAAATCCATTCCTGTAAGCTATACTCCGTACTTACTATTCTATATGTGACCCTCGAGCACAAAACCAGTCACACGGGTCAGTTTGTTGAAATTGGGAAAAAGTTGTCCATTTATGTTCACGATTGTGCTGCATTCACTCACAAAAATTAATTTACGGTAGGAAATTTACAAAATATCTTCATGGAACATGATCTTTACTTAATATCCTAATGATTTTTGGCATAAAAGAAAAATCGATAATTTTGACCCATACGATGTATTGTTGGCTATTGCCACAAATATACCCGTGCGACTTGTGACTGGTTTTTTGGGGGTCCAGGGTCACATATCTATTAAAAAAAAAAAAGTGTTTTGTGCTAGACTAACTGGCACTAGTCACAGCACTTGTATATTATTGCCCTATTGCTGGTTTGATTGCTTCTATTGCTCTCATTTGTTGGATAAAAGCGTCTGCTAAATGATTAAATGTAAACGTAAGCTACTGTATGAGGACAATTACAAATTACAAATATGGCCACACGTGAATATATGTAAATACATAAACAAGTGAACGCATTGATGCGGATAGCTGACATTAAATGGTCTATGCAATCAGTAGATTTTTTTACTTTTGAATCAGTGTATGTACAATTTAAATTAAGATGTTGACTAAAATGTTGATAAAAAAAATATATATATATATATATATATATATATATATATATATTTTTTTTTTTTTTTTATAAATCGATTGACTACGTTGTTGGTAGATTTTTGAATTTTTGGATCATTATATGTAAATTTTAAATTAAAATGTTGACCCTAACAACCATCTAGAAATACCCTAAACCAACCCACAACACCTTAAATGCCCTAAATTACATTTAGAAATGCACCTTATGCCCTAAAACCACCCACAACACCCTAATATGCCCTAAACCAACCAAAAATACCATAAAATGCCCTAAAACCCACCCACAACACCCTAACATCGACCTAAAACCAACAACAACACTCTACAATGACCTTAAAATTACCACACAACAGCCTAAAATGACCTAAAACCACCCACAACACGCTAACAACCATCTAGTAATGCTATAAAACCACCCACAACACCCTAAAATGCCCTAAACCCACCAAAAATACCCTAAAATGCCCTAAAACCCACCCACAACACCCTAACACTGACCTAAACCACCCACAACACCTTAAAATTACCTAAAATTACCACACAACACCCTAAAATGCCCTAAAACCACCCACAACACCTTAAAATTACCTAAAATTACCACACAACACCCTAAAATGCCCTAAAACCACCCACAACACCCTAAAATGACCTAAAACTACCCACAACACACTAACAACCATCTAGTAATGCTATAAAACCACCCACAACACCCTAATATGCCCTAAACCAACCAAAAATACCATAAAATGCCCTAAAACCCACCCACAACACCCTAACATCGACCTAAAACCAACAACACTCTACAATGACCTTAAAATTACCACACAACACCCTAAAATGACCTAAAACCACCCACAACACGCTAACAACCATCTAGTAATGCTATAAAACCACCCACAACACCCTAAAATGCCCTAAATCCACCAAAAATACCCTAAAACCCACCCACAACACCCTAACACCGACCTAAAACCACCCACAACACCTTAAAATTACCTAAAATTATCACACAACACCCTAAAATGCCCTAAAACCACCCACAACACTCTACAATGACCCTAAAATTACCACACAACACCCTAAAAACATGTCTTTTTTATCTTTTCCATCTCCTTTAGTGTTTCACAGAAGAAAGGAAGTCATACAGGGTTGCAGTGCTATATTGTTCTCCCTTGTGCTGCAGCACTATTGAATCTACAAGTTAAATGCAATCAAGAACAAACTCGGAGGCATAATCGTTCTTTTTCGTACGATTCCCATCCCTACTTGGGATTCTGAGGCAGTCTTCATACGACCTTCATCCAACACACGGTGCCAATTACCCAGGCCAGGCCTTCACAAACTACTCATTTTAATGCCCAAGACATCCATACACACAAACACACACACACACACACACACACACACACACACACACACACACACACACACAGACATAAAAAGAGAGCAGCTATGCAAACAGAGAGCTCAACGCTCTAGGTGAATCTTCTAAATGATCGTTTTGTCTGGTCAGGACGGCCAAGATTTCCATCCATCCCTCTGTTTGAGCAAATCTCTGCTAAACGAGTGTTTGCAGGCCAAGGAACAGTCGGAGGCTGATCGCACACCACGTTCACATCTGCGTTTTCACTCCTGTCAGATTTCAGTCCATAAACACTGAGGAATATATATATGGAGAGAATGACAGATGGGTTTAAAGAGTGGCATCTTGAATGAAGGAGAGGAGAAAGAAAGGTTAAAGCGGGCTGATAAGATGGTGTTGACAGCCATGGATGAGCAGCTTAACTATCCAAGCTTCTTTTTTAGTGCAGCAAAATAATAGTGCTGAGACAAATGATTCATTTGAGATGGTTCCATTTAATGAACCAGTTCAAAATACTGATTCAATTGAGCAAGTAAGTATATTCAGATGGTTCCTATAGATCAACCAGTTCAAAACACTGATTCATGCTTTGTTTGAATAGTTCAGTTTAATCAAACTGTTCAAAATAGTGATCCATTTGAGTAAATGGCTTCTTTTCGAGGTTCAATTTAGTGAACCGGTTCGAAATATTGATTCATTTGAGCAACGGACGGTTTGATTTTATAAATCTGTTCAAAAAACTAATTCCGTTGAGCAAATAAGATTGTTTGCATGGTTAATTTAAATCAACTAGCTCAAAACAGCAATTCATATGTGCAAATTGTTCGAAGATTTAATTAAATCAAGACCAAAAAAATCAGTCATTTGAGCAAATTGGTTTCATGTCATGAGTCATTTCAAAATATTGATTCATTTGAGCAATTATGGTTGTTTAGATGTTTACAATCAATTTAATAAATCAGTCCAAAATGCTAATTCAGTTGAGAAAATAAGGTTGCTCATTTAAATCAATCAGTTCAAAACACTGGTGTTCAAATATAAGCAAATTGCTTCATTGGAACAATTCAATTAAATCAGTATACACACGATTCTATTTCAAAATACTGATTCATTTACGAAAGAAGTTTGTTTGAATGGTTCAATTTAATAGATACACTATATTGCCAAAAGTATTGGGACACCCCTCCAAATCATTGAATTCAGATGTTCCAATCACTTCCATGGCCACAGTGTGGTACCGTGATAGGTTGCCATCTGTGCAATAAGTCCATTCATGAAATTTCCACAGTCAACTGTTAGTGGTATTATAACAAAGTGGAAGAAATCGGGAACAACAGCAACTCAGCCACGAAGTATAGGCCACTGAAATCACAGAGCGGGGTCAGCGCATGCTGAGGCTCACAGTGCGCAGAAGTCGACAACTTTCTGCAGAGTCAACAGCTACAGACCTGTGTGTGGCCTTCAGGTTAGCTCAAGAGCTTCATGAAATGGGTTTCCATGGCCGAGCCGCTTCATCCAAGCCTTACATCACCAAGTGCAATGCATAGCATCTTACGCAGTGGTGTAAAGTGGTGTAAAGAGTCTGGGTTTGGCAGTTGCCTGACTGCATTGTGCCATGTGTAAAGTCTGGTTGAGGGGGGATTATGGTGTGGGGTTGTTTTTCAGGTGTTGAACCCTTAGTTCCAGTGAAAGGAACTCGTAATGCTTCTGCATACCAAGACATTTTGGACAATTTCATGCTCCCAACTTTGTGGGAAGAGTTTGGGGATGTTCCTGTTCCAACATGGAACCTCTCCTCGCTCTACCACTCTCTACCTCTCTATACTGCTCTCTACCCCTCTCTATCCCTCTATCTACCTCTCTATACCCCCTCTCTACCCCTCTATCTACCTCTCTATACCACTCTCTACCTCTCTCTACCCCCTCTCTATACCCCTCTCTACCACTCTCTACCCCTCTATACCTCTCTCTACCTCTCTCTACCCCTCTCTACCACTCTATACCACTCTCTACCTCTCTATACCCCTCTCTACCTCTCTATCCCTCTCTCTACCACTCTCTACCTCTCTCTACCCCTCTCTACCACTCTCTACCCCTTCTCTACCACTCTCTATCCCTCTCTCTACCTCTCTATACCCCTCTCTACCTCTCTCTACCACTCTCTATCCCTCTCTCTAGCCCTCTCTACCACTCTCTAGCCCTCTATACCACTCTCTACCTCTCTCTCTACCTCTCTATACCACTCTCTCTACTGCTCTCTACCTCTCTCTACACTGCTCTATCTACCACTCTCTACCTCTCTCTACACTGCTCTATCTACCACTCTCTACCTCTCTATACCCCTTCTCTATCCCTCTCTCTACTGCTCTCTATCCCTCTCTCTACTGCTCTCTATATCACTCTCTACGTCTCTCTATCTACCTCTCTCTATCCCTCTATTTACCTCTTTCTACCACTCTCTATCCCTCTCTCTACTGCTCTATATACCACTCTATACCTCTCTCTATCTCTCTATCTACCTCTCTATACCCCTCTCTAACTCTCTCTATCACTCTCTCTACTGCTCAATATACCACTCTCTCTACCCCTCTATCTACCTCTCTCTACTGCTCTCTACCACTCTCTCTACCCCTCTTTACCTCTCTCTACCCCTCTATCTACCTCTCTCTACCTCTTTCTCATACTTTCCAGCCCTCTCTACCACTCTCTCTCCTACTCTCTACATCTCTCTACCTCTCTTTCTCTCTCTCTCTCCTACTCTCTCCCTCTCTTCCAGCCCTGAAAGAGTGTTTCCTGAAAGTGTCAGCTGTGAGGAGCCCAGCCACACTCCTCTCCTCTCCGACGCTCCAGAAACAACAAACCGTGTTCCAGCGCTCCACTGCCACTCCAGCACCTGTGAGGGTTTGGAAACGCCATCAATCGCTCCGAGACTCCAGCGGGAAAAGTTCAACACAGGGGAACATTCTGGAAGTCTTTAGTGTGTTTTCTCAAAGACGGCACAATGAATTTAAATATGAGGAAAGCACACAATTCCGTCACATTCCATCCGTTCAGAACTTAGAATTTTTCCTCAGTTTTAAAGCACATTCAGAAACAGCTGGGCTTCCTCGCAAACCAGATCATATTATATAGGACATTTATGTCACATTATACAATTACAAAAATGCGCACTGGTGTATTTAACATTATGCATTAAAGCCTCTTGTGGCTATTGCTTTTATATGTGCATTGTTTGAAAAAGGGCAGGAAACTGTTTCTGGTTACAGTTACAAAGAGAGAGAGAGACCAATTCCTGAACAAAATCCACAAAAAAAAAAAAAACAGGAAAAAAAAACATGTTTTCAATCCCTGAGTTATTGTGCAATTTCACGCAATTTCTTTGTCCGAGGGGACGGGCTACTACAGCAATTCCCATCCGAGCGGAATAACTTGCAAATAGAGGAGTAATGAATTCCGTGTGCCAGAGACGTGGAGTGAGGGGGGAGGGCGAGACACACACACACACACACACACACTTCACTTCCCAAACACTCACTGTCAGCCCTGGAAAACAGAGTGACAGTAACATTTCCACTTTCTCCGAGGTGCTTCCCATGCAGAAGGGTGGAAAGTTGAAATCTCACTGGCATAAACACATTTGAACTGAAGTGATTATGTGTGTGATTATCTGTCCTATACATTTCCCCCAAAGTAAATCTGACTAAACCATATATATATATAAAATACAGAGAGAGAGAGATGGATCTAAAAATGTGTGCATATATATATATAAAAATATGAGTGAAGAAAATAAAAATCTACCCCCTTTAAGGACATTCCCAAAGGGAATCTCAAACAAGCCACTGGACCCACTACACCATCACTAGAAACTGAGAGAAATTACTTTAAATGAAAAAGAAAGTTTTAAATGAGCTAGCTAGGTTAAAAAGTTTGGGTGGGTCTACTTAGATTTATATAAAAATCACCAGAACTAAAAAGGAAAAAGGTAAAGGTAAAAAGGATTAATAAAGTAAAATGTTTTGTTTTTCCTAATAAAAAAGCAGGCCAGAAGTCATTAACATTAGGAAATCGTGTGTGTGTGTGTGTGTTTATGTGCATGTGTGTGTGAAAGTGTGTTTGTGTGTGTGTAAATGTGCGTATGTGTGTGCGTGCGTGTTTTTGTGTGCATGTGTGTGAAAGTGTGTTTGTGTGTGTGTGTTTATATGCATGTGTGTGAATGTGTGTGTGTGTGTGTGTGTGTGTATGTATGTGTGTGTGTGTGTGCGTTTAAGTGTGCTGTGTGTGTGTGTGTGTGTGTGTGTGTGTGTGTGTGTGTGTGTGAGTGAGTGAGTGAGTGAGTGAGTGAGTGAGTATGTATCTATGTATGTGTGTGTGCGCGTGTGTGTGCGTTTAAGTGTGCTGTGTGTGTGTGTGTGTGTGTGTGTGTGTGTGTGTGTGTGTGTGTGTGTGTGTGTGTGTGTGTGTGTGAGTGAGTGAGTGAGTGAGTGAGTGAGTGAGTGAGTGAGTGAGTGAGTGAGTGAGTGAGTGTATCTGTGTATGTGTGTGTCTGTATGGTCCTGGTAAACACTAAGTTATGGAGACAAAACAACAAGAATGTCAATGCCGGAAATCCTTGTCCTTGTGGGGAAATATTTTTGTCCCCATGAGGAAAACTAAAGTATGTTTTTTGAAAATGTAAACAAGCAGAACGTTTTCTGTGATAGGTAGGCTTAGGTTTAGGACATATACAGTACAGTTTGTACAGAATAAAAATCATTATGTCTTTGGAAAGTCCCCATAAAACATGGAAACCCAACAAGTGTGTGCGTGTGTGTGTGTGTGTGTGTGTAAATACTAGAGTATAAGCCCTGAGATGCAGTAAAGCCACAGCACAACCTACTGGAAGACACTCATAATTATACTGTCTGTAAATGTGTGTATGTTGTGGTCTTTACAAGTACAAAAAACAAAAAAAACTACAGAAATGAAATGTTATGAACATTAGACATGGCATTGCGTGTGTTAAACAGACTGCAAGGCCTCATTGTGCAATGCAGAACTGCATCTATTCTGAATAAGATCCATAAACACACAGCAAAGTCAAAGAACTATCTGTTAAAGGATTTCAGTTGTGTGTTAAACACCCTGCAGGCCGTCCCGTCTGAGAGGCTAACACACACACACACACACACACACACCTGACCCGGGCATCTGGCGCTCGCCAACACAAAACTGTACATGCCGGCCAATTATGGGGTTCAAAAGGTCACCAGCGAAGCTCTAGACACGTGCAGCAAGGTCTGACCCTTCCTTAAACGACGGGATTTGAGCAGTCGAAGGGCTGTTCTTTATGGTGACGTTCATTATTAAACCTCGGAGAAACCACACGGATCCGCCTCCAGATGAACCGCAGGATTCACTAAATCTCCACACTCATTCCTGCTTTCAACCCTATAAAGACTTCGCTCTCATATACCGACACTTCTACTTGCACACAATCTACTTCATGCCTAAAAATATAAGCCCTCCTTTCATATATTTCTATGCGAGTTTGTTAAAATGTTTCAAAAACATAATAGAAAGTCTGAAACTTTGTTTCTCTCTGTCAAAATATTTACTATTTTAGTATTTTTTCTTTGGCTACCATTTTTTTCCTCCCCTTTTTAAATTCAAACTCAGTGTTAGTCTCAATGGAAGTGTCTTATATTGTTGATTGTTCCCTGCCTTGTTATGTACATTCTGCAATCATAATAAAAAATATATATATTTATTTAATTATTTTACGTCAGGCTTTCCAGGGTTAATATCTTAATGTTCATGCTTGTTTGAGGACGTTGAACATGCATTAAATGTCACTAGACAGATGGAAACGTGTGTGTGTGTGTGTGTGTTATATGCTGCGTCCTGCAAAAACAAACACTGTCATCCTTCTGATCTTTTGTTTTTCTTTTCGTTCCCCGGATGAACCCTGATTTAACAGGCCAACTAAGATCTTTTATAATCCGCCGGAGTCCAGTTGCGAAGGAAATGATGTCAGCGCTGGCCGGATTGCCTCATGAGGGTTTATTTTTAGACGTTTTCATCTCGGGGTGACTCAGAGACTCGATGTGCCGGTTTGCTCCTTCGGTAATGACTTTGCTAAAACATGCTTGACTTGAGTTGCGTGTTTTTAACTTTGAGTCACGCAACTTTCATTTGGAGAGAGAGTTTACTGTATCGACTGTAAATCCTGTTTAACAGCTAAATCATCAACATTGTAGAAATTATTTTTCTAAATTGTCAATAAAACAAAGATTATTGGAGTATATTTGACAAGAAAATACAATTTCAGTCCGATACGTGTCGTTTCTTTGTACATTTTCAGTTGCTATTTACTTATAATAGAATAATTACTATTATTTTATAATAAATAAATAACATTTATTTTACAATAAAATTACATTTTTTCATAATAAACAAATTACTATTATTTGAATAAATAAATAAGACTGCTACTTTTGTAATAAATAGACTTATTTTTATAATAAACAAATGACTTTAAATTATAAATAAATTACTTGTTCATAATTTATATATATATATATATATATATATATATATATATATATATATATACAGTACCAGTCAAAAGTTTGGAAACGTTACTATTTTTAATGTTTTTGAAAGAAGTCTCTTATGCTCATCAAGCCTGCAGTAAAAAAAAAAAAAAAAAAAAAAACGTACAATTTAAAATAATGGTTCTCTTTTTTAATATACTTTAAAATGTAATTTATTTTTGTGATCAAAGCTGAATTTTCATCAGCAAGTACTCCAGTCTTTGGTGTCTTATGATCCTTCAGAAATCATTCTAATATGCTGATTTATGATCAATGTTGGAAACAGTTGTGCTGCTTAATATTTTTTTTATAACCTGAGATACTTTTTTCAGGATTATTTGATGAATAAAAAGTTAAAAAGAACTGTATTTATTTAGAATATAAATCTTTGGTAACAATATACACTACCGTTCAAAAGTTTGGGAACAATAACTTTTTTTTTTTAAGAAATTAATACTTTAATTCAACAAGGATGCGTTAAATTGATAAAAGGTGATGGTAACAATTTATATTGTTAGAAATGTTTTTATTTTGAATAAATGCTGTTTTTATGAATAAATGCTGTTAACGTTTTACTCATCAATGAATCCTGAAAAAAGTATTCCAAAAAAATATATTAAACAGCACAACTGTTTCCATCATTGATAATAACTGAGTATCAAATCATCATATTAGAATGATTTCTGAAGGATCATAAGACACCAAAGACTGGAGTACTTGCTGATGAAAATTCAGCTTTGCATCACAAAAATAAATTACATTTTAAAGTATATTAAAAAAGAGAACCATTATTTTAAATTGTAATAATATTTCATAATATTACTGTTTTTTATTTATAAATGTATAAATAAATTACTATTATTTTATATTTAAATGTATGACTTTCTAAAATAAATAAATGACTATTGTTTATAATAAATAAATTACTAATAAATAAATAAATAAGATCTTCAATGCCGATGCTTTCGAATGCTGGCGAAACTCACTGCAAGTTACCGGATGGCAAAAGGCACTGCATTGTATTTTTCAATGTATTCTTTGTAATACATTTTTTTTTATTTACTTGCAATTTTAGAGAGAAAACGGTTTCAAAGTAAATCCTATAGCATTTTTAACATCCTCCCAACGCCAGCATTCCCAGGTCATGGCGAGGGAAAATGCTTTTAGTATGTAATATAAACTTGATTAAAAACTCATTTTCCTTATCTTTTGTTATGTGCAGTTAATCAGAGGCTTTATCCCTCAATCTCCACAGGATTTCTCTTATCTTTGCTTTGTCTTTTCTTACAGTACGCTGGCTGATAGCGTCTATGATCAAATGCACGCTAGCTAATTTCCCATGTGTTTGTTTGGTTCATAACGGTGTGAGATATGAACATCAGAGAATCTGCTCTATCGGTCCGTCTGCTGTTTGAGTGATCAAAGGCGTCTAGTGGAGGTCTGAAACAGGAAGTGCACGGGTCACTTCCTGTCCCTCGGGAATCTGTGTTAAGTGGACAGGCCCCGATCTGTCCAGCTTTGTGTCCTCTACTGATACACATTTATCACACTGTGATGAGGACGCATGAGACTGAAGACAGTGGAGTTCATGCGATCCGCTTCCTGATACAGTGGGATGCAAATCAGAGAGAGACAATTTAATCAGTTATGAGGCGTATAATAATGATAAGAATAAGAATAATAATGGCATGAATTACTATACTTTTTAAATACATAAATAAATAAATAATATTTCCATGGATAAATGACAATTATATTTATAATAAATAAACAAATAAGACTACTATTTTATAATAAACAAATGACTTAATTTGAAAATAAATAAATGATTATTATGTTTATATTAAATCAATGACTATTATTTTATAATAATTGCATAAATTACTATTTTTAAATAAATAAATCAAAAATGTATTTCATTATAAAATGATTTATTTTCATAATAAATAAACTATAATTATTTTATAATAAATAAAAAATACATTTATTAATACATTTAATACATTTATTTAATAAATGTTTTTATTTTAATACATTTATTAATTAATTTTAATTTATATATAAAATAATAATAAATAAATAAATAAATATTTTTAAATAAATAAATAAAATGTATTTAATTATAAAATGATTTATTTTCATAATAAATAAACTACAATTATTTTATAATAAATAAAAAAAATACATTTATTAATACATTTAATAAATGTATTTATTTTATTAATACATTTATAAATTCATTTTAATTTATATATAAAAACATTATAATAAATAAATAAATAAATAAATAAATAAATAAATAAATAAATAAATAAATAAATATCGCAATGTTGCTCGCGTCGCCTTAATTAACAAAATTTTAGTGAAAATTACTGGAGGTCATTGTAGGCAGTTGTTTCAGCTGTTTTGTCAGAAACACCAGAAGGTCACACAGCAGAAATGTCCCTGTTCATCAGGATAACTCTACGGGAACTCACCGTATGAACATATGAGACTCAGGTAAACAACACCTGAGGGAGAAACCGCTCGCATTTCTATTCTGGCAATCATTTGAGACTCACAGTAGCAGAGATCAAGCCTGTGTGTAACATCACATCACGTTTCACACTGAACATCCCCTCAAACACTCACACACACGAGCAGGAGAGAGAGCGAGGCTTGTCAACACACAGCCAGAGTTATTGGAGGAATGATTAGTGGCACTTGGAGCCGAGACCCCGGGGGCTCTTAATGAGGCTGTGTGGCTCTGGTTATGAGGAAAGCAGAGTCCGCTTCTAGACTGCTTATTCTGACCTCCAGTCACAGTTATAAGACACGACTGTAAGAGAAACCTCTGTGTAAAACTGTGAGAATACTCTCTAGCTTTCACTAGAGGTTTTTAACGCCATAGAAGAACCATTTCAATGATCAGTTCTAAACAGAACCATTTCCTTTACTATGAGGAACCTTTTGTGCAACTGAAAGATTTCATGGGTTTAAAAAAGAAAATATCTATCTATCCATCTGTCTCTCCGTCAGTCCATCCGTCTGTCCATCATCCATCCATCCATCCATCCATCCATCTCTCCATCCATCCATCCATCCATCCATCCATCCATCTCTCCATCCATCTATCTCTCTTGTCAATCCATCTATCCATCCATCTCTCCATCCGTCCATCCATCTGTCCATCCATTCGTCCATCATCCATCTATCCATCCATCTCTCCATCCATCTATCTCTCCATCCGTCCATCCATCTGTCCATCCATCCATCCATCTCTCCATCCATCTATCTCTCCATCCATCCATCCATCTGTCCATCCATCTATCTCTCCATTCATCTCTCTCTCTTGTCAATCCATCTATCCATCCGTCCATCCATCCATCCGTCCATCATCCATCCATCCATCTCTCCATCCATCTATCTCTCTTGTCAATCCATCTATCCATCCATCTCTCCATCCGTCCATCCATCCGTCCATCATCCATCTATCCATCCATCTCTCCATCCATCTATCTCTCCATCCGTCCATCCATCTGTCCATCCATCCATCTCTCCATCCATCTATCTCTCCATCCATCCATCCATCTATCTCTCCATTCATCTCTCTCTCTTGTCAATCCATCTATCCATCCGTCCATCCATCCATCCGTCCATCATCCATCCATCTATCTCTCCATCCGTCCATCCATCTGTCCATCCATCCATCCATCTATCTCTCCATCCATCTATCTCTCCATCCATCCATCCATCCATCTATCTCTCCATTCATCTCTCTCTCGTCAATCCATCTATCCATCTGTCCATCCATCCATCCGTCCATCATCCATCCATCTATCTCTCCATCCGTCCATCCATCCATCCATCATCCATCCATCTATCTCTCCATCCATCCATCCATCTATCTGTCCATCCATCCATCTGTCCATCCAACCACCTATCTCTCCATCCGTCCATCCATCTGTCCATCCATCCGTCCATCATCCATCTATCCATCCATCTGTCCATCCAACCATCTGTCCATCCATCCATCTATCTCTCCATCCGTCCATCCATCTCTCCATCCAACCATATGTCCATCCATCCATCTATCTCTCCATCCGTCCATCCATCTCTCCATCCAACCATCTGTCCATCCATCCATCTATCTCTCCATCCGTCCATCCATCTCTCCATCCAACCATCTGTCCATCCATCCATCTATCTCTCCATCCGTCCATCCATCTCTCCATCCAACCATATGTCCATCCATCCATCTATCTCTCCATCCGTCCATCCATCTCTCCATCCAACCATCTGTCCATCCATCCATCTATCTCTCCATCCATCCATCCATCTCTCCATCCAACCATATGTCCATCCATCCATCTATCTCTCCATCCGTCCATCATTCTATCTATCTCTCCATCCATCTCTTTCTCTTGTCAATCCATCTATCCATCCATCTGTCCACCCATCCATCCATCATCCATCTGTATTTGTGCTAAAAAAAATAATATTTCCAGTGGACAATAGTAGAGTCAGGAAATACATATTTATTTATTTTGCAAAAACAATTTCTTAAAATATATGATGCAATATTTATCTAATTTTAATTTAAAACGAAAATTGTACAATATAAATAAACTATACACACACACACACACACACACACACACACACACACACACACAAAGGATTGGTAATCCTGGTCTCTCTAGCAAAAACCCTTAAGCAAGTTATCGCTAAACGGATTAACTAACTTTTTTCTATCGATTCGAGTTCCTTATAAGGCCTCAGATGTCCTGGAGTCCTGATGAACGCTGCAACCGACTGCAAACACTTAGTGTAATGAAGCATTAATTCCCCCTGAACACAACCGTAAACTCTGCTCGGAAACGGCATTACCGCCACATCTGTAATAAATATGGAGGCTCTGAGGCACAAAAAACATCTCAAGGCTTCAGAAGACCACAGAAACAAGATGTTAAGCCTTTCAGCAGTTAGGGTTGAGATGTTGTGGATCTCATTAACTCCAGCAGATAAGATAAGAGCTGGCTGTGTTACAGGACGATGACGGCATATTCAGAACAACATACTTGCATATTACTCATTATATTTAGCATGCATCTGTGCAGAGTATGCAAATGTTCAGCGTGCACATCTGATCAGACCCAGATGGAGCCTGCATACTTCTCTCACATTTCCAGCACTGGATCCGGAGGGAATTCTGTTCAGAGTAGTGCACTTCTAATGTAGTCTATGAAAGCATCATCATATTAGCCAAATCATATGTTTCTGATACATATTCCTGAGGATGACAAACAATATTTGGCCAAAAATAATAATAATACACAACCAGAGCACACTGTGTGGAAACAATGCAATGTGCTCAACATTTCATTTCCAGTGTGACTATCAAATGAATATCAACCATTTTAACACGTTTTCGTAAAAAGAAATTCATATCCAACACGATAACTGGAAGCCACATGAATGCAAAGTAGTGCATTTAACACAAATATCTAGAGGTAGTAAACCACGTTTACTGCCCAAGATGCTTTTCTCATGACAT